>NC_137899.1:82935687-83535687 GCF_963455335.1 Martes martes
TTAGGATTATTTAATTATAAATACTGCATATGCTATTGATTCAGAAATAAGAATTTCAGCATTAGAATTTCAGTATTTGTGCATAAGAAAGATATTGACAGACTGGAGGTGAGGAGTGAAAGAAAGAAAGACAGAAATGTTATTTGTGAATAGCTGGACCTATTTAAATATTTAATAGAGTCTATTTTAGATTTTTTTCTATTGTGTTTCTTAGCTAAATATAATTGCTAGTTCCATAATTTGCTAGAGGTAATTTTGAGTTTGTTGTGCATGGATCAAAATAAATATTTCTAGTACTATCTTGGAAGCTAATTTCTTTGAATCTCACACTTCTGTTGCCTGATTACAGGGCATTTTATTTACACTGAAATTGTGATTTTTCAAAAGCCAGCTATAAAATGCAAATTTTGGAGGAGCAAAAAACAGAATGAGATTAGATAACATTAAAAATCAATATCATTTATATTATATAGCAAACAAAATTTGTACTTTCTTTCCAAAGACTTGGTACTTCAAAATACATGCTGTTTTAGTATTCTGTGTACTGTTTACAGGACTGTAACAACAGATAATTGCTAAAGTTTATGTTAAGTAGGCCAACTGAGGGGCACCTGGGTGGCTCAGTGGGTTGAAGCCGCTGCCTTCGGCTCAGGTCATGATCCCAGGGTCCTGGGATGGAGCCCTGCATCTGGCTCTCTGCTCGGCAAGGAGCCTGCTTCCCCCTCTCTCTTCCTGCCTCTCTGCCTACTTGTGATCTCTGTCCATCAATAAATAAATAAATAAATAAATAAATAAATAAATAATAAAATAAAATAAATAAAATCTTAAAAAAAAAAAAAAAAGTAGGCCAACTGAAATGATGGCTACCAGCCTCTTAAACTGAAGGGCATTTAAAAACGCCTGGGGTTTTGTCTTTTAATAATATTTTTGAGGGCGCCTGGGTGGCTCAGTTAAGCAACTGCCTTCAGCTCGGGTCATGATCCCAGCGTCCTGGGATCAAGCCGGGCATCAGGCTCCCTGCTCAGCAGGAAGCTTGCTTCTCCCTCTCCCTCTTTCTCTCCCACTCCCCTTGCTGGTGTTTCCTCTCTTACTGTGTTTCTCTGTCAAATAAATAAATTTAATTTAATTTAATAATAATAACAATATTTTTAAAAACTGGGCTGTTTTGAAGAGAGATACATAATCCTTCTCTATGCTTGGCACACCATGCTAAACCTAATTTAATGAAAAGAGAAAGGAGAGAGGTAGGGATAGTGAAAGGGCCACATAAGCCAAAATTCTGTAAAACTCTGTGTGATGCCCCTGGAATAAATCTAGTGTGGGAAACCTATGCTCAAGCACCCTGAGGAAACAGCCTTTGTTGATTTATGACCATACAGTATACACATAAAAATAACTGAAATATCGTTATAGGACACAGATAAATAAGAGTAGGGATTGTTGCACACATATTTCTTGGGAAGAATCATGATTAGAGCACTGCAAACAATCCAACATGTTGAACTATAAAAAAATTAAAGTTGAATCAAAAGCATCAGAGTAGGCAGCATCACAAACTCATTCCTTTTATTTGAAGGTATAAGTTTGGACAACTTTTGTGAAAATTCTTGAATAAGAGAGTTCTAAAAATGTGTTTCTGGGTACAATATGTCAAGCAATATTTATAATATCACCAAACTTGTCATAGAAGTTTTGTAGAAAGAAGTCTTTCAGTGAAGAATGATTTCCTCCCAGGCATTAGAAATGAAAATCAGAAATGCAATAATTAAATCCCCCAAATCAGGGGTTTCTTATTCTCTTTTTGTTTCACTACTTTGGAGGTAAGAAAAAAGGAAATAATTTGAAAAAGTGAAAAGAGAAAACAATAGCAGAGGAAGACATAAAGGATAGTAGTTTTCCCTTATAGAGATGGAAAAGTGGGAACGAAGTCACCGAAGAGGGCTAAAACTCCACTTCAAGCAATCAGTCTGAGAAAAATGAGTTATGATAGATTTCCGATAATATATTCCAAATTTTGGAACCATTTTATAGATTTATCTACTTAAATAAATGTTTTGAATATCTTTCCATCAAAACACAGTTACTTTAATATCTTTTTAACTATAGAGCTTTTCTGTTCAGTATGGTAGCCACTAGCCATGTATTGCTTTTAAGTACTTTGAATGTAGCTGGTCTGAACTGAGATGTATAATTGTAAAATGCTCCATTTCAAAGACTCAGTATACAAAATGTAAAATATCTTACTAACATTTTATCTTGATTACATGGTAGAAATCATATTTTCAATATATCAGTTTAAATAGAATACATTAAAATTAATTTTACCTGTTTCTTTGAGTTTTATAATGTGGTAATAGAAAGTTTAAAATTACACACATGGCTAACATATATGGCACCAGCTATATTTGTATTGGACAGTGCTGGCATTCTGACCAAGATTGTCACATACATAAGTGGGACCCATACCCAAAATCTGATCAAATTCAGTTCCTTTTTAGAGATTTATGACACAGCCATGCATATGCATTCACCTCTCAGGGACTGGGACAATTCTCTTTTCAAACCAATAAAAATTTTAACAAATAATTACTTATTTTCTCAGTGTGAAAAAGGTACTATTAAGCAATTGGGATAGTAGGGGACAAAGAAAGACACAGACCTTCCAGTCACAAGTATGTATTTTAGAGGAGGAGATAGAAAGTAAACAACATTAGTTATAGAAATCAGCTGAGTTGGGTACTAGGGAGAAGTGTGGTGTCTTTCGCTCTGGATATGAGGGGGACCTAACCTAGTCAACATGTCTGTCCTGTTACCAGGTACACCACTCCGAACATAAAAGATGGTATTTTTTAAATGTAAATAAACAAAGAGAGTATTTTATTTTTAATATGACCATAAAATTCTGTTTAGCCAGTGAGTTACGTTTTTAACTTATTATATCATGTTTCAGGAATTTTAAAAGCATCAAGGATAAAAAAAACATACTTTTAAAATACTGTATCTCAAAGGCAACTGTATATAGCTAAGGCTTAATAGATTCTGATTTTGTCTATGATAGTGACTATACAGTCTAGAAAATAAATGATCTCATTATATTTCTTTATAAATAGATACTCTCCTTATGCTAAAGTTGAACTTCTTTCCAAGTAAAAATCAGAGACACTTTGTCTAGGAAAGTGTATCGTGGATTCATTTGCTGAGATTGATAGAACTGCTGTGTTAATATACTACATTCACTTTAGTTTTGCAAAGCATATTGAAGTATGCATTGCTAATGAGGGACGACAACACATTGGAAAGATCATGTGTTTTGATTTAATATCAATAAACCTTGTACCATGTCTGTTAATGGGTGTTTTAAATGTTGTCTGTTGGCTTTTGTTTCTAAATGTTATAACCCTTTTGCCTCTATCCAACTAATGTAGTCACTTGTCTTCAGAAACCCTGAAGACTTTTATCTGTATAGACTTTTTATAGGTGTGCTTTTATCATGTATTGTGTTTGTATATTGACTTACCCATTCAAACTATAATATGCACGAACTGGCAGTTTGTGAGCTTCATAATAAATCAGTGTCTTAATATATATCATTATAGTATAGAAACATGGTTTTCAGTATATGTTTATTGCATAAATTATTGAAGATTCATTCATTTAAAATGCTAAAAATTTACTTTTTAGCAGATATCTTTATAGGCTGCTAGGAAGTAGTTCTAAAAGTAAAATAAGAAACAAAAGTATTAAAATTTCAGTGATGTTAAAAAGGTTTATGTAGTCAGTGTATATGAAAGAATTAATAATATAGATATCATAGATATATTTAATACAAAATATATATTTATATTAGGACTTCTAGGAAAATGAGGAGCTAAGTGTTCTCTTGTGTGCTAGGCTGATTATTTGTCTTCTAGAGAAGAGGAAGTTTTTAGTAATTTTATTGATCTGGGTTATAGCAAATAACTTTTAAAACATATTGTTACACAGCACAGTTATTAAAGGTATATGCATAAATTAAAACTTTATTTGATGCTGAAATAATGTTATTCTGGGCATGTCTGTAAGTGTTTTATAGAGCACAATAGAAATAATCCTTAAAAAGTCAATGAATTAACCAAAAATTTGTTGAAAGAATTTGCTGCTTACAATTGATTAATTGGGTTCTAGTTTTCAGAAAAATGAAGGAAATATCTCCATTTCTCTTAGAAGAGTAAGAGAACTCACTAATTATTCCAAAATAAAAATATAAATTGTTAAGTTGGAGAAGTTTAGAGGGACTTTTAACTCAATATTTTTGCTATATTTATTAATAGTAAGGAAAGCATGTGAAGAGATTGAAGGTAAAAGTTTAGACTTGGAAAGAGAAGTTAAAAAGTGAACATCCAGAAAGGTAAAAGTTTGCAAGAAAAGTATTCTTTCTTAGTGGAAAGTTATCCTTCCAGTTATTTATTTTCTTAATTTTTATTAAAGTAGACTTCTCTTCTTTCATTTCTCTTCTGCTCCAATTTACTGATTTAACGAATATATAATGAGTAGCTAGTTCAGTAACTAACATGGGTACTTGAGATGTGTCAGACACAAGATAAAATGTCCTATCATTTAATAGTCAAACAAATGGTATAAGTACAGATACCCCTCCCCTGCCTTACATAGATTGGGATGCTAAATTCCAGAGAGATTAAATAACTTGCATGTGGTTCCATGATAGTAGTAAAAATGAGACTGAAAAATCATTTTACCCCAAAGCTCTCATTCTCAGATGTTACAGAGGTAAAAACTTTCAGGCATTGAACTGGAAACTGGGTCTATAATGTCTTTATCTGTTTATTTTTTGCCTCCCTTCACCTAGAGGTAAATTCTAGATTCCCAATGCTTAAAATAATGACTTGCCATGTAGACAGTGTGAAATAGATATTTGTTGAATTAAAGGAAAAAGGGGGGAAGTGGGGGAAGGGAAGGGAAGAGGGGAGATAAGAAAGAAGGGACAGGGAGGAGGTAAAGGGGGAGGAAAGAAGGGTAGGAAAGAAGGAAAGGTTTTGAATGAGATATGTCTGCGTGTTCCCCTCCTCCCTTATATTTGTTTTATTCTCTCTACCTCACTAAGTATCATGGGCCTGGCAAGGGACTACCTAATTATTTTGTCTTATTTTGTTTTATATGTCTGTGAGATGCACAGCTTGGGCATTTTGAAATTTTTTATCTGACCATTTCATTCTCACATAAAAGTAGACTCTCAAAAAAAAAAAAATGTAGACTCTCATTATTAAGAAGATACAATCCTAGCATTAATAGTGACTTGCAGACAAATCACTTAACAGTTTGGTTCTATTATCTCATTTCTCTCAACCCACATCAGTGGTTTCAGTAAGTTCAAGATTCTGAACTCTCCTAGCTATCACAAAATGATGACACATACTTTGATATCCATATGATATTCCTCTGCTTTGAATGTCATTTTCTGTCCTTTTTGCCTGAAAAGCTTCTACTCACCCTTCAGTCAGTTATCACCTTCCTGGGAAACCTCACAGCAGTGTGCTGCACACTCAGCTGTCTGCTCTAGAGACCCTTACATAGCTGCCATCCTCATGCTTTTATCCTTTCACACATTGTATAGTCGGAATTGTTTATGTGTACTAGATGAAAAGTCTAAAGTATTGAGGATCATGTTTTCTTCATCTTTAAAAATTCCATAGCTGAATGCTTGACACATGGTGTGTGTGGGTTCAGTATATTTTTGTCAATTATATGAATAAATTGTCTACAGGATTTCAAAATGGACAAAATAGGATGCATTATAAAAGTCCTGCTAGGGTCCTACTTAACAAATCATCATTCATCATGAAACCCAAATGACAGGGAAAAACGGGCCTACCTTTTTTTTTAAAAAGAGAGAAAACTTACTATAATGAATGTTAAATAAGACTATCAGTATTATTCAACAAAGCCCTATTGCAGTAAATTTTGTTTTCTAACACTGTCTGGAAGAATTTTTTATAGTCTCTCACATATACTTATATATGCTATTTATGCCAGGGATGTTGTGCTCATTTATTTATTCATTCATCAATTTATTAAACAATGTCATTGGGTGACGATGTGTTAGGTGTGAAATATAAACCACATCGGATATTGCTCTTCTGTGTGAGAAGGCCTTGAATCTGGTGTGAGTGGAATAAAAGTCTTGTGTGGCTGTAATAGGGTGAGCAAAGATGTGAATAAAAGGAGTGTGAAAATTGCTGAGAGTAGATTTTAAGCACTGTCAAACAACAACAAAATAGGAGCTAACTATGTGAGGTAATGGAAGTGTTTATTATCTTGATCTTGGTATAACCATGCTATAGTGCGTATGTATATCAAATGTATAAAATGTACAAAAATGTACATTCTAAATATTTGGAATTATATATGTCAATTATTCCTCAGAAAAGTTTGGGAGGAAAAATATCTGTAGAAAATCCTGAACACTGGTAATTAAACTAGTAAGTAAAGCATTAAAAAAAAATGTGTGGAGATGTCTGTAGAACTAAACCATGAATGATTATTTTATGAGTTATGTAAGTGATTTAGTTTTTTACCCCTAATAATAACAAAATAATCAGGTATTTTAAGCATGTTGGTGGCAGTCCATTTTTTAAAAGAGGCATTTGTTTGGATAATGAATATGAATGAATGAACACTGAAACTTTGAGAATAGTTAGACACATTAACAGTAATCTAGGCAAGCATGATGATGGTTTTGACTAATGATATGGCAATGAAGAAGGAAAGAAGTAAGATTTAGGGGATAGAATTGCCAGAACGTAGTGGTAGATTGGATGCAAAGTATATAAGAGAAAGTCAGTGGTTTAAGAATATAGTAATTAACATGGAATTAGAAGAAAGGAGGGAGAGTATCAGTTGCACTAAATTTTAAATTAAATTAAGTTTATAAGATATATAAATAAATATTATAGCAGCAAGTAGAATTTAAAAATGTTTTTGTTGATGCGTATAGTAATAAGCATCAATTTAGTGATTATCACTTGATTAACTTTTGATAAATGACATCTATTATTATGTTCTTAAATTTTGCCAAGACCAGTTCCACCATAACCTAGTTAGAGATATCTACAGTTAATATCTAAATTTTCCTTGCCTTGGAATTCATTTTGGCTGACTGTTTTGTCAGTGGAGTTGGAAAAATACTCTTCTGCTGCCTTAAGCTAGAAGGCAAAAATGCCTGGAGATTATGAGACCTCTTGATGTTTAACTGTCATTTTTCCATGGCATAACCTCAGTATGTTGTGTGAGGAAAGCATTTCAGGTACAATCATTAAAACTCTCTAGTGCTTATGACCCTCAACCATCCCACTAAGCTGTGCCATATTCATGAAGTAATGTGCAGTTTGTAAGCGTGTACCTATACTTGTGATACTATATCCAGTTTGTAAGCAAGTCTGACTCTTATCTTCACCATATGCACCTTTCAACATTGCCACTGTGATGCCCCTAAATGATGTGTTTGAATTAAGCAACTCCCTCAACCCTCAGCTCTCACTTAGCAGCCAGTCAGTTATTGGAATGTGGATGCCAGAAATCAGAGAAAAATTTAGCATTCTCCATGAACTCATTTATTTTATTTTATTTATTTTTATTTTTTATTTTTTTCCTATTTTTTTTCATTGTGGCAAAATACACATAACATAAAGTTGACCATCTTAACTATTTTTAGGCACTAACACATTCATAATGTGCAGCCATAACCATCACCACTCTCTAATTCTTTCATCTAGTAAAACTCTTGAAACTTGAAAGTTTCAGCATCTTGAAACATCTTGAAATTCGACATCCATTAAACAGTAACTTGCCCCTCTCTCCCCACAAAATCCCTGGAAATGACCATTCTGTTTCCTGGCCTCTATAGTTCCGACTGTGCTACATAGCTCATATGAATGGAATCGTACGGTATTTGTCTTTTTTTGTTAGTGGCTTGTTTCACTCATTGTAATTGGTTTGCTTATTTTAGACTGCTTTATGATGCAGAAGAAAAGGCTGCCACTGTAGCACCTAATTGTCACACTAAAATTCTGTCTGCCCTCTGTCCCTTCAGTCATACCCTTTGAAGTACGAGACCTTGCACTGTCTACACTTTTCCCAGGAAACTTAAATAAATGAAAATTCTCCTACTGCTCCAAGTTCTTCAGCTATATAGTATGCCTCTTTTTCAATATTCCTTTGAGCTTTTGTGATTTCTCGGTGGCTAATTTTTTTTTATGTCAGCAAGAGAAGATTAGAATTATTTAGCAGATTTGTCATGGTTACAGTATTCTACATAAAATTTTAGTATTTTGGTAGCTTTACACAATTAATATTTTTACTTGTTTTCTTTTTTTTAAACATAATTTAGGATTAGTCAAGAAGCAACATTTTGGATTAAAACATCGTTTCAGAAAACAGAATTACATGTGCCTGATGATGTTGTAAATGTTAATTCCGGTTTTACATAAATACCAGAACGTTTGATAGATTTTCAACTTAATCTTATCTTGTTCTGCCTTAATTGTGGGAGTGGAGATACCTGTAGCATGGCATTTAAAGTTCAAGAGAACTGATTCTAGATTGAAAGAATTAACCCCAAAATAATGCTGCTGTTACTATTACCTGGCATTTTTAGTAGATTGGCCTTTCAGATTCTGAAATATTTTAATCTCCCTGTAAGACTGATTGCATTTGAATATGGTGGCCCTGAAATTATTATATGGTAATTAGAAATATGTTAGTGGTTTAAGTTGGCAAATCACTGTGTATTATTAACTGCTACTCTGTTTGTTATGTGAATACTTCAGGTTACTGCCTTGTGCAATGTATGAATTGCTAAAGGGATAAATAATTTACTTTCAAGGCAGTTGGCTGCCACTATTCAAGTTAACTCCATGTTCCATAAAAATATTGCTGTATCTTTATTGATTCTTTGAATTCTTTGATCTTGTCAGCACCTTCTTAAGCATTTTGGTTAATTCTTTTCTTAATCTGTCTACAAAAGTTCAGAAAATTATTATCCCTGAACAGTTTGCGAAGAATAAGTATTGACTGTTCTTTAAATATTTGGTAGATTTCCCCTGGGAGACCATCTGACCCTGGACTTTTGTTTGTTGGGAGATTTTTGATTGCTGATACAATTTCTCTGCTCTTATGGGTCTGTTCAAGTTTTCTCTTTCTTCCTGTTTCACTTTTGGTTGTTTATGTGTTTCTAGGAATGTATCCATTTCTTCCAGATAACCCAATTTGTTGGGTATATAATTTTTCATAATATTCTTTTATAATTATTTGTATTTCTGTGGTATTGTTTGTGATCTCTCTCATTCATGATTTTATTTGGGACCTTTCTCTTTTTGGTAAGTCTGGCTAGGAGTTTATCAATTTTATTAATTCTTTCAAAGAACCAGCTCCTGGTTTCATTGATCTGTTCTACTGGGTTTTTTGTTCATTTCTTTATCATTTATTTCTGCTCTAATCTTTATTATTTCCCTTCTTTTGCTGCCTTTAGGCTTTATTTGCTATTCCTTTTTTAGGTCCTTTAGGCGTATGGCTAGGGTTGTGTATTTGAGATTTTTCTTGCTTTTTGAGGTAAGACTGTATTACTATATAGTTCCCTCTTCTGACAGCTTTTTCTACATCCCAAAGATTTTGGATTGTCATGCTTTCATTTTAAAGTGAAAATGAAATTTCATGTATTTTAAAATTTCTTCTTTAATTTCCTGGTTGACCCATTCATTCTTTAGTAGAACGTTCTTTAACATCCATGTATTTGTGGTCTTCCAAATTTTTATTCTTGTGATTGACTTCTAGTTTCATAGTATATTAGATCTTCTTGTTGGCTAGACCTCCTTCTTATGATACAGTACCCTTCTTTATCTCTTGTCATGGTCTTTGGTTCAAAGTCTAGTTTGTCTGGTATAAGTATTGCTGTCACAGCTTTCATTTGAATGATATTTATCCATCTCCTCCATCCCCCTTTCAATCTACAGGTGTCTTTAGGTCTAAAATGAGTCTCCTGTAGGGAGCATTTAGATGGGTCTTATTTTTTCATCCATTCTGATACCATAGGTATCGTTTAACTGGAGCATTTAATCCGTTTAAATTCAGAGTAATTATTGATAGATATTAAATTAGTGCCACTTTATTATTTGTTTTGATGTTGTTTCTGTAGATTTTCCTCTATTCCTTTCTAGTCTTTGTCACTTTTGGCCTTTCTTTCTTACTCAAAGAGTTCCTTTTAATATTTCTTGTACGGCTGGTTTAGTGGTCGTGAACTCCTGTAGTTTTTGTTTGTCTAGGAAATTCTCTTTCTCTCCTATTCTGAATGACAGCCTTTCTGGATAGAGTATAATTGGCTGCATCTTTTTCCCATACAGCATGTTAAATATATCATGCCACTTTCTTCCTGCCTGCTAAGTTTCTGTGGATATATCTGCTGCTAACCTTAATTGTCTTTCCTTATGAGTTAGGGATTGATTTATTTTGTCTTGCTTCTTTTAGGATCCATTCCTTATCTGTGTTTTCTGCAAATTTTGCTACACTATGTCTTGGTGTTGGCCTCTTTTTATTGATTTTGGTGGGAGTTCTCTGTGGTTCCTGGATGTGGATGTCTATTTCCCTACTTTGAATCTCAGTTATTGCATTTTTTTCACTTTAGCCTGACTAGTTTTTAGATGTTTTATCTTTGCAGTAAGGGACTCCCTAATATCTTCTATGCTTTTCTCAAGCCAAATAGTATCCTTATGGTTGTTGCTTTAAATTCTGAATCATGCATATCACTTATATCAATGTCTATAGCAGCATTATCAATAACAGCCAAATTATGGAAAGAACCCACAGGTCCATTGACTGACAAATTGATAAAGAAGTGGTATGGTTATACAATGGAATGTTACTCAGCCATAAAAAAGAATGAAATCTTGCCATTTGCAATGATGTAGATGGAGCTAGAGCCTGTCATGCAAAGTGAAATAAGTCAGAGAAAGACAAATACCAGATGATTTCACTCATATGTGGCATTTAAGAAACAAAAGAAATGAATATAGGGGGAAAAAGAGGGACAAACCATAAGAGATTCTTAATTATAGAGAACAAACTCAGGGTAGCTGGAGGGGAGGTGGGTGGGGGAGGGGTTAAATGGGTGATGGGTATTAAGGGGGGCACTTGTTGTGATGAGCTCTGGGTATTGTATGTAGGTGATGAATTACTAAGTTCTACTCCTGAAACTAATATCATACTGTATGTTAACTAACTGGAATTTAAATAAAAACTTGAAACTACAAAAAAAAAAAAGGGAGAGATAGAGAGAAAGGGAACAAACTGAAACTATGTACAGCAAATTATATCAACCTCATACACATAGTGTTAAGCAAAAGATGCCAGACACAGATCAGTATATACCTTATTATTTTGTATATAGAAAGTTCAAAAGTAGACAAAAGCCCATCTTTGGTGTCCAAAGCAGATAATGTGTACCTTGCAAGGGTAGGAGTTTAAATGGCTTGAAATGAGTATGAGAAGAGTTTTTGGTGTGCTGGCAATGCCATTTATTGATCAGAGTACTTAGTATACAGGTGTGTATCATTTAGGAAAATTTATTGAGCTGTATATATATGATTTGGCCTCATTTTTAAAAAGATTTTATTTATTTATTTGACAGAGAGAGAGATCACAAATAGGCAGAGAGGCAGGCAGAGAGAGAGGGGGAAGCAGGCTCCCTGCCGAGCAGAGAGCCTGATGTGGGGCTCAATCTCAGGACCCTGAGATCATGACCTGAGCCGAAGGCAGAGGCTAAACCCACTGAGCCACCCAGGAGCCACAGCCTCATTGCTTTTTTAGATATTATGACTCAGTTAAAAGATTCATCCCCTCTCCCTAATAAAGAGAAAATTGATACATCAGAAAGTAACCATAGTCACTGTAGGAAGCTCAAATAAATCCATCCTCTCTTGAGATGACTTAGTAAGACAGAAATTTATTAATATTATAAAAACATGAAGAATAATTAACAATTTGACCTAATTTATCTATCTTCCTTTCTCCCTGTCTCTCTTTCTCTTTCTTTTTTCCTTCTGTCTACACTATTTGAGTTTTCTAGAGAAAACAAAACCAATAGGTTATATAAGCATATACATATTATAGATATGTATGATAATACATATATACGTGTATACATAGATATACACACATACACATATACACAGAAATATTGATTATAAGGAATTGGCTCATGCTTTTATGGAGTCTGAGAGGTCCCACAGTCTGCTCTTGACAAGCTGGAGAATAAAGAAAGCCAGTGAGATATCCCATGCCAAGTCTGAAATCTTGAGAACCAGGACAACTGATGTTGTTAAGACCCAGTCTGAGGACAGAAGAAGAGTAATGAATGAGTCAGGCAGAGAGAACCGATTATATAAAATATAACATATAGTATGCATATTTTCACTTTACTCAATAGTAACCCTGGCATTTTTTAGACATCTTTTTAATCAGTAATTCACCATTCAGCAATGTCAAATGTGTTACTTCTTTCCCCATATTGAGTTTCTAATTATGGTTATTATATATTAAAATCTTAGATATTTTGTCTTCAAAAAAAATCTTCTTGTTCAATTTTTAGAAATCATGACTTTTCATTATAATTTCAATACCTCCTTTATATTTTAAGAATACTATAAGGAAACTAATATTCTATAACTAATATTTATCATTATTATCATCTTTTAGCAGTCTGGCTCATTAACATGTTCAATGATTTTTTAAAATATTGGTTCCTCGTATTGTTTAATTTTTAATTGGTAGGAGTTCCTGGAGGTTGTCATTTGAAGATCATTTTTTCAGTATATTTGTTTCCATTCAGCACCAAAGATAACTGCTGATTCAGGGCTACACCAAAATAAAATATTAACTAGTGTGTTTTGAACCAGACAAGTAAGTAGATTCAGGTTCATATGGGTATATGATTAGGTATTCTTAAGGGATGATTATTTTATTTTGTTCTACTGTAAGTAGAATTTGAGAAAGACATGTATTCTTACTCTGTTTAGGATGATTTTTCTCTGAAAAGTGCTATCCTTCAGGGTTCCAAGTTTCATGAGGGTAGAAGTGGAGTATCTGTCTAATATGACCCTAAAGTGTTGGCAATATTCAAGCTGTGTCTCTTGTTCTCTAAACCAAACACCTGTTAAAGCCCAGGCTTTATCCTACCAGATATCCCCAAGGAAAATGCCAGGAGCTTAGCTCACCTCTCTTTTTGTAATAAAGCTTTCTTAACATTTGTGTAATTGATTTTCCTGCCATTCCAACCATGGAATAGAAAACTGTAACATATTTTATGGAGAAATTATTCAGTATGTTGGATCAAGAGGGTTTCCTCAGAAAATTCAGTCAGCATTTGCTACAAATTTAAGCAAGTAGTCTTTCTAAATTTTTAAAAATGCGATTATTTTACCTAGGTGAGTAAAATCTTTCAGCAGATCACTTTGATTTTAGGATAAATTATGAAGTACTGAACCTGATGTCTAAACCTGTTTCTCCTACTTAATCTCATGACATCCCAACTCATGCCCATGACATCAGTAAGTTTGACTTACACACTTGCATTACTCAACATATGCCCTGGTCTCTCAGTCCTCCATGAATGTGCTTTGATAATAATGCCTAATAAAAGACACTAAAATATTAGCTGGTTGCTTAAGAAAGTTTGTATTTATTTTTTTATGAATGGATTTGCATATCACCTTCAGTTTGGGCAGATTTTGGTGCTGGATTTAGAGAAACTTGACCTAACTTCAGGCTTTAGATTTAGACAGTTCTCTATTTGTCTTCATTCTGACCATTAGACTAAAGGAGAAATGGCTCCTGGACTACGTCTTTTTTCTTGCTTGTAGTCAGAAACTCAAGAGAACAGAGCAGGAACACACAAAGTTTCTTAAGGCCATGGCTCAGAATTGGCATGTTTTCTTTTCTCTTTTCTCTTCTCTTCTCCTCTCCTCTCCTCCCCTCTCCCTCTCCTCTCCCTCCCCTCTCCCTCTCCTCTCCCCTCCTCTGCCCTCCTCTCCTCTCCCTCTCCTCTCCCTCTCCTCTCCCCTCCTCTGCCCTCCTCTCCTCTCCCTCTCCTCTCCCTCTCCTCTCCCTCTCCTCTCCTCTCCCTCTCCTCTCCCTCTCCTCTCCCTCTCCTCTCCTCTCCCTCTCCTCTCCCTCTCCTCTCTCTCCTCTTCTTTCTCTCTTTCCTCCTATTTCTGCCTTCAAGCAGACACATGGTCAAGCATAAAATCTGGGGTGGGGAAAGGTCCTGCCAGCAATGAATTATGGCAGGGGAGGGGTAGGTATATTGTGAGAAAATGATACAATTTAACAAATCTCTAAAAAACAACATTATAGCCTTACAATATCCATTAAAAGTATATAGAAACAAAAAGGAGAAGTATTTACCAGAGTGTTAAAACTTATGTTTATGATATTACTCATTACCTTATCCACAGAGGTAGTTGTGTTTAACTTAATTGATTTTATTATGTACTTTATAATAATATATTTTGAAGTTTTAGAAATTGATTTACTTCAATTTTTTTTCAAAGTTTATATTCTAAATGTGTCATATACAACACAATGACAATCATCAATGTGTTATTTCATATTACCCTTGCTCCAAAATCATTTTTTCTATTCCATATTGTTTGTAAAATTTTCATCTCTTATTTTCAGTTTTTCTAAACCTGAATATTAATCTACCATCGGATTTCTCATAATTCTCTTTTAATTTTTTAGCTTCTGGTAACATGTTTTATTAAATATAGTTATTGGGATAAACCAAAATTAAAAAGGAATATAACACAGTATATATCAAGATCAATGTCTGGATATTTATTAAAGCAACTTCAATGCTATGTAAAGAATACTTGATTGTATTTCATAGGTACTGTGATAATTGCTTGGGCAATGTTAGACTAATATCTGTCAGTTAAAAAAAAGTTAGTTGCTATAGACTGAATGTGTCTCCTCAGAATTCATATGTTGAAGCCCTAATCCCCAAGGTGATCGTATTCGGAGGTGGGGCCATTGGACTATGAGGATAGAACCTTCATGAATGGGATTAGTGCCCTTATATGAGACATGACAGAGATGTCTCTCTCTGCCAATAATGGATACAGCAATAAGACAGCTATTTGCAAACTAGGGTTCACCAGAATCCAGCCATGCTGGCATCTTGATTTTGGATTTCTCAAACTCTAGAATTGTGAGAAATGATTTTTTGTTGTTTAAGCCACCTAGGCTGTAGTATTTGCTAAAGCAGCCTGAAATATGTTGTTTCATTAGAACATAAACCTAAAATTTGTTTTAAGGTAGGTGAAAGAGTTGGCTAGAATTAAATACATTAAGTACATGGAAGCCACATGAGGATTAATTGTTCTTATTTTAGTATTCAATTAATTAGTCAATTTAGACAACATCTGTTCTAACCAGTTAGTTGTTTAAGTTGAGCTAATTAGTTACGCAACTAAGACTGCCATTCAACAGGAATAAAATAGGTGAAACATCTCTGTACAGATATAATCTGAGAGAGATTTTGTCTTCTTGCTGAGAGAATTATATGACATACTGATTTCTTAAAGTATATGCTATTTGCTTTTAAACATGTATAGCTACCTCTAAGGCTCTCCTCAGGTCTGTTCATTTTATCTGAGAAAACTATTTTCATCATAAAAATACTACTGAATTATCATGTAAATAGTATGATGAAAAATTTGAGCTATAATCTACTATAATATTTGGGCATTTTTTCAACAAACCTCAGACTGCATTAAGCTCCAAAACAAAACACAACACATCCTTGTTTAATAGATATTAATTGTGAAGGAAACTTCAATCATAGTAATATACTTTCTACATAATAACACTTTAGATTCACAGTACTATGACTATTGTGCCTGTAGCCTAGTGGCAATATTTTATGTCTTCATTGTAGCATTGACACTCCTCTGTCACAGAATTGAAGCTGATCTCATCCTAAATTTTTTCTTGTGTTCTTTAAATGTCATTAAAGGGAAATATGAATAAATACTTCTGAGAAATTCTGAAAGGAAATAAAGAAAATTAGGACTGTCCCCCCATTTTTTTTTTCTTTAAAAAGATACTAAGATGCACTACAAAAAAACATTAAATTCTCATGTCCATTTACTGAAATCATCAAAGATCTGTTAGTCACGGTTTGGTGGTCTAATCTCAACAGATTGTGCCTCTCAGAACTATTATGACAAATAATAATTACACAAGCTTTTACCTTTTACCATCTATCTTGAGTAATGGTCACACCCAGCATATGCTATCTTCCAAATAAAGATCAACATACTGGATGTGTGTATACACACACACACACACACACACACACATATACATACATGTGTACACACACACACACACACACACACATACATATATATGTTTTGAATGATTATTTTCCAAAATATTTTTTGAATGATTATTTTCCAAAATAAAGGTTTCCAAATAACCCAGTAACTAAGGAAATGTCTACAATAGTTACAAATTTTTCTTCTAAATTTAAGAGTTTTAACTATTCTTCTCAATTGCCTGTTGATAAATACATACTGAATTTTAGCATTGCTGAAATGATTTCTTAAGTAATTATAATGTTCATAGTTATACAAAAGAATCTGTTAGCTGCCTGAATAGCTTCAAGTTTAAGTTCTAATGAGAAAACAAATTAAATATTAAGAATAAGGGATAATGAAGCATCAGAGTTTTAGAAAGTATATAATTTTCTCTTCAAATAATATCTTACTGAACATATATCTTCAAAAGATTTTTAGCATGGATTTTCCTCAACCTCTTGTGTATTTTCTCCAATATCTAATTACAAAGTGTTCACTCCTTACAAAAAGACATGTAAGGAATATTAGTTACCTTTCTTAAGCAGCAGTATGTTTTAAAGCCTTTTTAGAGTTCTGTTATTCCTTGTGATTAATTTGGTCCAAAGGATGGTAAAAATATTTGACTAATCTAAGCTACAGGACTTCGTGTCATTTGGGTTACCTTTATTATGCAGCCCACATATAAGTAAACAAATTAAATTAAAAACAAATATCTTGTCAGAGAGTAAGATTATATATGCACACAAATTTTGCTTGTGACTCTTCATCTAAAATCAGACTACAAAGAAGAGCTGAAGTAAACCCTGTAAAAGGCTTTTAGGCTAAGGGTGGAGTGGAACTGAGAGAATTCTTCTCCCAGGTAGTCTATACTTTCACCTAAGGAAGACGGGGGAAGGGCCAGTCAGAAAACTTGAAATAAGGAAGTTAGGCTAAACAATATCTGGAGGCCCAGAAATCAGGGAGTGATATGAAGATCAAAGACTCTGCAACCATCACAAGTACATGTAGCAGAGCTAGAAATCAAGGAGAGACTTCCCACTTCTGAAAGCTTACAGCTCAACTTGGAAGCATAAGCAGATTTTTAGAATTTCACCAGAGTTTAGATCCCAGATTCTGCTGAAGAAAAAGTTGTGAGCTCATGTTTAAAATATTTAAAACCATTTTGAACTGATTCTAGCTGAAAATTAAGTAAGCCCAGAATTAAGTAAACTGCCAATAAATTCTATATAAGAAAGAATATGACAGTTTATGGGGGTAAGTATTGTTTATTTATTTACTTGCAGTGCAATAAAAACAGTAATAAAAAATTATAATGAACATACAAAAAAAATCAGGAAAATGTGGACCATGGTTGAGAGCAGCAATGATCATTATAAACAGATACTAAGATGCCCTAAATGTTGGAATTATCACATCAGATTTAAAATGACTGTAATAAAAATGAAAAAGGATTTTGTGGGAAAGTTTTTAGAGAGAATAAAGATACGGGAATTTTTGTAGGTGTATGTGAACTACATAAAGAACAAATAGAAAGGCTATAAATTATACCCACACATACACCCCACGTCAGAAATAAAGAATTCATTGAATTCATTGAATGAGCTTAACCTAAGACTTGATTCAAAAAGGAAAGGATCATTGAAGAGAAAATATAAAAGCAGAAATAAAAATAAAAAAGAATTAGAAGAAATAGAGAAGTATCAAGGATATGAGAGAAAATATCAAGTGGTCTACCATATATGTAGTTGGAGTCTCGAAAGAACAAAAGTAAGATAATGGGAAAGGAGAAATATTTAGAGAAGATTACCAAAAGAGACTTCACAAAATTGATTTTAAAAAAATCAGCCCAGAGCTTTAAGAAGTTCAGTGAATGCCCAAGGAGTATAAACAGATAAATAGAAAATATATAGGCTCACTCATACATGCAAATACACACACACACATTGCAGCTAAACTTAAAAGTTAAAGTCATATTCTTTTTAAAAATATTTTATTTATTTATTTGTTTGATAGCAAGAGAGGGAACACAAACCAGTAGGGTGGGGTGGAAGAGGGGGAAGCAGGCTTCCTGCTGATTAGGGAGCCAGATGAGGAGTCTTGATTCCAGGACCCTGGGATCAGGACCCAAGCTGAAGGCAGATGCTTAATGACTGAGCCACCCAGGCACCCCATAAAGTCATATTCTTAAAAGGAGAAATCGGAGGAAAAAACCTTCTTTATATATAGGAGAAAAATAACGCTAATAAAGATTGACTTCACACCAGAAATAATAAATAATATTTGAATATGATTTAAATACTAAAGGAGAAATTATAACTCAAAGTAGAATTCTAACTCTAGTTCACCTTCACAAAATCATCCTCAGACAGACAAAAGCCAAGTAAGAATGTAAGTAATGAATAAATGAAGAATGAATGTAAGAATGTAAAACTGAATGAAGAGCAGAGGAAATGGAAAATAACTGGTACTATGCAAACATAGTTGTTTTTCTTAGTTTCTTTCAAAGATTAGTAAGCAATTAAAGCAATCACGTTAACATTATAATGTAGCATGTATGGCATACATAAGAAAACTAATAAAATAATAGAAACATAAAAGCTTGAATAAGTTTTTTTGTACTGTGGATGAAGTAGCATATTGTTTGAAGCTACAGTGTCATAAAAAAAATCCACATACTAACACGGGGTTAAAATCCAAAATATATAAAGAATTTATACAACACAACACATGTAAAAAGTCAAATAATCCAAATAAAAATGGTCAGAAAACATGAACAGATGGCCCACAGAGACATGAAAAGATGTTCAACATCACCACTAATCATCAGGAAAATGCAAATCAAAGCCATGATGAGATATCACCTCATACCTGTCAAAATGGCTAAAATCAAAGAAGAAATAGCAGGTATAGGTGAGGATGTGGAGAAAAAGGAACCCTCATGTACCGTTGGTGGGAATGCAAACTGGTGTAGCCACTCTGGAAGACAATATGGAGGTCCCTTAAACAATTAAAATAGAATACCCTATGATCCAGTGATGATGCTCCTGGGTATTTAACCAACAATACAGAAACGCTAACTGGAAAGTGATATATGCACCCCTATACTTACTGCAGCATTTTTTTTACAGTAGCCAAATTGTGGAAGCAATCCAAGTGTTCATTGATAAGATGCATGGATAGAAAAAAAGTGGTGTGTATCTGTATATGTGTGTCTGTATGCAATGGAATATTATTTAGTCATAAAAAGAATGGAATCTTGCCATTTCCAATGACACTGATGGAACTAAAGAGAAAAATACCATATTTCACTCATATGTGGAATTTAAGAAACAAAACGAATGAGCAAAGGAAGAAAAAAAACTAAAACTAAGAAATAGAGTCTTAGCTATAGAGAACAAAGTGACAGTTACTAGAGGGGAGATAGGTGATAGGAATTAAAGAGTACACTTATCATGATGAGCATTGAGTAATTTATAGAATTATTGAGTCACTATATTACACACCTAAAACTAATATAACTCTGTATGCTAATTATACTAGAGTTAAACAAATTTAAAAAAAATGCATTTGGCAGTATCTATGGAAATCACTAAACACAGGAAAAAGAGACATAGCTGAGATATCAGTACACGAGATAAAATCAAATACTTCAGTCTTTACAGTTCACTCACCAAAAGGTAGAAAAGAACAAAGAACAAATTGCTAAATATCAAACAAATGAAAAAATGGGGACATCATTTTATGAGGCTGTTTGTGTTCCCACAAAATTCATATGTCAAAAACCTAACCCCCAGGGAATAATATTAGGAGGTGGAGACTTTGGGAGGTACTTAGATCATGAGGGTGGAGCCCTCACGAATGGAATTAGTGCTCTTAGAAAAGAGTCCCCACAGAGCTCTCTAGTCCCTTACACCATGTGAGGACACGCTGTGGCAGCCTTTAAAAGTGCCCTCATTTGACCATGTTGTCACCTGATCTTGGATTTATAATCTCTAGAATTGTGAGAAATAACATTTTTGTGTTTATAAGTAATATAGTTTGTGGCATTTTGTTATAGGAGCCTGAACAGACTAAGACAGGCCAGCATAATTCATATATCAAAACATGAAAAGTAACACAAGGCAAAAGTTAGAAAACATTATCACTCTTGAATATAGATAAAAAATTTCTTAAAATATTAGCAAATCAAAATTAACAATAATGAAAAAGTAAGCTGTGTTATCTCAGAAATTTAAGTTTGGTTTAGTTATAGAAAATTAATAAATGTAATAAATCAAATTAGCAGAATAATTGAGAAATTATGTAATTATCTCAATAACTACCCCCCAAAAACTTGAAAAATTCATACCTGTTATATACTGTTATGTAAAAAATAATACAATAACAAAACTGTCAGCAAGCCTGGAATACAGGAGAACCCCCTCAGTCTGATAATGGCTATTTATAAAAAACCTAGTTAACACCCATAAAGTTGGAACATTAAACACTTTTCTCCTAAGTTCAGGGAGATGGGAAGGATATCTGCTTATGCCACATCTATTAAACATTTCCTACATATTTTAACCCGTACAATAAGGCAAGATAAACAAAACTATAAATATTAGAAAACAAGAGGCTCTTTTCATTTACAGAAGATATTATTTTCAGTGTTTAAAGATTTTCTTTATACAAACTACTAAAATATATAAGGAAGTTAATAAGGTCACAAAACAGTATAGAGCAGTCTATTTTGTTTTTATATATTTGTAATGGAATGTTTTTAAATGTAAAATACGGTAGCATAAAAATCAAATGTCTAGGAATAAAATTTTTAAATGTGAAATGACTAATTTGGAAGCTACAAATTGTTACTGAGAGAAGTTAATAAAAGATCTAAGTTAATGGGGAGAAGTATCAAGTTTGGGAATTGGAAGAACCGATTGTTAAGGTGACTCTTCCCAAATTTGATATGTAGGTTCTGGTGACATGTTTTGAAGAAACAGACATAATTATGTAACTTAACGTGGAAGTAATGAGGATAAGAATAGCTAATTCAGCTTTTCTCAAAACTGATCAGCTTTCTTTTAAAGAAATAAGCTTAAGGACTTAATTACTTAATTTCAAGAATTACTATGAAACTATAGAAATGAGAGTGTTATATTGGTATATAGAATTACATTAGTGTAATTAAGTAGAATGCCCAAAAACAGACTCTCACATATTCAATAAAATGATTTTGACAAACATGCTAAATCCAATAGGGAAAGAAAAATCTTTTTAACAAATGTTGAAATATTGGATATCCACATTAGAAATAAATGAAAGTCTTCTATAACCCTTGAAAACATCAAAATAAATCATAATAAATCATAAAGCTTTTAGAGGAGAACATAGGATTTTATTTTATTGGACAACAAACAAAAAACACAGACTATAAAACAAAATGAAATTTAAAAAATTAGTCAACAACAAAAATTGGCTATTCCAGCCAAAGAAACTATTCATAAAATAAATACAAAAAAAAATACTGGTGGACATATATCACAACATGTATTTATGACTCAAAATATTTATCCTAAATATATATCATATACAAATGAATAATAAAATGATTAATAACAATATAAAATGGATAAAAGGTATGAGTACAGACTTCACAAGTTAATACATGCAAATGACTTATAAGCACATGAAAAGATGCTCAAGATAATCAATATGCACATCTAGATTAAATCCACGATGAAATACTACTCTAATGCACCAGAAAGTATGGACCAGAAGTTTTTGACAAAACAAAACGTTGATATGGATCCTTTCATCTCTCCATTGCTGTTTGGAGTATAAAATTTTTTAAGTTTCTTATAAAATGAACACATACCTACTATTTAATCTGGTAATTTAATTCCTAGGTACTTACAGAAAAGAAGTAAGAATATATGCTCAAGTAAACTTAGAGAAGAATGATAAGCCTTCTTTATAATGTGCAAACAGAAACAGTCACAATGCCCCAAACCAGAAAAAACAAATCATTTTATATATCTATCTGGTAAAATACTATTACGCAACAAAACCAAACAAACAATAAAAGCAAATGCGTATAAGCTCACATATACAGATACACGGAATATCATGGATGATTCTCGATCAACTGACACATCATAGATTAATCTCAAAAATTTTATGATAAGAGAAAAAAGCCATAAAAAATAAGTACATATTGCATGGATCCAAAGTCAAAATTAATCCATGGTGATTGAAATCAAATAATATGGAGAGGAAAGAGGCACCAGGGATCTTTCTGTGTGAAAAGAACAGACATGTACTACACCTTGTTTGGGGTGATAGCTTCATAGGTCTTTTAAAACTAACCTAAAGAGCTGTTTAAAATCCATGCATCTCTTTTATGCATGTAATTAAGAAGCAAATCTTGAATTTCTAAACACATAGAAGCTGAAACAATATAAAGACATACATAGGCAACAGCAAAATTTCACACTGCTTGGTCACTGCTGATTCGTCGGACAGAATATCAACAAAAATAATGAAACATCTGCTTTGAAAAATGAGTTCTCTTTATCTGATACGGTACAAAAATACCACAGGATACTGAAATGATATTTTGTATAAAAACAGTGATAAAGACTGAGTGTCTGCTGACTTGCCCCTGAAACGGATATGTGTAAAAATATTTTCCAACTTACTTATCTGTTGTTTAAATAAAACCTGCTTAAAAAGTAAGTATATTTTATAAATTATTAAGTTAATAAGACTAGTTAACCTTCTAAGTCAATAGAGATTTTTTTCAACTGATAAGAGGGTGTGGAAGATGAAACTCCTCTGGTTATTAATTGCACTGCAATGTGGTTTTCCCAACAGGGTGTCTCTTCTAAGTAGCATTCTACCATCTGCAACCCCTAGGCAATAAATTCTGAAGATGGATGTAATAGCTGCTTGAAAACAGGACTTTTCAAACTGAGAGATGTTATTTATTCTTTCCAGTATTCTGCTATTTGTGTGGTTGGCTATGTATCTATCATGCCTTAATTCCTAGGTAATTATACCTTATACCTGATGCTTGAAATCATAATGAACCAAAAACCAGGGTTCTGATGAAATTGGGACCAAACTATTGTGCTAAGAAGTAGCACAGTGGTTTTAAACTATGGCTGCCTATTACAATCAGCAGAGGTTTAAAAATAAGTAACTAAAGAGCCTGAGTTCCATCCCAGAAGAATTTAATTGTAATCTGGGAAGTCATCCTAAGGCATCACTAATTTTTAAAATCTTGCCAGTTGATTTTATTGTGCTAAAAGGGTGTAAATTTGATGGTAGCTAATACTAAATGTTGGTGCCTGAACCGTATCAGAGGATACAATAGGAGAGCAGACAGGTGGGCATAAGAGCCCAATTATTACTAAACCCAGCACAGCTGGGAGCAATAATCAGCTGACAGAGAACCACAATTGGCAGCCTAGAAAAAAAAAAGTATGGATTACCTTGAGCTACTGAAGGATGAAAACTGAAGAAAGTTATAGTGGTCTATAATTTTATGTGCTGAACTTTTTAATTAATGATTTTGCTCTTCTGCACAAAGTGAGATTTTTAGCATGAGGAATGTTGCACGTTGTGGTTCTCATGGTGCATGAAAATCATCTCTTATATAAACTGTAAATGAGGTCTTACTCTAGAAGTTCTTTCAAGTTGTTCTTGGTAGAACTCCTGAATCTGCTTAAATCGTATTTATTCTATTACAGTTGGTCCACAGTTTGTGTTTAGATAAATAGTGGTCTAAAGCATGAAGATGTTCTAGACAGAATAAATTCTGTGATCTAAAAAGGAAATGAAAGCAATATCAAGGGAAAAAATGTGACATAAAGAAGAAAGGAAATAAGAAACTCTATCACTTGATCATGTCAAGTCTTTTCATGGAAAAAGATGAATTCTCTTTATTACAGAAAAATAAGGAGGACTCACAGGCAATGTCAGCTATAAGCAGTAAGAAAATAAACAAGTTTACATCTAACATCAGCTGTAGCATTAATATTCTGTGATTCAGTTATCTTTAGGTGATGTGTAGGGTTGGCCATATAATTGATAAAGCATTTCCTGTTTGTTTATATGTGAGGACCATTTGAATGATTCTAACTCCACATGATTTAATTCTTGATTCAAGAATGTGTTCTGTCTAGTTTCTATGTTCATAGTAATCAAATGTGGTTGCAGTTGGAATCATTTGGGGGATCTTTCTGAAAACACTTATATTTGGATCTCATGGCTAGGGACAGAGCTTGGGCATTGTCAAGCTTTTAAAGTTCTTTGGATGACTGTTAATGTGCAGCAGATTTTGAGAATGACTGCCTTAAGTTAAAGTCGGCTTATTAACATTATCACTGAACTGAGAATTATATATTAAGAATTGTTTTAAGGACCTGAACTACTAAGTGAGTCTCAGCTTCATATACTATTGTCAAATCACTGCATTATGGATAAACTGAATCTTTCTTAGAGAAAAAAAAAATAGAGTAATTGAAACCAGTACAGAATTATAATTGGAATTTTGCACAGTTTACCCACTTGCCTATTTTTTCTCTGGCCAGTCAAATGAGTCTCCCTGAAGCCAATACCAGAGCATATGTTTGTTTCATTTTTCAACAGAAATACTTATATTGACCTACCTAGCACTTCTTTATAAGAAGTTTATAATAAAATATTTCAAAGGCATTCACAGATCTAAAGTCATATGTCAGTGATAAATAATAATTACCCTTTGTGTTTGACTCCCTACTCATTGATCAGACTGCAGGTCTATTAGGATCTTATGACTCCAGAGCCTATTCACTTGCCAAATGTTTTAATAGAAGGTATTTCTAAGGAAGCATAATTGCATGTAATCATGCTATTTCATTTTATGGCTACGGCCATAAAACATATTTTGTTCCTGCAAAGTGACAGAAATAATAGTACGTTAATCCAAATAGGAGATAGAAAGATATATAGATAGATATATGGATCTATCTATATATATATATATATACCATTTAAGGAAATAGTTTAATTCAAATATAAGAAAGGAATAAAACTATCTACTACATTAAAATATCACTTCTGAAGCCATTCAAGTAAAAGCATCATCTTAATAATTTGTGCAATATTGCAAATATTGTGCTCCTATTTTTATGAAGCCATAACAATAAATACAATTTTGGGGTTACATACAATTTATGCTTTTTCTTTCCTTTTGATTCCAGACCTATTCACTATAACACCAAGTTTTGGTTTTTGGTGTAGTCTCTGCAATGAAATCAAAAGCTTTAAAAGTAATGCATAGTGTTGAGGCAGTGAGAGCAAGAGACTGGAAAAGAGAAAAAGAAGAGAAGTTTGAACTTCGTATACCTCAGTGGCAAATTTCTAGGAACTGTTTGCTCTCCTTTTAAATGAATTTCTAGCTGCCTCGCACCTTGCTGGCACAGACAAATTCCCACGTGTCCTTTATCAGCTGTGAAAATGACTAAACTGGAAAAAGAAAAAAAGTTTTCCAGTAGACAGTTGTAGTGTCTATTTCAAAGTGGACCACCCCTGCCCACTGGTCTTGGAGGTGCTCACAGGAGGACCATTAGGGCAGTCCAGCTGACTAGTTGATCATGGTGTTTCTAGAAGTGAAGCAGATAGTCCAATAAATTCTTACTTGATCTGTATAAGCAGAGAAGTTTTAGGTCTTGGTCAAATGAACAAAAGTTTTTAACTTGAATCTTAAAAACAAAGAGTCAATCAGTTACCAGATTTGAGTCAATACACAGACCCAGAAGTTCTTGCATGAAGAGGAGGCCAGGTCTCCTTGAGAAAGGACACCAGTACACTACAAATAATTTATACTGTTAATCATTCTCTTAACTTTCCCCAGAGGGGCCTATGACCTTTTGTGGAGGTAACAGTACATGGGGAAAAGAAAATAATCAGGACTTTTCGGTGACTACTGGATGCTGGCTCTGAAATGACACTAATTCTAGGAGACCCAAAACATCACTGGGATCTGCCAATTAATGCAGGCACTATGGGAGGTCAGGTGGTCAATGTAGTATTATCTCAGGTCTATTTCACAGTGGGCCCAGTGGTTCCACAATCCTATTTGTGGTTATTTACATAGTTTCAGAATGCATAATCAGAATAGATGTATGTACTCAGCAGCAGGCAGACTTCCCACATAGGTTTCCAACTTGTACATAATAGGACTATTATGGTGGAAAAGGCTAAGTGAAGTCCCTAGAACAGTCTCTACTGAGGAATATAGTAAGTGAAAGTAATACCATTTTCCTAGAGGGACTGCAGAGATTAGTGACATGAGAAAGGACTTTGAAGTTTGCAGAGGTGGTGATTTCCACCATATCCCCATTCAACTTGCCTATTTGTTCGGCACAGGAAACAGATGGATCTTGGAGAGTTACAGTGGGTTATCATATACTGAACCAGGTAGTGACTCCAATTGCAGCAGCTATGACAGATGTGGTTTAATTGTTTGAGCAAATTAACACACCCCCTGATTACCTGGTATGTAGCTGTTTAGCTAGCAAATACGTTCTTCTCCATCCCTGTCAGTAAGGTCCACCAGAGGCAGTGTGTTTCAGGTGGCAAGGCCAAGAAAACACCTTTACTGTCCTATCTCAAGGTTACAACAACTCTCCTGCCATACGTATACTTTAGTTTACATGGATCTTTATCTCTTTTCCTTTACGTAAGATATCACATTGGTCCAGTCCATTGATGATATTATACTGACTGGACCTAGTGAGCAAGCAGTAGTAACCACTCTAGACTTATTGGTAAGACATTTGAGAGCTGGATGGTAGGAAATAAATATAAGAAAAATTAAGGGGACTTCTACCCCAGTGAAATTTCTAGGGGTCCAGTGGTACAGGGCATGCAGAAATATGCCTTCTAAGGTAAAGGGTAAGTTGTTGTATTTGGCCCCTCCTACACCTAAAAAAGGTGTACAAAACTTCATGGGCATCTGGATTTTCTATACAACATAGTCTTTACTTGGATGCGTTACTCCAGCCCATTTACTGAATGACTCAAAAAGCTACTAGTTTTGATTAGAGCCCAGAATAGGACAAGGCTCTGAAACAAGTTCATGCTTCTGAACAAATTGCTCTGCCACTTATGCCATATGACCTTGTGTAGCCAATGGTGTTTAACCTATCAGTGACAGGTAAGGATACTGTTTGGAGCCTTTGGTAGGTTCCTTTAAATGAATCACAGTACAGGTCCATAGGACTTGGGAGCAAAGCCCTGAAATCACCCTCAGATAACTACTCTCCTTTCGAGAAGCAGCTTTAGGCTGTTGCTGGGCCTTGGTTGAGACTAGACCTTTAACCATTGACCACTGAGTTATTATGTGACTGAAGTTGCCCATTATGAACTAAGTGTTACTTGACCCACTAAGCTATAGTTGGGCATGCACAGGCAAACTCCATCATAAACAAAAGTGGAATGTATGTGATTGGACCCAAACAGACCCTTAAGGCATAAATAAGATGACATGAAGAAGTGGCTCAGATGTCCATTTTCCCACTCCTGCTACACTGCCTTCTCTCTCCAAGGCTGTATCTATGTCTTCATGGGGAGTTCCTTGTGAGGAAGGCTAGACTCAGGACTGTTTTACCAATGATTCTGTATAATATTCAGGCACCAGTCAAAAGTGGACAGCTGCAGCACCACCCAGCTCTTTTCTGGAATATCCTTGGAGGACAAGTGGTGAAAGTAAATCTTCCCAATATGCATAACTTCAAGCAGTGCACCTGGTTGTTTACTTTGCTTGGAAGGAGAGATAACCATGTACTAATTTATGTACTATGGCTAATGGTTGGCTGGATGGTCAGGGACTTGGAAGGAACATGATGGGGATGTTAGTTACAAGGAATCTTGGATATACCTCTGTGAAAGGACAAAAAAATGAAGAATTTGTTTTATATGTGAATGCTTACCAAAGTGTGACCTCAGCAGAGGAAGAATTATAATTAGGATGACATATTCTGTGGATACTAGTCAGCTCATGAATAAAGTCATGGTAGTAGGATTGGAGGGGTTATACATGGGTTCATATATGGACTTCCACTCACCAAGGCCAGTGTGACTGTGACTACTGCTGAATGCCCACTCTGCCAACAACAAAGACCAATACTGAGTCTCCAGTAAGGCCACCATTTCCCAGGGTGATTAGCCAGCTACTTATGACAGGTTCATTATGGTGGACTGCTTCTACTGTGAAAGTGGCAGGAATTTTTCTTACTGAAATAGAGACTTACTGTGGATATGGACTTGCAGTCCCTAAATGCAGTACTTCTGACAAAGCTGACATCCATGGACTTGTAGAATGCATTATCCCTTGTCATGGTGTTCCCACACAGTATTGCTCCTACACAGCAAAAGAGGTGTGGCAGTTGGCTTTTCTCTTGGAATTCACTGGTCTTACCATGTTCCTCACCAATCTGATGCAGCTGGCTTAATAGAACAATGGAAAAGTCTTTTGAAGACTTGTTGCAATACCAGATAGATGGCAATGCTTTGCAAGCCTGGGGCAGTGTTCTCCAGAAGGGTATGGGTACTCTGAATTAGCAACCAGTATATGGTGCTGTTTCTTCCATAGCCAGGAATCACAAGTTCACTAGCAAAATTTTTACTTTCTATTCCTGGGACCCTATGTTTTCCTGCCCTAAAGATTCCGAAGGGAGGAATACTTCCACCAGGAGACAAAACAATGACTCTGCTGAACTGGAAGTTAGGACTGCTGCCCAGCAACTTTGGACTCCTCTTCTTCTCAATCCACAGGCAAAGGAGAGAGTTGCTGTACTGACTGGGGTGGTTCATCCTGACTACCAAGCAGAAATTGTACTTACACTCCACAATAGATGTGAAGAATAGTATGACTGGGGTACAGGAGATCCCTTAGGCTGTCTCAGTATTACCATGCTCTGTGAACAAGGTCAGTGGAAACTACAACAACCCAGTCCAGGTGAGACTTCAAATGACCCAGGCTTGTCAAAAATGAAGGTTTGGGTCACCTCACCAGAGAAAAACCATGAACAGCTGCAGTGCTTTCTGAAGGCAAAAGGAATGAGGAATGAGTACTGGAAGAATGTTGTTACAGATACTAGCTACAACCACATGATCAGTTATAGAAATGAGGGCTGTAATTATCATATTTCTCCTTATTTTGTTCTGAACATATTTGGATAGTTAGATATAAAAGATATTTTTTCTTGCTCTTACCCACTTATCATATAAGATATATTGAATTTTATATCATAATATTTAAGTATTATAAATACTACATCATAGTTATTAAATTATGGGATATCAAGAAGAATAAACAGCACTCACAGACTTTCCCTTCTCTTCTAGGGAAGTTTTAGTGCACTTCAGTTGTATGCAGAACAGTTGTATTATGTTAGGTGGAACGATGACCTTATTATTGCCATCATTTAGAGATTAAGTATAGTTTAAGGAGATGTGCTGAATTGAAAAGGTGTAGACTTGTGATAGTTAATTTTATGTATCAACTTGAGAGGGCGCAGGATGCCCAGGGATCTGGCTAAACATTATGTCTGAGTGTGTTTGTGAGGGTATTTCCTGAAGGGATTAGAAATTTCAACTCAGACTGAGTAAAGTGGATTGCCCTCCCCAGTGTAGATTGGTCTCCCCATTCCAATTCATAGAGGGCCTGAATAGAAAAAAAGGTGGGGGAAGAGAGAATTTGCTCTCTCTCTGTCTCCCTACCACTCCACCTCCCTCCATCCCCCCTTTCTCTGTGTCTGTCTCTCTCTCTGACTGTATGGTCTAGAATAGCAGTCTTATCTTGCCTTCTCTGCTCCTGCTTCTCAGGCCTTCAGATGGAGATGGAATTTATATCATTGGTATCTGGTTCTCAGATCTTTGAACTGTACCACCAGCTTTCCTGAGTCTCCAGATTGTAGAAGGCAAGATTGTGGGACTTCACAGCCTCCATAGTCATATGTGCCAGTTCCTTATAACCTCATTTTAGATATATATCTTATTGGTCTCTTTTTCTGGAGAACTCTAATACGAGTATGTAACCATTCTTAACTCTTTGATCCTTTGAATAAAAAAAAAAAGTTCTTATTAAACAGAACAATCTGGGTACCTACAGGTGCGCAGTTGGTTAAGTGTCTGCCTTTGGCTCAGGTCATGAACTCCAGGTCCTGGGATCAAGCCCTACATTGGACTTCCTGTTCAGCAAGAAGTCTGCTTCTCTCTCTGTGTTTCTCTCTCTCTCCCTCTGCCCCTTCCCACTGCTCATTCTCTCTCTCTCTCTCAAATAAATAAATAAAATCTTTAAACAGAACAGTCCTAACAACCTCTTCCTACTAGCTCTTGTCTTGAAGGAACCCCTGCACCATGCTACTGTAAATCATGTTGCTTGCCTTAGAACTAAGAGCACTCTGACTCCCACTGAGAGACGGGTGAAAGAGATATGCTTTCCTTTTGCATTTTCTCCTAATGCATTGTCTCCTAATACAGTGTCAAAGTAGTTATCTGATACTCCCTATTGTTTTTTTTTTATTTTGTTTGATTTTTTTACGAATTAACTTGCAATTTTCCAGACATTTTCTTAATAGTGTGTTTTCATGAACAACATTCTGAACATTCTAATTATTTTTAAAACATTTTGCTTTAACATTTATATGTATTTTTCTTATGAAAATATCATAATTTTCTAAGGAAATAAAATATTCAAAAATGGAATAAATTTATCACCCCCCATTTTATAGACTTTGCTGCTGTGCTGCAACTTAAAGTTAATGTCCCTTATGGTGCTGGGATGCAGACTCAAAGAACCATTATAAATGACGTAACTATTTCAAATAGTCTTTAAGCACAAAATTGTTAGGAAATTAGAGAAGCCAGGGACAATTTTAAATGTGTGGGAGCACAGAAGACCAAAAGTGTCAGTCACGTATGCCATCAAAAGTTATCTTTTAACCGGAGACTGATGTCATTTAATTTTCTCATTTGTGTTTCAGTCTTCTACTGAAACAAGGAGATTTTTATGACCTTCTCAAAACTAGTTTCTTTCATAAATCCAAATCTTATTTCAAAGTTTCACTTTATTACTTCATTTCCTTTCCTTTTTCTGGCAAGTGAACCAAATCCACAGAACTGCTAATGGAACTTTCTGAGGTCTTACGTGAAGTGTGATGAATTTAGTTCAACTCCTGTAACAACAAAAGAAAAATCTGAAAATAGGGTAGTTTATTGATAAAATAAAACCTAGCCTCCCAAAAATACAGCGTAGATGCAAAAATAATTTAAGAGTCAAAGTAATTCACCTATCTTGGCAATGTTGGGTAGGTGACATTTCACCAAATTCCTGTATCTGGACAGTGAAGGAAGGAGTTTAGGAAATAATACCAATTATTTAAAATATATATAATCAACCTCAGTAAAGCATTGGGTTATAAATGGATTTTACTGAATGCAATTCAAGTAGTTGACAGACTGATAGATGTGTTTTCTCAATCTCTCTCTCTTTTTTATAGAGTTAGCATACAAGTAACTCTATCAATAGGATGCATATTAGGGGCTTTATTCAAGAACTCAAGATTTCCCTTGATTAAGGAATGGAAGGAGAAGAAAGAGGAAGAGTCAGGGACATTGTTCATTTTTCAAATCAAAATCTGTACACTACATCAGAATCACCTGGAGGTTTTGTTAGACCATAGATTGTTGTGTCTCCACCAAAGTTTCTGATTCAGTAGGTTTCGGATGAAGCCAGATACTCAATATTAAACAAGTTTCCAGGTAATGCTGATATGCTATTCTGGAGATCACATTTTGAGAACCACTGGAAGAATATCATGGAAGATAAGTGGAAATTTTCAAGGCGATGAGATGGTCCAAATGTCAAATATAATGGTGTATTCAGAAATAGTAAGTACTGAGAACTGACAACTTGGTTTTCTGTTCTAGTATATTCCATTTCTTTGATTATCCTTCAAATGAGTTAGAATTTAGTAAGTTCAATTAATGACATTAATGCATTTTAAAAAATTGCAAGTGTATGTGTATGGCTAGGAAATTAATGCAGTAAATATAAATTGATTAAGGGGTTGATGGCAAAGAAAGCTTTGAAATGATAATTAAGGGTTTTTAGGGTCTTTTATTCTGGATCTCCCAAGATAATAAACAAAATGATCAATTTTTCCCATGCTATGGTGATAATATAGAGAAAATGTTATCTTCCTAGTACTGGTAAAAATTCCATTGTAAAGAGAGATGAACTATATAGGACTTGCCAGAAGTTGCAGGTTAACACCCGCACTTTATGCAGAGGAACTTACTGTAATAAAGGAGCAAGAAGGAGGAAAAAAATAAGGAACTTATAAAACTCAACACCCAAAAAGCAAATAATTCAGCTAAAAAAATGGGCAGAAGATATGAACAGATGTTTTTCCAAAGAAGGCATGCAAATGGCTAACAGACACATGAAAAGATGCTCAACATCATTCATCATCAAGGAAATACAAAGCAAAACTACAATGAGATACCACTTCACACCTGTCAGGATGGCTAAAATTAACAACACAGGAAACAACAGATGTTGATGAGGATGCAGAGAAAGGGAAATCCTCTTACACTGTTGGTGAGAATGTGAGCTTATGCAGCCACTCAGGAAAACAGTATGGAGGTTTCTCACAAAGTTAAAAATAGAACTACCCTGTATTCCAGCAATTGCACTACTAGGTATTTACCCAAAGGATACAGAAATACAGAATCAAAGGGATACACACACCGTTATATTTGTAGCAGCATTATCAAATTATGAAAAGAGCCCAAATGTCCATCAACTGATGGACATATATCAATATGGGATATATAGATACAGACATAGATATATATAGATAGATAGATAGATAGATATAGGTATAATGGAATATAATGGAATATTGCTCAGCCATCAAAAAGAATGAAGTCTTGCCATTTGCAATGATGTGGATTGAGCCAGAGAGTATTATGCTAAATGAAATAAGTCAGTAAGAAAAAGACCAATACTATATGGTTTCATTCGTATGTGGAATTTAAGAAACAAAACAGATGGACATGGGGAAAGAAAGAGGCAAACCAGAAAACAGACTCTTAACTAAAGAGAACAACCTGAAGGTTACAGGAGGGGAGGTGAGTAGAGGATAGACTAAATGGTTGTTGGTTATTAACAAGGGAACTTGTAATGAGCACTAAATTCAACACCTGAAGCTAATATTACACTATTATATTAACTAACTGGAATTTAAATAAAAACTTGAAAAAAAAGGAGGAAAGAAGAGCTAAAGAAGATTGTGAGGAGTGATCTAATGGCCTGGGGCCAGGAAAAGAATCACGTCTACTAGAGAGCTTCCAGTGAAATTATATGGAGATGTAATTGTACTTCTCAAATATAAGTTTCAGGTGTTGAATTTAGTGCTCATCACAAGTTATTTTAAAATAGATATAACTGGTCTTCTCATGGAAGCCAATGAAAAAGCTAACCTGTGCATGTAGGTTTTAGCAGATCCAAGAACACGTAAAACTGATTAATATTGACGTACTAATTCAATAAATTAGCACATAAAATAACCTCTTGGTTCTCCTAATTTACATGTGATAAAGACTGAAAACTTCTTCACAGTGATCAGAAACTTCAATCATCACTATTTTAGCCTTTTGCATGAAACATGAAATTTCCAGTATCTTCAGAAAAATCAGGATATTTTCACTGAAAGGAACCTCATGTAAAACTCTAATTCATTAAAAAAAAAAAAAGATTTCTTTATGTTGTATCCAAATCCATCTCATCCTAACTTTAAACCACTGGCTTTGAGCTGTTCTTCCTTCTAAGTTAGCATACATATAATGCAAATCTCTTCTCTCTAATGTTCTTACAGATATTTTATTTGTTTGTGGTTCTGTTTTAATGTCATCTACTCTTTTAGCACCTCGTGTTTATTCAGTCATTCTTTGCGAGGGTTGGCTTCCATTTCATGTAGTAAAGATAACTCGTCTAAGCTAACTGAAGTTTGTCACTATGTTTGTCACTATTCCTCTTCTCACACTGTGGTGTTGAGAACCAGATGTGTTTCAGACAATGCTAGGTTGTAATCAACATTTTGGGTCCCCCCCGCCCCGTCTTACCGTTATCTGTTCTTCCTTTCTTGCAACAGAATTTTCTTTGGGGCATCCCCTTGCCCCCAATACCTTTATGTGTAGTTTAGGGGCACTTGGAAACAACTCTCATCACACAGGAACTTACCTGACTCTGTTGTAACCAAACAAAGCATAAGATTATCTGGTAATAGTGACTGGTCCAGGATATGCAGTTGATCCAGGCTGATCAAATGCAACTTAATCCTGGGGCTCTTTGGAAATATTGAGAGGAGAGAGTCTCTCTTTTCATGACCTTGGAGCTGTGTTGATTTAAGTCTGAGTTGCTGGAGGGAAACCATGTGGAGAAAGTCTGCTTGAAAATGAAACCCACACAAAAGAAAGCAGAGTCAAAAGAGACTAGTTAACATGACATCCTTAGAGTCTTTGGAGCTCTAGAGGGCAAGAAAGCAGCTCAGCTACAGGAAATCGTGTATTTTCTTTTTCTACTTAAGCCAATTTTGGTTGAATTTTTTTAGTCCTAATTTAAACAAGAGTTAGTAGAATCAGCATAAGGTGAAGAATGCTGGAGGCATAAAGCTTGGAGTCCTGCTTCTATCCTAAAATTTTCAGGTGGTAAACTTTTAGTGGAGTTCATTAATAATTCCCTTCCATCTACTTAGAGACTGGTTGTTACTCAGAGTCTGGGCAGTGAAGCAGTAGCACTTAGCCCCCTTACCTTGGAGCTTATTAGAAATGCAGAAGCTCAGCCTGCCCTCTCCCTATACCTGTTGAATCAGACTCTTCTTTTTGAAAAGATACCCCACAAGTTCTGTCTGCATATTACGTATTATTTGGGAATCACTGCTATAGATTTGTTAGCTCTTGCCTGGCATGCTTCTGTTTTGGGGCTTTCACTCTGGCTATTGCTTCTGTGTGGAATGATTTTCCCATAGGTTCCTGCATCTCTAAACCTCTTTTAAGTTTTTCTCAAATTTCCAATGAAAGCTATTTTTTCCCTCCCTCCCTCCATGAGAATGTGAATTCCTTGAAGCAGAAAGCTTTTGGCTGCTCTCTTTTGTGATATCCCCCAAACATCTAATGCAGGTGCCTGGTACATAGTACGTAATAAATATTCGTTGGACTAATTGATCAAATTCTTGTACCTGTAAGAGCCACTTCATTGGCACCCACTTACCTCTTGGACATCACCTTATATTACTCTCCCCCTTTTTTGGTTCTGGTTTAGATACACTGCTTTCTTTTTTCTTCCTTAAATATGCCAAGCTAGTCCTGTTCAGGGCCTTTCTACTTGCTTTTCCTTTCTCCTGCATATCCCCACCCCCCCCATACTCCTGCACATTCTTTACCCAGATCTTCATATGTTTTTCTCCTCTTCATCATTCAGGCTACAGATCAAATTTCATCTCCCCCAGAAAATGCCTTCTCTGACAGACTTCAGTCAAAGTTACCATCTCTCCAGAAAACCATCCCTCTGTATAATAGCCCTGTCCAACAAAGAGTCACTATTGTATCTATTTAAATGTTTCATTTTACTAACAGCTTTATTGAGATATAATTCACACACCATAGAATTCATCCTTTTAAATAAAGTGTAGTCAATGTGGTCTTTAGAATAATCACAGAAGTGTATAATGATCTCTATCAATTTTAGAACATTTTCATTACTCCTTAAAAAAAAAAAAACAAAAAACACCTGTTTCATTAGCAGTGCCTCCCTAATTTCCCCTTTCCCAGCCCTTAGCAAACTATTTTTATTTTGATTTGCCTTTTTTGAACATTTTATTTAAATGGAACCATACAATATGCGGTTTTTCATGACTGACTTCTTTTATGTAACATAACATTTTTAAGGTTCATCAGTGTTGTTGTGTGTATCAGTACCTTGTGTTTTTATGGCTGCATAATATTCCAGGGTGTGGATATTCCACATTTTGTTTATCCGTTCTTCAGTTGATGGACATATGGGCTGTTTTTCCTTTTTCAATATTAAGACTAATACTACTTTGAACATTCTTGCACAAGTTTTTGTGTGAACATAGGTTTTCAGTTCTTGGGGGTTTATACCTAGGAATAGAATAGCTAGGTCATATGGTAACTCTATGTTTAATAATATCAGAAACTGTCAGACTGTTATCCAAATTCTTCAAGCAATGTATGAGAGTTCCAATTATCATTATTTTCTATCTTTTTAATTTTAGCCTTCCTAGTACATGTGAGATGGTTTCTCATTGTAGTTTTCCTTTATATTTCCCTGATGACTAGTGATATTCAACATTGTTTCATGTGGTTATTGGCCATTTGTGTATCTTCCTTAGGGCAATGTTTATTTAAATATTTGAAAAATTTTCAAGTGGGTTATTTGTCTTTGTATTACTGAGTTTATATAAGAATATATATATTCTTACCAGATACATGACTTGAAAATATTTTTTGTCGTTATGTGCATTGTCTGTAACATTCTTGATGGTGTCCTTTGAAATACAAAAGTTTTTACTTTTGATGAAATCTATTTACTCTTCTGCCATTTACACTTTTAGTGTTATATATATTTAAAAAATCATTGTTTATTCCTCAGTTATGAAGATCTACCCCTTTGTTTTCTTTTAATAATTTTATAGTTTTAGTTCTAACATTTAAGTCTATGATTAAGTTAATATTTCTGTATTGTATAAATGAGGGATCCAATTTCATTTTTTTGTGCACAAGAAGTGTAAGTGGTGCTATATTTGCTACTTGTTAGTTATATTGAAAGTCTCCTGTACACAGGTGGGAGAAATCACGGGGTTCTCTTACATTTTCAAAGGCCTTTTGTATTAATGATATCATTTTATCTTCATAGCAGCTTTGATACTGGTTGTATCATCCATATTTTTACATGTGGACACTGGACAGAGAGGTTAATTAGCTAGCCCGTGAACACTGAGTTACATATGGGGGGAGTTGTTTTGTAGCATGTGTTGGCTAGCTTCCAGCCTTTTAAATATAAAAAACAGCACACTGTATAATTTGCTCTATGCATATCAGAATAATATGTCACTTGATTCTAAGTTGTTGTATAATCAAATACCCACCATTTTTAATAACAATTTGTATCAGTTTATTTTTTGAAGACTTACAGTCCTTAGTCGCATTAGTAAGATCCATCCAGACTTCAGAAACAAAAAGAATGTGAAACTATTGTCAGCAATTTTCAAAGTCAAAGAAGATAATAGATACTTTTTTTTCTGATTGTGACCAAATTGTATATTAATATTTTGCCAGTTGAATTCTCTGGGAAATAGACAGGAACACTTTTTAGGAGTTCAAACTTTTACTGGATAGTAACACCTACGAAATAAAACAGGAGGAAGCCTGATTGGGCAGGCAGAGTCATTGTGCCATTACACAGACATGATGTACTCCCTGTCAGCTCATTGAGGACCTCTAAAGAAAAAAAATTGCCTATTAGAGAAGTCTTGCTTTGGTTGGAAATGACTAGGCCTTTGTAGCACCACCTTGCTTAATCATTAGCTGGGGGCCATCCTTGGAAAAGTGTAACCTTAGCCCAAAAATGAGGGCAAGTATAAAAAAGCTAACAGCTAGAGACTTACTGGTACCCACATTCCTAGAAACTGGAATGTAAAGGAGAATCTTGAAGGACAATCTGAGTGATGTATGTTCATGTCTGCCACACAAAGTCTGTCATAAAAATCAATATTTTTTAAGCATATGTAAATCATTACATTGTGAAATTTGCATATTCTGTATAGTCACAAATACCCAAGCAGTTCATCACAATATATACTCCTTTAATTACAGATAACAAAAATGATCATTTTCTGACAGAGGTTTTCAGCAAACTCAAAATTAAATAGATAGGTGTTTATGCATTTACAATCTGATGTTAATTACCTAAATGTTTGGATCTTCTCAACTTTGGTCACAGAACTTAATTTATATTCAGTAGGCCATTTTCCCTAATAAAGATTGGAGACAAAGTAGCAAAAGTTAACATATATCAGTGAATCTAAACCATTTCTAATTTTAAGATGCAGCACTATGTACTAAGGAAATGACCAAGTAAGCAATGATACAATTGTATCTTATGGCATTTATTGTAGATGTAATGAGATTTCAGAGATATCAACATGAGAAAAAAATGCATATTTTGCAGAGTCATAGAAATGTGATTTTTTGTTGTTGTTGTTGTTATATTCCCGTTGGTGGCTTTGCCACAGAAAGAACCAGTAATCATTCATTCCGCTGCCTAGAAGAAAAGCCAACAATATGTTGGAGATTCTGGCTTATGTAGAGATCAGAACTATACAGTCTTACTTTTCCCCCTACTACACTTGCCCTGGCCTGTGTCTTATTTTCTTGCTTCCCACTATGTAAAAATGTCTTGGCCACTAAATATTCCTGCTCTGTTATTAGTCAGCATGAGCTAACATTTCATAGCTTTCAGAGCCCCACATCTGGCTCTCTGCTCCTTGGGGAGCCTGCTTCCTCCTCTCTGCCTGCCTCTCTGCCTACTTGTGGTCTCTGTCTGTCAAATAAATAAATAAAATCTTAAAAAAAAAAAAGACTTATTTTTTACTCATGGTAAATATTTATGGCATGAGTGGGACTGTGCTCAACATGTCATTTGGGGACCTAATAGAACTGATAGAACTCTACCATCTTGTGATGGGGACATCTTAACATGTAACTTCCAGAGAAAGGTGAAGTTCCTCTTCTTGTTACCAAAGTGGTAGGTTCTTTTCCTATTCAGTACCATTTGCCAAATAGCCAAATAACAAAACAGTATTTGATGGCTAGCAGGTAATTCAATGGCTAGAGAGTGGAGCAGGGGAGCTCATGCTCTAAAGGCACCTTCTCTGGGACTAGATTTCATGGTCAGGATTTTATGGGGTTAGGGCAATTAGGGGGGCTGGTAAGTAAACTGACCTCAGAGTTTTTTGGAGAGGGGGAGGAAGCTTCTCAGAATCAGAGTCCCACTTCTTTTCTTTCCTTAAGTGGGCACAGTTGGATCTGCTATGGAAGTGGTAGGTGTGTTTTCTAGTATTACAATTAGATGATAATGATCTCAAGGTCATCTGGAGGGTTAGCAGGTTGTCCGAACTGGATTGAACCTGTCAAAACCTGGGTCCTGGGGGCTTATTTGGAGCTTGTGACTTCTGGCATCCGGCCTTAGTTTTTGGTGGCAAATAGCACCTGTAAGCAGGATAGAAAATTGGGTTTTTGTGGCTTGTTAGTGAGTCCCTGGTGACATTTTGTCTCAGCCAAGAAGACAAAAACATTACTTCAGCTTCCATTTGTTTCTTAAAAGTAATCAGATGGCTTCACCTGAATGCAAAGGGCCTGAGAGTCAGTACTTTCTGCTCTTGGTACATTTCCTATCCTTTCAGAACACTTTCAATAATTTCCTCAACCCAGAAAAGATAAAAACATACTTATAATTTCTAAATAAAATGTTTATTAATAAATGTCTAGAATCCCCAGTTATTTGAAGTAAGTTATTAAAGTAAAAAAATAATTTCCTATCTTTTCACAAAAGTTAAAATACTATCTTTTTACATTTTTCTTTTACCCTATTTTTATACATTTTCTTGTATTTTACCATACTCATAATTGATGACACTATAACAACTGGTATTGCTCCTACATCTAATTTAATCTTTAGTAATAGTCTCTTTGTTAAGACTAGATCCTAGTGTACAATCATATTTTTTATGTCACGAATGCTTAAGCTCTTTTAGGTCTCTGTTGTATCCCTACTTGCTAATTGAGATGATTACATTTGGTGTTGACCAAATTTTCAGTGTTATACTTAAATAATTCAATACAAAATATACCACTTTGATCATACTTGTGATATAAAACAGGACACTTCCCCTGATATATTAATTTACAAGTAATTAAAAATTGGTGTTAACACAGTGTCTCTAATGGATTTACCACCCTCATCACTAACTCTATAACCTATAAATTATAATTGTGGTGAACAAAAATATTCTCTACTGTTATCACCAGTGTTTTTTATTATAACTATTAAGTTCTAAAATATAATTTTGCATCTTTAAGTCTTAATGGATAAGTGAGCAGGAGAACTGACAATATGTTCATGAGGCCTTTCTGCCATACTTACTGCTGTAAACAATGGACTTGATTCTACCTCACTGCATTATATTCTGTAACCTGGTTGACTGCCTTTAAAAAAAAGTTAATAGATTAAAGATAGGTAAATCTCTCTGAACTAGTAGTAGAAGTCTTTCAATTCCTTTGCAAAAATACATTCAAATTTGTATTAAATTGTGGCAAGCAAATCATTTTAATTTGAGAATGAAGTAGAAATTGCATTTACCTCTTTTTTTTTGTATTACATAAGTTGCAGATGTACTATATTATAATTCAACATCTGTATACACTACAGAGTGATCAACCCCAAAAGTTTAGTTACTCTCAACCAGTAAGCACCAATGACCAAAACTCCAACCACTAAAGAAAATAAAAATAATAATTAGAAATATTAAATCTTTATTCATTTACTCTAAGAGTCTTAATATGAAAGCTCTTGGAAGCAAGGGGCCTTTTATTTGAATACTTTGGAGGCCGCTTTCAGGCAAACAGAAGGGAGAATTCCATTTGTCTCCACACCTAGTTGTCTTCCCCCCTTTAAAAACAGCCCCCACCTACTACCCCAGGGCAGACAGCCACTTCTCAGCTGTCCTGCCTGCTGTTCCTTGCAGTAAACTTCTACCTCCTTTGTTCTGTCTTAAGTGAATCCTTTTACCTCTGGCTCCACTGGCTACCATCTTCACATATTGGTGAATTGAAACATAATGAATTATAAAGCCAGGCATATCTAGTTTCAAATTTCAGATCCCCAAGTTGTGTAATTCAGGAAATTACTTCATTTGTTTTTTTTTCTCTAAGTTTTCATACCTTTTAATGTGTGGTGGAAATAAGATCTAATTGTAAACAGTTTCTATGAAGATTAATTTGGACATTTTTAAGAAAGACATAGTGGCACAAAATGAGTTTTGGATAAACTTCTTTGCATTGCATTCTGTATTTGGAATTGGAATTTATGCCTAAGGTTCATAATTCTGTAGCACTTTTATCTGTAGAGCACTACAGAGAAAGAAAAGACTTGGGTGGGTCTTTGGACATATAATAAATATAGACAAAAGCTGGAAAGGTTGTCTAACCCAAGGAGTAATCATGTAGAAAAAGAAGCCTTCCAAATTCAGCACCCATGAAATAGACTAGATGTTGAAGTATCATTATTATTGAGCTTTCCTAATTATTACTCAGATTTATTGGTGTGTATAGAAAGGCTGCTATATGCAAATGGAATTATATACTTGTAAAACTAAAATGTTATCAAAATATACAGGCCTCTTAACTTCTTATGCAGAAATATCCATTCATGTAATTCACAATTCTACAAATACTTATTGAGCACGTTTGTCCCAGGTCAACAAACACAACATTATGATTAGGTGTTAGAAGGCTGAGTGATACTGTTTCAAAACTAACAGCCTCAGACAGTGATTTTGTGAGGATGCCAAAAAAACCACTTACCATTCCCTTTAGATTCATTTTATCTAAAGGAGTGTTACTATATCATAATCACATACTTATATTCTACACACCCATTTTACGAGCAATAGGCAAATGGCAAGGGTTTTTTGTTCCTGTGGTTAATGTGAATATTTATGAATTACATCTTCAAGTTCTATTACCCATGTATTTGGTATTGTATTTGTAACAGACTGCAGTAGTAATCTGATTCATTTAAAAATTCATTTGTCCTTTTACTAAACTGGAAATTAAGTTAAACAACAGATTGAATAAAGTAGTTTAATTATCCAAGAAAAGCATTTTTTGAAGAACCCAGATTCTTCAGTGTCAAGTAACTTAAATATTTCCATGTTTAGGAAAGATACTATATTTCAAATGGCCTTATTTTATCTGTGTTAGGAAGCATTATAGTTTTTGAGAGCACGGAGTTTTAATTTGGTTTGGTAGAAGAGGATTCAGTTCTGGAGCATATTACTTAAATTAACAGAGTATCAGTTTCTCATAAAAATGTAACTATTAAAAAGGTTTGTATAACACATTATTTGGAACACATTTGGTAAGATTTGATAAGCACTACTGATGCTTTTATTAAGTATTTCATATTATCGTTTATTTTATACTATTAATTTAGTTTTCCACCCACTTAAAGGGCAACACTGTTACATTGATATTAGAAATTGTTTCTGTAAAAGAGTAAAGGAGATGATAGTCATTCTAGTAAATTCTCAGATGTGCTCATTTACCTCAAATGAGACAGAATTTACTTTTTTATTTGTTCTTCTTTTTCCATTAGCAAATTTTATTAGACATAGTAGTTGATGCCTCTTTAGGACAGGATTTTGAAGAACTGTATTTACCTTTTTTTTTAACCTGTTTACATATAGGTATTTACCGGTTTACATGCAAAGTAAGGGAAATTGAACTTCTCATTCATTTCATGTTATATTTGTTTATAGGTTTTCTTACAGTCAGCTTTTTTACATGAGAAAAAAGGATTTAAAAAGCAAATTCATTACAACTGTATCCAGAGACCTATGGCTTCGGGTTCTGCACTGCTAACATTCCTTTTTATTAAAAAGAAGAAGAAGAAAAAGAAAGAAAGAAAACAAAAGAAAAAGAGAGAAAAAAAGTTTTTTTCTTCTCCTATGGCCCTGACAGTCACTGGAAATTATCTGTTTTTCCTATGGAGAGATACCTGAGATCCCCTAGCATAGATGACTCTACCTGACAAGTCTGTCTTTCACAGCATTTAGCAGACATGAAGCAGCAACATGACTCTATCCCCTGAATCAGTTTGCTTTAGAGACAAGAGAAGATTGTGATTAGATGGTAAAAGTAATTAATTCATCGTATAGTATTTAACTTCATGATAGAATGTCAAGAGCTCTAATAGTAAGAATTCTGAAATTCTGGATCTAAGGGAAGAGTTTCTAATTAGATGTCTTCCTGAAATATATGGAAATATATGGAAAGGAAGGAAGGATTTGAATAAATAGGATGAAGATGACTGCTACTAAGTCTTAATTCTATGAGTTGCTTTAATGCATTTCATGTTATAGATGATAGATAACTTCTGTAGTTATAAAATATCTTTCATCCTAATTCCAGATATTGGTGAAGTGTTTTAGTTGTGTAGATGAGTGCAATTCAGCTTTAGTGTGGCAATAGTAAGTTTGGAAAGCTACATTTTGAGTGAACAGATGAAATATTAAGTATTTGGAAAGCTATGAACAAGAAAATACATGCTATAGAATAGAAATATGAAATATGTGCAAAAAATGTACTATAGTTTCTACACAGAATAATATTACTTGTGAAATGTTACAAAGTAGCAATTTCCTACAGAGGGAGATCTCCCACTTTTCAGTAATAATAATAATTAGTATTATTATTAAAATATTAACACTTGTCCATTATGTAAAAGAGACCTCATGCTTCAAAAAGTATACTAGAATAATGAGATTTCTCAGTTTCTGTTTTATTTAAGATAATAATATTGCCTATCACAGATAAATCTATAGAAGACTAAGGAAGAATGATCTCATGTGAACTATGATGACTGTTTTTAAGAATGAAAAAAGTACTAGATGTCACAATTAGATTTAAAAGGAGAAACATAGGCACCTGGGTGGCTCAGTTGATTGTGTGACAACCTTCAGCTCAGGTCATGATTCTGGAGTCCCAAGATTGAGTCCTGCATTGGGCTCCCAGCTGCATGGGGACTCTGCTTCTCCCTCTGACCTTCTCCCCTCTCATGCTCTCTGTCATTCTCTCTGTCTCAAATAAGTAAATAAAAATTTGAAAAAAAAAAAAAAAAGGGAGAAACATTTGCTTAGGTGAGTAATATTAAATTCCCAGACTATTCCACCAATCCATCTGGCTTTTTTTTTTTTTTTTAATTTATTTATTTGACAGACAGAGATCACAAGTAGGCAGAGAGGCAGACAGAGAGACAGGGGGAAGCAGGCTCCCCGCCGAGCAGAGAGCCCGATGTGGGGCTCCATCCCAGGGCCCTGGGATCATGACCTGAGCCGAAGGCAGAGGCTTTAACCCACTGAGCCACCCAGGTGCCCCCTAGGTGAGTAATATTAAGGGAGATTTAAAAAGGATAAATTTTGAACCCTTACAGCAAAATATCTGAAAAGACTGACACTGTTTTTCAATTATGAAATAAACTCCAAGAACTATTTAATAGTACTGTGCATAAGGAAAATTAAAAATGAAGGACCTGGATAGGCTTATTTTAAACTATTTTTATTACACTATTTACGCATCTTCAAGTATTAGCAATCATGATAATTTTGAACAAATCTAAGTTTTTATCCTTCCTTACATTTTGAATGGCACTGCCTTTTCATGAATCGAAGGATGGAATATATAAGTAGTCAGAAGCCAAAGAAAAAGGCCAGCATGGAGGCATATCCAAATAGTACTACAAAAGATTGCGAAACAAGTGTGATTTGGAAATGAGGCCAAATGAAATTAGTATAGGATGGGTATAAAAAGCTATGGGTTCCTTGAAAACTTGAAACCCTCCGCAGGATCACAAGTGAATTAGTTAACACAGAGATCACAATAAAACTAACTAAACTGTGGAAGATATTAAAGATGCCATGTTTTGTGCTGGTAGCATGGAAGTATGTATACTGTAACTTCACAAGCCCAAATTTTGAAATAGACTTTCGTGAAAGTTTTTATAAACCAGTCCACCCTTTTACAGTGTAATATGTTTTATAATTCTCAATTTAGTTTTCCCTCTTCCATAATAACTCTGACAAGGAAGTGATACAGAAAAAGAACATGCATTGATGTTTGTTGTCAAAGCTGTCATCTGGGGATCCAGTTTTCCTCTCTTGAACCTTTCTGTGCATCCACTTAACACATCTAAGAAAGTGCCACAGAAGTCTAGAGGAAGATGATCCTGCTAAGTATCAGAACTTCAAAAACCCATATCTATCTATTAGGTGGGTCAAATGCCAATTTTACAAAAATCCTACGTAGCAAATATGCATAAGGTGAAAGTTTCCAATTTGAACTATCTCATTAAATGTCCTAAAATGTTATTATTCTAAGGAACAAGAGAAGTCAGATTACATAAGCAAGAACTGTAATTAAAGAAATATTGGCAGTGAGAAAATAATATCAAAGGCATTATATTGAGAGAGGCATGGATCAAGAATACTATTTAAAAAAAATTTTTAATTTAAATTCAGTTAGCCAACTTATAGTACATCATTAGTTTCAGATATAGTGTTAAATAATTTATCAGTTTCGTGTAACACCCAGCGCTCATCACATCACCCAGTTACTCCATCTCCTCTCCAGTAACCTTCAGTTTGTTTCCTATAGTTAAGAATATCATTTTGGGGATGCCTGAGTGGCTCAGTCCTTAAGCGTCTGCCTTTGGCTTAGGTCATGATCCCAGGACCCTGGGATCAAGCCCCACATCGGGCCCCACATAGGGCTCCCTGATCTGAGAGAAGCTGTTCTCCCTCTCCCACTCCCCCTGCTTGTATTCCTTCTCTGTCTGTGTCTCTGTCAAAAAAATAAATAAAATCTTAAAAAAAAAAAAAAACACCATTGTAATGAGTAGCTGGGTGATGATAATGGTGATGATAATGATAATCCTGAGATATTACAGAATCTGGAAATAGTAAAAGTGGTTCTGAGAGGGTCCTATGTGTGTTTTCTTAATCCCACAGCAGATTAAAAATGCTGTGAGAGTAAAGGTGATAAATTTGATTTTTAATAAATTGACAAGAAAGAAAATATCATATATTCTAGTATACATTTTAAAAAATTGAGAGTACTATATATATCTGGTGACCAGGAGCAAGTTCTGGGCAGAAGACAGGAATTAAATAATTTTATTGACTTATTGAAGTCCTTTGAGTAAGTAAATTCATTTTAAAAATGTCTATGGAGACTAAACTCAAACCAGTTAAATGACAAGGAAATTTGTTTTGCATGATAAGCCAGAAAGTGATGCTACAGATCTGGTACATCAGACCTCTAATTCCATTGTGTTATGATTGTCTTGCCTTAGTTCTCCTTAAAGTGGTTGTTTTAGATTCAGCTGGCTCTCTTCCTCATACACTGGCAGCACCTGAGGCATCATGCTTCCTTATTCAAATCTGGGATAGAAAGAGCAGGAGCAAAGAGGAAAATGTCCTCCCAAAGAACAGAATGAAAATTCTTTGATTCAACTGTAATGAGCCATGTTAGTTTACATGCTCACTCCTGAGCCAATAGAGTTGGCAGCAGTTTGCCATGTGTGGAGTCACTTAAGAATGAAATGACCATAGATCTAGGGATGGGGGGGTTGGTTTTGCCTGAGTTAAGTAAAAGAAAACCATTAACCTGAACAAAACAAGATTCTATTAAGAATAAAATGATAAATACTTGGTAGGCAGCTAATAATGAATACCGTAGGTAAGGAAATTCAGGCTTTGCTGAGACAAACCTCAGCAGTATAAAATGAAAGGATATGCAGAGGAGAAGGAATTTCTTTGTGATACTGAGAAGAAAAAGTTAGAAAACTGTGTGTAGGGGAGGAAGGAGAAACAAATGAAGTACTCTGAAATCTAACAGAGGAGAGATATTTTATGAGGAGAATGAGATGCAGAAATTTTGGAGACTTTGGGTTTGATGCTGGGTTCATAATTATTCAATGTTGCAAAATACCTACCTAAAGCTAACTAATAATATTTATAATTTAGATTTTGTTTTTCATCACAGAATTTTCCAACATTCATATTTGACCTTCAAGACTACAGTCTTCTCCAAAATCCAATGTTTTCAAAATATAGCTAGTAATTAAAACCATACAAAGCATTTGTTAAAGTATTGATCCTTAATCTCTGAAGATTGTGTTTCAATAGTTCTGAATAAGACTCACGAACCAGTAGGTCTGATGCACCCACAGTTTCAGCTGATTAGTCAAGTTTGGAAAGTTCTGTCCTACATCATGGAAACTTACTATTTATTGAATAATGACCTATAAATCTTTTTAAGCACATGAAAAGAGTGAGGAACACAATATTGACCAATATAATCAGGCAATATTTTTAGGAAAATAATATTTCTGTGTTTGTAATATATAGACTCTGCATAATCTTTAATAACCCATTTCTTTTATGTGTGGCAAAAGGAAAATAGGTTGAAAATACCCAGTACAATGTGGTACTGTATTTAGAAAGAAAAAAAGACAGCCACAGATATTGACCACCATCAAAAACTTAGTGAAAATAGGCACAATGTTTTTTGTTGTGGTGGTGTTGTTTTTTTTTTTTTAACTTTGTGCAATACCAAGATAAAGCTGCACCTGGCATTCTGTTTAGACTTTATCGATCAAAGTACACAGAGTGGATCTGGAAAGTATGTGGAAACGACAAAGTAAAATCAGGAAAAACATGGCAGAAATGCAAAGGAGATGATTGCTCAGTGAGGACAGGGTGAAAAGGTTAGAACTTTAATGTCTTGAAATAGAACAATAGAATTGTGGTTGGATCATATAATATAGAAGAATTAAGAGATAGGACCTTAAAACATGAAGAAGTCTAAATAAGACCTCAAATTGTAAGTCGTATGTTACATACCAGTCAGTAAACTCAAGAACACCCTTTACTCAGGAAAATGGTATGCATTGAAGTTACAGTTACAAGACAAAAGGTTTAGAGTGCTTTGAGGCTGAAAAATCTAGTGTGAATTCCCTCTGCTAATATGGAGTAAATACCCTCATTTGGGCCTAAAACCAAGCCCGCTTTTTGCCTCACACACCATGTCCTTATTTTCTCAGGTCAGGGGCATTCCAGTATTTCTCCTGCATCATTTTTTTCCATAATATATATTTCATCTCCATCAATATGTGACCGTGTTATTGTTTTGTTTATGGTAAATAAACACTTTTCTAAAAATTAGCCTCATTTAGACTATTCCATTTTTCTATGGCTTTTAACAAAATTTTTATGGAAAAAATAATAGTAAATAAGAAAGGAAGAAACTTTTGGAGGTGATGTATGTATTTATGGAATAGACTATGGTGGTTTCAAGGTTGTATACTTCCCTCCAATCCTATTGTGTTGTATACGTTCCAGCTCTTTGTATGTCAATTGTACTTCCATAAAGTGGCTTAAAAAAAGAAAAAAGGGGTGCCTGCCTGGGTGGCTTAGTCAGTTGAGCATCAGACTCCTGATTTCATCTCAGGTCGTGATCTTAGGGTCATGAGATCCAGTCCCGTGTTGAGCTCCTCACTAGGCATGGAGCCTGCTTAAGATTTTTCTCTCTCCCTCTGCCCCTCCCACCACTCCTGAACTCACTCTCTCTCTTTAAAAAAAAAAAAAAAAAAGTTAAAAAAAGTTAAAAAAAGAAAAGAAAGAACTGTCTAAATTCACTGTCATTCCTCACCTTTTTATTCTCTCCATTTTTAAAATATTTTATTTTATTTATTTTTTTTTTAATTTTTTTTTTATTTGTTAGAGATAGAGAGAGACAGAGGGGGAGCACAGGCAGACGCAGTGGCAGGCAGAGGCAGAGGGAGAAGCAGGCCCCCTGCCAAACAAGGAGCCCGATGTGGGACACGATCCCAGGACGTTGGGATCATAACCTGAGCCAAAGGCAGCCGCTTAACCAACTGAGCCACCCAGGTGTCCCTAAAATAAACATTTTAATTAAAGTATAACATACATACAGAAAACTGCATGCATCGTGAGTGTTCAGCCTAATGATTTTTACAAAGTGACCATGGAAGTGTAACACCCATGTTAAGTAAAACAAAACAAAAGAAAACCCCTACTCTGCCCACAAAAACTCATTTCTTACACCATCTCAGTCACAACCCACCCATAAGACTGATGAATCACAGAGCTGTACCCCTGAAACAAATAATATGTTATATGTTAATTAATTGAATTTAAATTAAAAAAAATGTTTACCTAGTGATTATAAAGATACTTGCTTATGTTAGCTTCTACAATCTTTACCGTTTTACCTATCACAAAGAAATCCATACCTGGAAATGGTATATTTGTGGATTTTGGAAGGAGGGGCTCAAAGTTATTTTTTTAATGGAGATTTAACTTGGTTTAATATATTAAAATGACTGTCATTCTCCTACTGCTCTACAAGACCAACTTTGGCAGAAATCTTTATGTGCTGCATGTATGTATAGGTGTGTTTCTGAAGTCCATGTTGGTTACAACTGTTTGTATAGCCTTGTGACCTTACTAAAATGACACAACTAAAATTTTGTAAGATAATTTTGATATCTGTTTGGAAAAGTTTTGTTCTTTTTCTTCACTATCTTACTGTGTAGTGTTGGCCCATTTCATTTGCATATAAATTTTAGATTTGACTTGTCAATTTCCTTAAAAAAAACCTCCAACTTTTTAATTTCTTTTAAAAAAATTCCAAAATTGAGGTTGAGATTATATTAATCTATAGATCAATTTGAGAGGAACTGATATCTTTACACAGTAGTCTTCAATGCATAAACATGAGCTATTTAGACCTTAAGTTTTGCTCAGTTACACAGTTTATCTAACTAGAAATGTACACAATTTTCAATCTCTTGCTTTGCAAAATTTATGGATATTTGATAGTATATTTTCACTTGAAATAATTTTTTTTCCCTAACTGCTTGTTGCTATCAAATGGAAGTACACAATTTTTTTGTATAGTTTATTATCTGTATTGACATAAGGCTCTTGGAGGCTAAGGTTTTTATGAGCTGACAGTACTATATGTCTGTGGGAGGGAAAAGTGTCTTGAAGGAGACAGATCCCATCAAGAGAGAAACCGGGCACTTGTTTCATCATTTTCTTCTCTGATGCTTCTTTCAGTTGCCCCTTTCTCCAGAAGTCATTTTATTACATCGTCGTAAACATTAAGAACAGTTCTGAGCTTGACCCATATACCAAATGTTCTTATACATACCAACAGCATAGAAAGCTGTTACTGTATGTCATGCTGCCACTGATTAATTTTAATCTTTCTGAATTACTAGTGTTTTTTTTTTCATTGACACACAGTAGAGACTCAATGTCTATGCAAAGTGAAACAGCTTAGGTTGCAGTGGAATAATATTTACTAATGAAGATTCCTAACAAGGAAGACTCCTTGATGTGGAATTCAAAGATGTCTGCAGAAGACTGCTGTGTTCTGTGAGATACATACTTAAAAACACAAATTGTGCTATTGTGTTTTGGTTATGCATGGTATTATTTCATAGAGACTTAAGAGTGGCAAAATTTATAGTATGATACATAAAATGAGAGAAAAATCTAATTTCTATGGGCAGCAAAAGCAGATCATTCTATGCAGTCACTGCTTTTAGACCCCAGCCACTCTAGCAAGAAATGAGCAAGCAGCTGTTAGAAATTGAGTGTGAATCCCCTCCAAGGTAAAACAATCTAATTCAGTCTCTTGTGGCCCCTCCTGTAGAGGAGCCAGATGATTACAAAGGAAACCAGAAGGGAAAACAAAAGAAACACGGAAGAATTAAAATATTTTAGAGAAACACATGGAAAAACAGTACCCTATCTCTGCTTTGAAGAAATAAAGTAATATAAAAAATACCCTTTTATAGATATGCAGATACAGTTTTAACAAACTGTGTCAATTGCTTTCAGTCTCTAATACTTGTTTATAGTGTGTACGTATTTGCCAATTCTAAATCACAAAAATATAGTATGTGTTATGTTTGGATAGTAAGAGACATTTGGTACTTTTACAGAAGAAAGATGAAAAGTTAGAGTGGAAGCAGAATAGGATTTTGTTAATTTAGTCATCATTGTGTACTTAGCATGTGTCTGGCTCTTGGATAAGTCCTCATTTAATTTCTACACAAATCCTTTGATTTGTGCATTTTCACCCCCCATTCTACATATGGGCATACTGATACTCAGTGATATTAAGTGATAGGTGAAGGGTCTCGTACATTAGGTGATGTACATTTCTGAATTGATATATTCTTTTTTAATAATATAGAAAAAATGTTGTATTGTTCTCCTTCCCTCAAAAGGTAAATGTTAGTATACAAACACAGACCCGGTAACACAGATGCTTTTATAAACCTAGAACAATATTTCGAGGAGGAAAATCTTTTGACATGAGTAATATTAATAGTGAAGTCCTAATCCATTTAGTCCTTTTATTCAGTGTAAATGAAGGGTTACATGTGTTGTAAAGTACAATAAATCATTAATGAAATGTGTCCCCGAGTCACTTCTGGAATTACACTGGCACTAGGATAAAATATTTCATAAATGAAAAGAGATGCAGTTTTCAGGATATACATTATAGTAATAATTCTTAGGTTGATATACAAAAACATATGCCATTTCTCTCCATGCCTGTTTTCCTGCAATTCCTGTGCCCTCCTGTCAAAACATTTTATTATTCACCTTTGCAAATCATGTCACAAATAATGTAAACAAATGTCCAGAATGTATTATAAGATGAGCGTTGAATATTGAAATAAATTTTCCTACACGATCATTGTTTCCATATCAAGCAAGAGTGGTCAGAAAGCTATGTAAAGTAGCCACCATTAGAGAATTTGACATGAATAGGATTTTATTCATTAATTTTAAAACGCATCACTTAATCACACTGGTACTAATCTCTTAGTTCCTAAGGAAGTAGTGTAAGGTGCCAGTGTTGTTGCTTTAAGATTAATCTGTTAGGAATCTCACTGCTTTACTATTTTTTTTCTTTAATATTAAAAAGAGAAGAGGGAGAATTGAAACAGAGTTCAATCACCAGTGACTATTTGCTAACCCCTCTGTATTTCTCCCTTTGATATTTTAAAAGACTATGATCCATTATATGGAATAATATGAAAAAATAATAATTATTGGAACATTCTTAATGTCTCAGATGTAGTTAGTGAGTTGGCAACTGACCTCAACAGCCAGAGCAATATTTCTTTTTTTTAAGGTCTTCTAATCTCTTCTCTTCTGAAATATCAGCAAAAGTTACAAGTTTTAGCCCTGATAATTTCCTGAATGTTTAATGGGTTACTTCAAAACTGGGCCTAAGTTCTGTGATGTTAATGTAAACATTTAATAATTTTAGAAATAAATACAGAAAGAAAATGTTTTAAGTATGATGACAACAACAACAAAAATGTTCAGGATCTCCTGTATACTAGTAGTCTAGGTTCTTCAGCTATCACTAAATGATAAAACAAGGACGGTGTTTTTCTCTCTCAATAGAACTAGACAGTACAAATTCCCCATAATGGGGTTCTAAGACCTGGAAGGTCAGCATCTTCAGAGCTTGTCTGGGTTAATGATTAAATGTTATATTATATTGAAAACCATGAATTAAGGAAGGACTACAGAGAGAGTGTAAAATAATCTGGTTGGAAGACTACTCCACTTTTTGTAATAAGTCCTTTCTGAAAATAGCAAAATGGCAGAGACCCTCAAATTAGAGTAGCAATGGTTTTTAGTGCCCCTTATGAACATAATATATGCACATGATTAGTTTTGTATATGGCCCACAATTTGGACTGTATTAATCTAATCTAGTCCATTTTCCTTTAAGAAAAATGAAACTGAAATTCAGAGTGCCAGTTGTATAACTAGTCAATGATAACATTTGAGCTAGAATATTTATTTTTTATAAATAGAATATTTAAATAGAATATTTATTTTTTATATCTTTGTTTTTTATATCTTATTCTCATGTTATTTTGTAGATTGGCTATAATACAACATGAGAAATGTTAACATGTTATAAATTTAAAGCAGTATAATAGATAGCTATAGTCTTTTATGCATTAGCATATTTAAGGATGAAGATGGGTATAAAGTAAGATTAATTTGATAATAATTCATGATAAATATGATGGTGTCTTAAAATTGGGGTGTGGCAGTGGGGAGTAATTCTTAGGTTTAACAGTGCTCACTATATTGGATGTGGACTGCAGTTATGGGGGGTAAAGAGACCATATGGTTGTTCAGGTTTCCAACTTGGCCAGTTGGAAAGATGCTTGCATGATTATTATAGATTTAAATACAGGACTAAGTTAGGTAAGAAATGATTCATTTTGTATTTGCATTTGAGATATACATATGTGGGTAACTAAGTACATTTGGAAATCTGGGTCTGAAGCTCAGGGAGAGAGATGTGGGCCTGAGACTTAAATTCAGATTTAATTGGTATATGGATTATAATTGAACCCACAGATTGGGATGATGGTGGCCATCTGAGACATATCCCTTATGAAGTTGAGTGAGAAGCAGATATCAACAAAAGCAAAGAAATGAAAATGAAAAAAAAATCTTTCAAAACAAGATTGCATTCAACAATTTGAATGCAGCTTAGAGACTGACTAAAAGAAGAACTGAGAAGTATCCATTGGCTTAATCACAAAGATATATCAGTGAATTTCATGAGAACATTTTCTGTGCCATGGTTAAGTAGAAGCCAGGGTAAGAAAGGCTGAAATGCCGGTATCAGGTAAGGCAAAGAACAGAGAAACTTGTTGGAGGAATGCTATCCTGAAGATGAAGAAATAAAGAAGGTGACGGCTGACTGCTAACACAGAATCAAGTGTGGCACCCATGATGAGAATGCAACTCTCATACCTCCTACTACCTGGAGTATAATTGACAAAGAGCTCCAGCTACTGTGCTTTCAAAACCATTACAGTGCTTACACCAAGGCCACACTTCCTAAAAGCTTCATCTGACCAACACGAGTGTGAGAAATACTTAAGTAGCCCTTCTCTGGGCCACAGGGGCAAACTTGGGTTTAAGGAATCCTTGATGACTTTGTTGATTTCTTAAATTGTACAACTCGCACCCTACATTTCTCTCCGTCTCTTCTTCACTAAAGATCATATTGCATCACTGTCTGACCGGTTCTTTCAGTCTTCGCCAGCTCTTTTTCTTACTTCCTTTCACACAGGTCTTTCGTCAAATAAAATCTGCGCATGTCTACTCCATTGTGTCTGCATCTCAGAGGATCTGACAAGCACATCAGGCAGAGGACTGTGGAAGTTCTTGTTTTCAAATTCATTTGTAGGTAGAAAGACTGTTTAGGGGGAAATTAGAACATAAAGATCTTTGGGGTGCTTGGGTGGTCCAGTCGTTAAGCGTCTGCCTTCGGCTGGGGTCATTTCCCAGCTTTCCGGGGATCCAGCCCTATGTTGGGCTCCCTGCTGGGCTAGAAGCCTCCTTCTCCCTCTCCCACTCCTCCTGCTTGTGCTCCCTCTCTCACTGTGTCTCTCTCTGTCAAAAAAATAAATAAAATGTTAAAAAAAAAAAAAGAGCATAAGGAATCTTTGTGTTACCAACCAAAGTTTCAGAAAACAAAGTTGCAGTTTTGAGAACTTAATGAGCTAGGGAATAGGAGGAGGTTATGTTTGGAAGAAGAGACATTGCAGTCCACATGGTGAGAAACTTCTGAGAAAGAATAAGCAGGAGGCTTTACTTACTAGGCTGTGATGAAGGAGATGAAGCTCAAAGAGTTTATGTTTTCATTAGATATTATTATGGTAAGAACACTTGACATGAGATCTGCCCTCTTAACAAATTTTTAATTGCACAATACAATATTTTACAATTGTAGGTACAATGTAGGTACAATGTTATACAGCAGGTCTCTAGGATTTATTCATCTTGTGTATTTGAAACTCTGTATAGTTGAACAGAAACTTCTTATTTTTACCCCAGCCTCTAGGAACCACCATTCTACTCTGTATTTCTATAAGCCTGACTATTTTAGATACCTAATATAATGGGAATCATGCAGTATTTATTCTTCTATGGCTGGCTCATTTCACTTAGCATAATGTCATCTGAGTCCATCTAAACTGTCACAGATAGCATTACGTTTTGATAAAACTACTTCGAACCATCTCCTAGTGGATGTAGGTTTGTAGCAGTCAGGGCACCAGCTGTCAGATGCTTGCTGTCTTGCCATTCTGGCAAAGGTCCTAGTCATCAGTTTCCTTCAAGTATAAAACAGAGGTTTGTGTGGTCAAATGCCTGGTTGAGGATTTGATAATGGTGGGGGAAGTAGCTGTGCTAGACTCTGGGCATGAGGTGGAAATGGGAAAGTTTTAGTGGTGGAGAACCTAATGTATAGGCTAAAGCAGAAACCTCAGTGATCAGAAGTGATAACAAATACAGGCCTGTGTCTGTAGTTTTATTTAATATTTTAACTCATTATCATTAGTGTCAGTAAAATGTAATAATTCAAAATATATAAAAGAAGATCTTATTTGTGTGGATTTTGAAGAAGCAAAATATTTTAACTTGGGTTAAAATACATCTTTTAAAAATCTTTCAAATAAAAAATATTTATATTTTTGAGGAAATTTTAGACTTCCTTGGTCAGAGAGTGGGTACTAGAGAATCAAAGCTTTTGTTGAAAACATGTTGCTATCAGATTGTGATGAATTAGCTGTTTACCATTACTAGTCCTAAAAGTGATCCATGTTTAGAAAGATCAATATATAAAAATTCCAGACTTAGCCATTTTAAAGCAAATATTTCTGTTGAATTTTGTGCTAAATGCTGTTAGGATGCAACACGCATTATGGAAGCTTGTGCATCAGCAGTCTGCTGATTCCAGACCTCTAATTAGGAAAATGATGAAACACTAAATAGTAAAAATAAAGCTTAATTTCATATCATAAGTGAGTGTTTAAATTGTCATCTCTGAAATGGTATCTCTTGGTGACAGAAAGTAGTGACTATGCATTTGAGATGAGGGGAAAATTAAAATAAATAATTACCATCTAGCTCTCTGGTTTGAATGGATTCAGTGATTTATCTTTATTTACTTACAGTTATTTTGAAGTTCCAACATTCTCTGACTTCAAAGTTGCTGAATGCATGGTTTTTGTGTAGTTGCATTTTTTAATTGTTTTGGGGAGTGATTATTATTAAATGGGAAAGCAAATAGCCACATTGTCTTCAACAAATGGAAGTTCCCTCTTCTATTTCATTTGGTTGTTGATTATTTTTAGAATGCAGGAAACCTTTTGATTTTTCTGTGTTGAACATGTATCTAGCTACTTAGTTTCCAAGTGGATAAAACTACTTTGACTGTTGTTTCCTATGTTTTACTTATATTGCATCTGATTAGAGTGGCCAGCATGATTTCTGCCCTTGCAGATTTACTTCTGGCTTGATACAAAGTCATATTCTTTAATATACAAAGCTTCTTCAAGGGATGATTATGCAGAGATAAACACCCACAAATTTTATGTTAAATAAAAATGTATTAAATGTGTATGTGTAATAAAGTTATGAAACTCAATTTTTCTTAAAGATTTATCATTTCATTGTCCTAATCATATTCCCTAATATTTGCACTGCAATTTTATCTCATAACTGATTTTTAAAAACTCAAGTTTCTTATATAGAAAACAAGGCATACATAAATAAAAATTTTACATAACTTATTGTTATCTTAAACATATCAACATAAATTAATAAAGTCAATTAATATTTGTGTAATTCTAAGTGATTCTTATCTTAGGATTTTTGTTATCCCCACTTTTATATGTTCCTAATTTTTTAATGTATCACTTTGCTATCTTATGGTGTCTGCAGTTAGTTTACCAGACCTAAAAGTAAAAAACTATCTTCTTAGCCCACATATAAATTCACAGTATCTTAGTTTTCAATTGATTGTGTCTCAAAATAATACAGGTTTGACCATTTACGTAAAGGTGATTTAAAACTAAACAACTGAACATCAGGCTAAGCTTCCCTTTGATAGATAAAATTCAATTGGCAAACCAATGACATTTTATTTCTAAGTTTTTTCCTTTTCTATAGGCTTTGATTGTTTGAATTTTTTGTGTCTCCCCTAAAAGTGGTATACTTTTATTATATATCCTGTCATCCTTTAATCAAGATATATTGACCAAATCTGTTACCATTATTAAAAACATATGTGTCTTATCATTGTTCTATTATAATTCATAGCAGATCAATTGTATTCATGTCCTGGGATATGGGAAATCAGTTCCTGGCTTCTTTTGTATATATCTGGTGAATTCAGAACTATGGTACTTACTCCAGAATCTTTTGTTGGGTCATTAAGTGTGACACTGAGTTTGATTACTCCTTCTTTTTCATGGTCTTCTTCTTCCTAAGATAAATTGACCTTCTCATATTTCTCTTTTAAAAATTTTTTTCCAGCTTATGCAGGTGGTAGGTGTTGATGAAATTTGTTTCAGAGAATTGAAAGATTGAAGTCAAGTTACGTGGTAGTAAATGTTTGGTAGAAAGTCATCTGTAATTTCTTGGAAAACACATACTCAACTTAATGAACTTGTACTCTAAGGGAGAAAGTATGTGAGCAGTATGTTAGCATTTTGATTTTGTTGTTTGTTTGTTTTTGATGCATCTAGCATGTTACAAGAGAGATGAGCTGTTTGCAAGCGAAGAAAACAGGGATCTCAGAAATAGAGAGATCTCAGAAATGTGGGAAACTGTAGGATAGAAATAAGCACTGTTTCCTTAACTGAAAACAGTAATGAAAATGAGGAAAGTAACAATTTATCTGAAGGTGATTAAATAAATGCTGATTTAAACAGAGTCATAAGATGAGGCAGTGATTAAAGAGTATGGAAAGAGTATTGATCAGAAGATGGAGGGAGAGAGTTTGCAGAGAGTTGTTGAGGTTTTGTTTGAGCCACGCTTGGAAGAAGGTCATTTCAGGGCCACCCACCTTCTGTCATTCAGAACTCAGTTTCCTGCTCATGAAAACCTCAGGGGAAGTCATGAAATAGAGTACAGTTCTTTGACCAAGAGGAATAGAAAAGGGGTTTGGTGAACATACAGCAATCTCTATCATACTATCCTTTTCTTACTTTTTGCCTAATTCAAATTGCTTTCTGAAGGGGACCTACTAACACCTCCAGATAACGTTATAGATTTTTCAGGTTCTCTTTGCATTTGATTCAGTATGTATTTTATTTTATTTTTTTAAAGATTTTATTTATTTATTTGACAGAGAGAGATCACAAGTAGGCAGAGAGGCAGGCAGAGAGAGAGGGGGAAGCAGGCTCCCTGCTGAGCAGAGAGCCTAATGTGGGGCTCAATCCCAGGACCCTGAGAGCATGACCTGAGCCAAAGGCAGAGGCTTAGCCCACTGAGCCACCCAGGCACCCCAATTCAGTATGTATTTTAAAACAGTGATGTTTGGAACATAAAAACTTATCACTGTTACAGTTTTCATGATGAATTTTATTCATTTCAGATATAAAATATTTTCTCATTTGTGCTTATTTTTAAGTTTAAATCCATTTAAAAATCACTTACCCTGATTTGTTTTATATACCTATTATATCTTATGCTATCCCTTTTTTTCATCTTCCTCTGTCATTTTGTCTTGGTTGAATTTGCTTTATAGAGCACAGAGTTGGATTTTTTTTTAAGATTTTATTTATTTATTTGACAGACAGAAATCACAAGTAGGCAGAGAGGCAGGCAGAGAGAGGGGGGGAAGGCAGGCTCCCTGCTGAGCAGAGAGCCCGATGTGGGGCTTGATCCCAGGACCCTGGGATCATGACCTGAGCTGAAGGCAGAGGCTTTAACCCACTGAGCCACCCAGGCACCCCCAGAGTTGGATTTTTAAAATTTTTTTTATTCCAACCAAGATTATCTAATTTTAGTGGTATAAAACGTTAATACTGACTGTGGTTTTTATTTAATGATATGTTTGACTAATTTATTTTACATATTCTATGTAACTTCTTTATTTTTCTTCATTACCTCTAAATTTATATTTTTCTTCTTTCAAGTTTAAGACATGCCCAGTGGTTCACATTTCAGAATTAAGGAACATTTCAATGCCTGATACCAATTATTTTATTAATATTAAATATTATATCATGATATTTCATACTATTTATGGGCACGCTTTAAGATACCTATGAATGAAAGATGTAGTTCTGTAGGTCTGGATTGTTCAAATCCTGTACGTTCCCAGGAAATGCTTGTCTTCAAGACTGGCCCTTGGCTGGCTCTTAGATGATGAACTCTGAGCCCATGGGATATTCTGCTTTATAAAGATATTTTTGTATTCCTGAGACTTTGGCCCATGCTGTTCAATTTGACCAAATAATTTATGCTAACAATGTAATCTGTGGTGAGTGCTCCATTTTATATGCCTGAGAACAGGGGCCATGATGTACCAGTTTGATCTGACAGTTTATGTTAACAGTATAATTACGGTGAACACGCGTTTTTGTTCTGAGGGAGCTGGAGTCTGAGTAGCTGGGGTTAGTCATGCAGGTGCTGCATTCCTGGATGACTGACCCCAATAAAAACAAACAAAACAAAACAAAAACCTGGACACAAGGCTCAGGTGAACATATGTGGTTGGCCATACTTCATACAGGTTGCTATATACTACTGATGCTAGATTAAATGTGTCCCTGTGACTTCACTGGGTGAGGACACCTAGAAGCTTGTGCCTCCTTTCTCCTGGACTTCACCTCAGATGTCCTTCTCTCTGCTGATTTTAATCTGTATCTGTTTTCCTTTAGTAAACTCTGAGTGTTGTTAACAGCTTTTGAATCTTGTGAGTCCTTCTTGTGAATCACTGAGCCTGAAGGTAATCTTGGAGATCTTGGCACAACCTCTGAGTCATTAATATCATTACACAAAAAGCCATCTTGAGTCCTTACCTTGAGGATTTGTTTTTTGTTTTGTTTTATTTTTCCAATTTATAGTTTTTCATTCTATTTACAACTCTTCTTACAGCCCTCCACCAGGGTGCCCTTGAGGTGCCCTTGTTTTCTTTTTCCTAATCACCATGCTGTCCTTCTGTTCTTTGTTCTCAGCATATACCTTTCTGTTCTCCTCCAAGCACTTATGTCCTTTCTTAAACTGAATCCAATAACACTGGATTAAAGTTTCTCCTCTAGACCTTCAAAAATAGGAAAGAAAATCCCCAGGTATCTTTGTACACAAATCTTAAGTTCCTGAGACTTACATGAGACTAACATCATTCATTTCCCACTAGAGGTGTGTGACTTCTTTTATTTACAAATCACTCACTGATTATCAGACAAATATTTGCTGAGCCCCTACTATATGTTTTCTTTGATCATTACCCTGTACCAGATAAATCAAGTATAGGTTTTAACTTCTTTTTTTTTCCCCCCAAAGATTTTATTTATTTATTTATTTGACAGATGGAGATCACAAGCAGGCAGAGAAGCAGGCAGAGAGAGAGGAGGAAGCAGGCTCCCCGCTGAGCAGAGAGCCTGATGTGGGGCTCGATCCCAGGACTCCGGGATCATGACCTGAGGCGAAGGCAGAGGCTTTAACCCACTGAGCCACCCAGGTGCCCCCATAGGTTTTAACTTCTAAGAGCTTAAAATGTAGTAGAAATTTAAATAGTAGCAAATGAGTGATAAGAAAAGTTATAAGAAAGGTGCGAAGGGAGATTTGTGAAATACTTAAAGGCCCTGCTTTCATTCAACACTAACTCAGGGGTCTTATTGAATTTTAATTTTTATGTGTCTCCATGTTTTTATTTCTAACTTTAATTTCAAATTCATGCTTGCTGTTAATAGGCTGGCATCATGCCTACTACAGTAAAATATAGAAATAGATAATACAGAGTTTTTGTTAAAAAGTTGGAGTTATTTTAAAGGAATATTTTAAAATCAATTTTAAAAAACCCATGTTACTATAAATAACATTATTAAAACTACTCATGCTTTTAAGTTCAGCTTCCAAGGATTGTCTCAGTTTTCAACACTGCTTTTGTGTGTTAGCTACTGATGATAATTTTAGTTAAAACACAAATAACTAATAATTATAAATTTATTCTTTAGCAGTATTAAGCAAACCTTTATAGTAATCAATAAATATATTTATTTACTTTGTAACATGGTAAAGGAAGAATTGCTTATTAAATAGAGAACCTTTAACATTCAGTATCTTGATTCAGTTATCCTTGTTCGCTCATTTGTATTTTCTGGTTACCCTACAAAATGATATATGAGTTTGTGACCCACTAACTAATGCTTGAAGTTTATATCATTCAGTTAAAATGTTGAGTATTTAGGGGCGCCTGGGTGGCTCAGTGGGTTAAAGCCTCTGCCTTCAGCTCAGGTCATGATCCCAGGGTCCTGGGATCGGGCCCCACATGGGGCTCTCTGCTCAGCAGGGAGCCTGCTTCCCCCTCTCTCTCTGCCTGCCTCTCTGCCTACTTGTGATCTCTGTCTCTCAAATAAATAAATAAAATCTTTAAAAAATATATATTAAAAAATGTTGAGTATTTACATCTTACCTGGCTATCCACTGTTCCTAATTGATTATCTATACTGTGACTTATGCAAGTTACATTCTAAACTATATTTTTAAAAAATTGTGTATGGTATTTGTGAGCTCAGATGCATTTTATAGAAACATATGTGTGAGCTTGAACTTCAGCTCAGAATGAAAAGGGGCAATCTCAAGGTCGTAAAGTAGTTGGTGATATAGCTGAGAAACAGAATATAGCACTACAGTGTTTCAACTTGCAGAATAAATAAGTAAATCAAAAATCTAATGTCCTCATATATTTTATCTAATGGATATGACATCATTAAATTCACAGTGACAAAATAAAAACAGCACACCATAATCAACAAAAAGTGTAAGCCATAGGCCTTAGGAAAATTAATTATTATCTTGAATTCTTGATCCTGTTTTCAAGTATCATTGAAAGACATTATTGAATTAATCTGAATAAGAGCTGTAATTTGTAACCTGTAAGTTGTAGGTAATTAAAAATGGACTTTTGGGGCACCTGGGTGGCTCAGTGGGTTAAAGCCTCTGCCTTCGGCTCAGGTCATGATCCCAGGGTCCTGGGATGGAGCCCCACATGGGACTCTGTGCTCAGCAGGGAGCCTGCTTCTTCCTCTCTCTCTCTCTCTGCCTGCCTCTCTGCCTACTTGTGATCTCTGTTTGTCAAATAAATAAATAAAATCTTAAAAAAAAAATAGACTTCTGCTTTACCATAAGTGCTAGTAGTTTTCTTACTATTAAGATAATATTACAGAAATTCATTAATTATTTTATCAAGTCTCTACTAAATGCCAAGCACAATACTAAGTTTTAGGGAATGCACAGACTATAGACAAAGTTACTGCTTCAGAGAAGTCATAGTCTGGGGGAAACAAATGCATATTTTTCTTACTTGAGTTAAATGCAAAAAGACAATGTTTACAGGTGTCCAAAATGTTGTTAAATTCACTTTAAAGATTTTGTTTTGTTTTTGTTGTTTGTTATAAAAGAGATCTGCCTGGCTCTGTGGAATGCATTGCTGAAGACAAAAGAATTGGAAATTAATCTGATTAAAGGGTTGACTTCACCCAAAAGCAAAGCCAGATCTCTCAGACAAAGTCTTCAGAAATTAGTAGGAAATTTTGGACTCATGTGAGGGTTTTATTTATAACAATGTTGTAGAGTCTGAGAAAATGTGATCCATAGAGTTGAACATGGAAAAGAAAGGCTTAGATGAACCTGGAGACAGATAACTAGGGGATATTGGTCTAGCTAGTTATGTCAGAAGGTTCTACCATTACATGCGAAAGTAAGAGAAATAGAGTCTGTTTACCAAGAGACAGCTCCAGGGACCATTTCAAAGTTGCCTAAGGTCAGTGGGGTAGCTGAAGGGTTAAACGAAATACAAAACAGAAATTCTGTTTACAAAGACTGTAAAACAAATCTGTAGGCAGTCAAAGAAAGCTGCCATTTAAAAGGGTCCCAAATTCTATCCCAGACAAAATTAGTTTTGAATTTAAAAGGGTGCCCAAATTCTATCCCAGACAAAATTAATATAATGGTACAGTTTTCCTCTGCTCTGCCACTCCACGCTAAAGCTGTATTGACTAAAGACACGGAAGTGAAGGGCCAGTGTTACAGCTCATCAGTTGTGTCCAAATGTAAAGGCTATCATTTTAATTAAGTAGTTTACTGACTATGTTATTGTACTGTTAACACTATCAGATACAAAAGATATATCCTGATGAATTCAGGAAAAAATTAAGTTGCCTTTTATCTGAGTATTATTCCCATTAAAAACTTCCCCTAGAACAGTATTTCACTAAAATATGCCTAACTTCAAGAAAAATGTTCTGAATTACTTCTACTTATAGTAATTTGAATTTCCTTTTTTTTTATTGCTGTCTCTGCACTGAAACATTTTAAATGATGTGCTTTAGTTATTAGTTTTAAAACTAGATATACATATTTGTGGGTGCTATTACAATAAAAACCCTGCAGAACAACTAACCCTTTGGCACTATTTCTTTCCATTACTTATCATGTCTAAGACTTCTTCCAGAAAAGCAAGAAAAAATTAAACTAAATTGATTCTTAATAGTGACAAATGCCATTTTTCCCCAAAATTTTAATGCTAGTATTTGAAAGGAAGAAGCATGTGAAATATGGAGAGATGATGTTCTCATGAATTCCTTTTGAATGCAGGGGATTGGTACTATTCTTCACCATTACTAAATTAGGTCAGCATCTGTCTGCCCTTTACTATCTCCACACTGAGATGATGACCTGGAAATGTGGGTATCATGAATCCCGAATGCATTTAACATTCCCAAGTATACACATTTATTTGATTATTATAAGCATCTTGAGACCTAGGTTTGCACCAAGAACTACTGCTCTGCTTATAACCTAACAGAATTTGCCTCAACATCCTGAGACATAATTTATTTAGGGTCAGATTGTTCTATTTAAGGGTATATACTGATTTACAGATTTATTTCATTGTCTTGCTCCTGCATCTATCGCACAATACTGATATTAAATTTTCTGAATATAGAAGTAACTAGCTAAAAAGTAGATTAATTCTGTTGTTAGTCCCAAACTTTGATTTTTATTTAGATCATCTAAATTTTCATTTACTCATTCAGCAGGAATTTTTAAGTGCATACCATATGCCAGGAATGGTTAGATGGAGAAATGCTACAACAAAAAATAAATATAACATGATCCTTTCTCTCTAAATGTTTTGGATAATAGGAAGAAAAAAGATGAATTAAAATGAAAGCAGTAAATTCTTACAGGCACTATGATAGAAGTTTTTATGGTACACAGTGGGTCTCCAAAAGAGGTCATTGTGATTTATATTTCCAGTTTATAAAAAGGTTCGTAGAGGATGTATCGCCAATTGCAAATTATTTTTTTCCCAAGAACCATGGGATATTTTGTTGTTGTTGTTGTTCCAAAACTGTGGCATGCATGTTTCAGTGTTTTAATTTTAATATCATGGCCATTTATACTTGCCAGATTTTTTATTTTTCTTCTTCTTAAACTATGCTATATTTAAGTTTGAATAATTAGTTCACAATTATATTTACAAAAGCCTACAGTTTGTTTGTCTGTTTTACATACTGTGTCCTTCTCCCCTCTATTCATCCCCAAGAAGACTGACATTTGCAGCCTTTATCAAGAAGCCCCCTTGGCTTTTCTGATGGAGTCCACTATTGGGAGACACTTGCAGAATAATCAGGGAAGATAGGTGAATGGTAGATCTCGAAGGGTAAGCAGGAAAAATTGAGAACTTTTGAATGGAAAAAAAATCCCATAAATGTATGCTTTTTAATACATGGTAATATGTTTACTTACTGTTTCCTAACTTCAATTTAGTTAGTGCCCACTGCACTAATTTGTTACGGACATGCTTCCTTAAGAACAATAGAGAAAACAGAATAGTCTACACACTTCCAGAAATAGTGTTTTCTCTCTATGATGACTATGACATTTTTTTCCAATCTACTATGTACTGAGCAAATACTTATCTTTTTTTTTTTTTAATCGTTTTGCCATGTTGGTGGGGACTTGAGAGAAGAAATTTTGTGTATAGCATTTTTTTAATGTGTTAATTTTCACTGCTAGGGTTTATATATTTGTTTCATGAAATATTTGAGCTTTGTTCTTTTGTCCTAAGGCAAATCTATCAAGTGTACACAACATTACAAATGAAAACAAATAGAATATCTTACAGCACTTTTCTTATCATAATCCATACCAATTCAGATATTAAGATTAATCAAAAGAAAGATCAGAAGCCAAATGCTGAAGTTTTTCAGGAGCATTGATTAATAAATACGATATTGTATAGCTATATGGCAATTAAGTCCCCCCTAAAATTTAACTCTTTGTAAAAGAACTCTTAGAATTCTCTAAAGCACTTGACCCAATAAACCATTTGTTTGATCCCCACTTGGTCAGAAAATATTAATTGAATTGATAGTATGTAGGAAGCTTTATGCTAGGCTGTGCACATGGATGAATCACTTCAAAGTAAGTAGAGGAATAAAAAGGCATTTTCAAAACAGAGTGTAATAAGGTTAAAGTACAGGATACTATGGGAGTATAAAGGATGGTTATATAGTCCAGCATTGAGGGCATGAGAAGGGTAGTGATATATCAAACTCAAGTTAGGAAGGGAGAAAAGGAATTATCTAAGGCAAAGAGAACAATTTCAGGGGAGAGATGTCTGGGCATAAACAGAGGTCCAGGAGTTGGGAAGGAGCTCACTCGGTGCATTTAAGCATAGGTAGGAGAAGCTTGGTGTTTCTGGAACTTGGCATAATACTTAAGAGGTTGGATGAAAGGGGAGTAGGCTAGAGAGAGAGGTGGTGACATGTTCATTAAGAGTTTCCATTTAAGATTAAATTAGGATTCATCTGCAGAGATGGGGTGTCATAAAAAGAATTTTAAGTGGAAATGGTAAGAATTACATTTTTAAATAGCTATTCCAGAAGCTATGTGAAAGTCTGTTCAATGTGAGGGAATTTATATCGCCTTTTGTTGCCTAGTGTCGTTATGCTTTTTTCTAACTATTTGTGTCATTCTCATCAAAATCTTTACTTAATTAGTCATAATGCAGACTTCCTCCCACCTCCTTTGCTGGTGTGGAAATATTAGTTGTATGTTTCTGTATGGAGGGGTGACTTTTAATAACGAGGCAGTCTGATATATACATGCTCCCTTCACCTTTGTGCCATTTTATCATTCTTTTTTGCTAAATCAAAGAGAATGACAGAGTAGCATGGCTGTCTTTGTATCTGTCTGGCTTTGCTCCTGGCTTGTGCCAGAAGTCTATCTATAGAATGAGTAGCGACAATCCCAGGTTCTTGATAAAGAAGTACCCTTTGGAGTTTAAGGAGGACTTTGTCAAGTCAAAGCTTGCAAAAAGCAGTGGAAAAAGTCAAAAGCTCACTTGAGCAAAGTTGAAGGGTAGAGGAGTTTGTTGGGGACAACTGCAGAAGGAAAAGAAATCTATACATGACCTAGAAAAGAGTAGACCAATCTATAACCTGTCCAAGACTATAAGCTATTTGGCCTATATACAATATGTAGAAGTAGAAGATCAAAGTTTTCAAGTCAATAGGTTAGGCACTGTAGGAGAAAAGTCAGAGGATTCTAGCTGAAATACACTCCATCTCCTTGATGATAACAGGGAACCCAGCAATAGTTAAAATATTTGAATTGGTCCAAAATATCCATCATTGTGCAATCTCACCTGCCTTTTCCACTGAAGTGTTCTCAAACTTGCACAATTCTTGCTGTCTACAAAATACATATCTCACCTTTGCAACAAAGGAGCAGGGAGTCTATAGTCTTTGGAGTTGCTACAGCATTGTTCTTAAAGTGAGCTCTATTTTTAGTCATCTCTAACCCATTGGGTAAACACGCATGTGAACTTCTTTCCTGGAGCAAATGTCTCTTTGTTTTTTCTCTTTGAGCTTCAAGGATTACTGACAAAAGCAAGTCATTTTTGTCTTGGATTTTTGCTCCTGTTTCACAAGCTGTTTCTATTAAGTTTCTTGAATTTCAACTTTGTTTCAATTATAAAGCCTTTTGAATAGGAATCCTAGAGCCCCTCCTTATTAGCATGCCATCAGGTTCCAATATATGTGTTAGTAATATTAAGTAAGAACTTCAGCTATGCATTCCAAAGCCTATTAACCTGAAACAAGGTAAACAGTTAAGGAGAGCTAAACTGCTTTTGGAGACAGAATTCTATATGAATTGAAATCTAACAAAACACACATGAATATTTACCAACAGAACTAATCACTGCAGTTATTAAGAATTCATAATAACTGTTTAACTGATGAGGGAGCAGGAGGCTGGCTGAGGACAAAGCAAAAGCTGGCACCTTGCACCCCCTCTCCATCCACTCCCCTCGATGATGTGTGTGGCATTCCTCAGGCACCTGTGACCGCCATAAATGAGAAAAAAATAGTTAACTTGCAGAGATCACAATCCTGCAAGACAGAAATCTCCCAACTATCTTGATGTTAATGGCTTGCTGAAAGACAACATTAATCAAGCTGGGAGACCTCCGGTATCCCGATCCAGCACCTTGTAGGCCTCCTTTAGCATATGAAAGCTCCATTGAAACCTCCCCTTTCCTCACCTTCCCCCAACCGCAGGGTACATAACCTGCCATCCCTCACAACCCGGGGCAGCAGCTCTTCCTGCCCACGGGTCCTGTCCCCGTGCTTTAATAAACCACCATTTTGCACCAAAGATGTCTCAAGAATTCTTTCTTGGTCATCGGCTCCGGACCTCAGCCCACCGAACCTCACCTAGGTTCTAGAACTTCATCATAACTGTATGCATTATGTGTAGAAGAATTGATTGTTTTTCTTATTTTTATATAATATGACCCATAGAAATTCCACAAAGAAGTTGAATATACACATACATACACACAGATTAATAATGAAAGGTCATAAGTTTGAGTTAAACCTGTGAACAACTTTATTCCAAAATATCCCTTTGGGAATTTGATTCATATTTGGAAACTGGTTCTAGGTTGAATGGTATGAACCCGAATTTCAGGAAACCTGGTAATATTTTTCTTTTAAAGCTTGATTATCTTTTCTGTGGTGATACCCCTTTGAATTATCTGATCATTTCTCTTTCATTTTCTTTCTATTATTTCTCTCCCTTTTAAGTCAGGACAAATAACTACACATACTTCCATAACCTCACCCCCAATACAAAGAATGCTTAACTTCTGATTTTGTTTGCACGTCAGATCAGTATTTTGGGTCCTCCTCATTTTATGTATTCTCCTGTGAGTTACTCCCACTTTCTCTTCATCTTGTATGTGTGTGGGTATGTGTGCGTGTGCTCAGTGAGGCTTAGAATTAAAGACTCTATTCTACACAATGCATCCACTCCATCAAGAGCCAAATTCTTATCTTGCTTTGAACCCTCAGGGATCATTGACTTCAAAAGAATGTATTATGTTCCAAAGTGGCTCCATACAGCTGTAGAGGAAGGCATAAAATTGGTCCCGAGAGACTAGTTCCTCAATTCAATGGGATGTTATTCTGCTGCATACATAAGTAGCTCTGTCTTTCTCTCTGGTGCATGAATGCCTGTGTGTTTGTGATCAAGCATACTTGGGCAAAACAGAATTCTGGCATTCTTTCTGTTATTATTCTCAGGTAATAGTAGAGATAATATATCAAAATAAAAACTCATTAATATTTTAAACTGAAGGTTGTTTTATGATTTCTGTTATCTTTGAAATGCAAATAAGCAGAAAGTCAGATTAAAAAACAACAACAGCAGATCCACTGTGCATAATAAATATCAATGGCCAATTCTCTAGGTGCCTTCCAAACTAAAAGGTTTCCAGAGTATCAGTTTACTTGTTTAATTGCAGTAATTATGATGGGGGTTTCAGATAGAAAGCAAAAATCACATTATAGAAAATGAAAAAAAAAAGTGTATGACCACTGTGTGTGCATGAATGCCACCTGATACACACACACACACGGATATGTGACATCAATTTGTTTTTATGTAGTTTTTTATGTGTGTGTGTATCAGGTGGCATTCATGCACACACAGTGATCATACACTTTTATGTAGACTGTTTTCAAAGAAATCTGAATTTCTAGTCATGGATGTATCTCTTTTAAACTTTCCCCTGCACAACCTAACTATGCAGAATCATTTGGGATTTACATTTTCCTGTAGAACTATTTTTCATAACATGTATTTTACGTTTAAATGTTAAGCAAAAAGATAAAGTTCTAAGGTCAGATACATTTGGGAACTTTGAGGATAAAAAAAATGCTAACCAGATTTCTTTTGTTTAGTTTGCAGAGTTTTCACTGTGCTACATTATTCTACAAAAATAGGATATGGAGTATTCATCATTCTCAAAGTGTACTCGACCACAGAACCAAGGCCACCCCACTATCCCAGCCCTGCCTCAATATTAGTTTGCCATTTTGCAGGAATTTTTGAACTTCTAGGTGTACATTTATATTTAGTAAGACAAATTTCATTTGATTCTTTTAAGTTTCCCCTTCCACATTTTAAATCTTTTTGTTAATTGCTCAAAAATGAGCACCACTATTTACTGTCAAACACACCCATAATTTTGCATTACTTGACAGTTTGGATTTGGGCTGGTGTGTCAAGTTGGTATTTTAGCCAATGGATAAAAATGGATGGCTTTCCATCTCTAGACATTTTAATTTTTCTGGATATTATGTATGGACATAGCTAATGAACTAAATGTTAGCAACCTCGTTTGTAAATATAAGAGCAATATCTTTGGGTGTATTGAAAGACAATATTTTATTTATGCCCTTATAATTAGATGTTAATTAGATTTTAACTATCATTACCTATTCTTTCTTCTGTTGGCAATATATATGGATATCCCTTTATATACTGCTTTTAGGTGGATTATAAATCTTATTATCTAACATATTGGAAATCTATGGTACACAAATCATATTTTGGCAAGATTGGATTGGTACATAGAGAAAACGCAGTACAATGAGACAAAGATGGTTGTTGGTCCCAACCTTCTTCAGCCTAATGAATTAGGCATTAGTTGTACTGTCATTGCTCTTTACCAGTGTTTTCCTAAAGAACCCAAGAAACAATAGGATAGCAGAACCAATAGTTATTTTAGTGGATCAGATGCATTCATAATTGCAAGACTTCTGCATCTAATTTCTGAATGTATACTTCATAATCTTCTGGATTCAAAGTGAGGAGGAAAGCAGTTTTATGTTTCTTTCCTAGAAAAGAAGTGAGTACAGTATGTAACACCATATGAAAATGACTTACATAGCACTTTTCCTAACTTCTGATTGTGATTCATAGGAAGTTACATAAGCACTATTTTTTGACAGAAAGAACAGAATCCAATTTATTGGAATATAATAACTAGGTGGGAGATATGCAAAAAGATGTAATCCTGAATCTCGAATGTCTTTTGAGTGGTATGGGCAGAATTTTTATATGTAAAATATCCAGTGTAACTATTTCTCTATGTTTATTAAATTATGTTTCATGATTATAGTGTTTCAGGTCTGTAAATTTTGTTAAATTGTCTATATTTTCACTTTGAAAGAGTACTCATACCAGAAAAGTAAAATACACTAATTGAAAGAAGCCTAATTTTTTCCCCTTGTATATTTCTCTATGACAATATATACATAATCCACAACTTTTGTAATTTCAGTCAACACAATAATAATAAAACATATTAATGGGTGCCTGAAAACCCATAAATTAAACAAAAGTAAAGACAAAAATTGGGTGTTGTAGTGACCTATAGACACAACTCAAGGGTGAGAGAAATGGTTTCAAAATATGTGATGCTTCTCCTAACTATGTTTTTTGATAATTCCACAGTATATTTCTGAAAAAATTGAGCATTTGCTTGAATTTTACAATTTCAGTTTTACATTTTCTTCAGAAAAATAACAGCAACACATGAAAATGTACTTTTAAATTTGTTGAAGGAAACTTAGAGATTACAGGCAAATTACCTAAATTAGAAATGAAATTTAAAAAAGCCTTAAGCAGAGCATATCAAGTAAGTGCTGCTGTGTTAGTGTGAACGTCTGCATATATGATTTGAAGAATAAGAGGAGTATTTTATACTGATGTCTGTGTTTGGAATCTTCTGAAAAATAATTGTTATTTTTGTTACCATCATAGTAATTCACTACTAGTTGTGTACTCATAGCAGTGTAGGAACAATAGTAAGAGTAATAAATAGTGGTAGTGATATCACCAACATTGTTATTATTTACCATAAAATTTGTGTGAGAACTCTTCTGAAGATCAAGAGGTTGTCTTTTTTCTTTTTTTTTTTTTTTTTTTTTTAAGATTTTAACTATTTATTAGAGGGAGTACAAGCTGGGAATGGCAGGCAGAGAATGAAGGGGGAAGCAGGCTCCCCACCAAGCAGGGAGCCAGATGCGGGGCTCGATCCCAAGACCCTGAGATCATGACCTGAGCCAAAGGCAGAGGCTTAACCCACTGAGCCACCCAGGTGCCCCAAGAGGTTGTCTTTTAATATTAGAGCCCATAAATCCAAGTTAAGAGATATTGAAATGACCATATTTGGAATCTAGATACCCATCTAGATTCCAAAGATGCCTTAACTATGTGAATAATCTCACATTTTAAGATCTCTTTTAGCCATAGGTCTGTCATGGCTGCATAAAACTACTATTACAAAACATATTAGTTCAAATTATAGCAGAATCTACTTCTCATTAATTGTCCCTCCAAAGGTATTATGAACCTACTTAGAATAAAGAATAAAGAATAAAGAATAAGTTCCTCTATATTGTATGATTGCTTAACAGAGGATTTCAATAAACTATATTCTATGTAATATACACTGTAGTTATGTCCCTGTTTTAAGGACCAGTGTTTTTCCTTTAAAGACCTTCACACGCCATGAAATATGCCAATACTTATTTTTCACTACCTTCTGTCTTAAAGTGGAAATATATGTTTAAGCTGTCATTAATTTTCATATAGTTATAGGTGACATCAGTTAACATTTTATTTTAAAAATATATAATTGTCATATTTTACTTAAAGGGGATAACTGCAGGCTATAGAACACACAGAGTGTGCTGTTTTCCCAAAGTTCTCAAGAACATGATAAAAATAAGGGACATCCATATTTTTGTAATAGCATCAAGGGGGATAACTATTTAAATTTAGAGTAATTATTTTCTTATGAGAAAAATTTCCTCCAATGGATTACTTTTAATAACAACCCAAATATAACTACATTAATAAAATATTGATTTAATAACAATAATTACAAGAGAATACCTTATGTATTAATAGACATATATCTATAAATTATCATTTTACCTAATTCAAATTATTAGCTTATAATAGAATCTCATAAATGTGTAATCACTTTATGTTTTTTACAAAATGAGTCGAAGTTTTTCTTTAAGATACCCTAACTGCATTCAGTAACTATGAACAACTTTAGCTACTCAGTATTTGAAAACAGCCCACTAGGAAAAAAATATATATGAAGAAAAAAGAATAGGACTTTGATATTTTATGCCTTCTCATTAAGTTAGCATGAAGAAAATATAGAGAAGCCCATCCTACAGTCTCTAATATTATCTCCTTCATTGGGCTAGAACCTCAATGCAATCTTACAAAATAAAATGAAAAATATTCCTAAACAAATGGACTTTTCTTTTGATCTGTGAGATACATTCACACACCCACAGAAATTTTTGTGTAAGCTTTATCCATACTTCTCTAGTGGTGGAAGCTGGTGAAAATCAATATCCCTTTGTCAATTAGGGATGCTTGCTGCAACATTATAAAGGAAACTGAACTGGAGCTCAGTTTCTTTATTCTTTACCTGTGTCGGAATGTCCTTAGTTTCATGGAATATGTGAACTTCATAAATTGTATTCAAAAGAGATGTATAATGAATTTTCTAGATGGTCCATAAAATTTTTAAACACGTCTGTGTAACCTCCAAATTACACACTGCTTTTCAGGCCACATAATCATAGCATTGATAAGATCAGCAATTCAGCTTCCTTACCTGCAGAACAACATGGGGCAAGGTGGTAAACAGGCTGAAGTAAATTGAAGTCTTGGCCTTCTTCAGCACAGAGTTTGACCTGGACTTTCTAGACTTCCTAAACCATGGATTCATTTTTCTTCATAACACTTATCACCCCCAACATATTCTATTTTACATTTGTTTATTATCTCCACTAACAATCAAATTTCCAAGAGAAGGATACTTTTTTTTTTTAATTGAACTACTTCCAGTATCTAGAAAAGTGCTTGATACATGGTGGGTTTGCAATAAATCATTGTTCAATGAATGAAGGAAGCTCTATTCAGGAAGGTTTACTGGCAAACACAACGTGATCATTAATTCATGATTGTAAATACCTTGTGAGACATGATGTTTCAAAACTTCTTTAAAATAAAGGTATTTAAAAATATATAGCAAATGGTTAAAACTAGTAATAACTGCAGGCCCATTAACTACAGAGGAAATAACATATAAGGGAAATCATGACTGTGATATATCTTGAAACAGTTCTATAGCAGCAGCTTCTCTTCAGTATGGCCATTGTCAATTACTTTTCTTCTTGTATGTGCATGTATATGCACATTCCCCCATCCAGAGCTGGAGTCTGTTATTCCCCACCTTGAATCCAGGATAGAATTTGGTTTACCAGTAGAATGGGTAAGAGAGATGTTCTGGGACTTCTGAGGTTGGATTATTAGAAGGCTTGCATCTTTTACCTAGACTGATTGGAACATTTGCTCTGGAGAAAGCAAACCAATGTGTAAGAAATCCCACTACCCTGAAACCACCAAATGGTGAGAAGCACAAGCCACATGGACAGACCCAAGGTATTAAGATGCCATGCGGAGACAAAGAGAGACCAAGAAGTATTGGGGCACCAGACATTTGAATAAAGAGGTCATTTTGAAATTGTGTCCTCTAGCCCCAGATGCCCAGCTGACGCTGTCACAGATCAGAAACAGACTGCTCAATCAAGATCTTCCTAAATTCCTGACCCACATATCAAAAGCAAATAAAATACTTGTTTTCAGTCTCAAATCTTGGGGTGGTGTGTTACCATAAATAAATATATGGAGCAAGTTCCAATACCATTATTAGACAGCAGAGAGACCAGCACTCTGAGCTTCCAACACAGAAGAGAAGGGTGTATTTCATTCAGGTTAAATTATACAGCATGTGCTAACTATGCCAAAATGTTTGACACAGGTTTAACTGAGACCATTCTGGTTCAAAGGGCAAACTATAAAGAAATGACTGAAGTAGTTTTGATTATTGGGTCAGAGAATACATCAGAGACTCCGATATTGCTTTGACATATATTTTCATTTTGTTGTCTTTGTTTTCTTGCATCATTTAGGTATAATATTCGTAAAGTGGCCCATTGCCCTGTACTAACGCTGCTAATGTTTTATTTATGATACGAAGGTCTTTCTTTGCCTTTTAGCTAAGCTCTACAGGGATATTTCAATGAATTTTTAATCTTCGTTTTTACCCTCCCTTAAAGCAGAGTTACAAGTGTGTCTCACAGACAGCTATACTGTGCAACCAGGTATTTGTCAGACCGCCACATGAGTCATTTTTTCAATGACAAAGCAGGTGGCTGCCCCGGAGGGGAACATAAAAGGAATCTCAGTAATCATGTCCTACTTGAGTTGCCTACACACTGCTGATTCAACAGCTGGTTCTATCCAGAAGAAAACAAGACAGGAAATAAAATATAAACTAAAAACAAACAAATGAAAAGAAATGTAATAAAACCACCACTGAAACAATAACTGCCTTTTTTTTTCCTTTCAAAGAATGATTTCTTAGCATGTATGCCTTAAATGAAAATGTCTAAAACAAATTATAGACAGAAATCTTTAGACTTTACAGGACGTTGGATCTGGTGTTTCATCGACAAAACCTGCCAGGAAAATTGGAATCACATAGTCATTGCTTTCTTATTTGCTGAATGGAATATCTGAGCCCAGAGGAGTTCTAGAAGTTTTGAATAGGGTGTTGGGCCAAGATCTGAGTCAGGAGTTTCCAGGCCACATACTCACCACATGATTAACTGACAGCATCATTGCATAAAAGGAAATGTAACTTCTGAAAATGCCCACAATTAGATACTAAGTAGACACTTGTCATTCTCTTCTTTAATCCAGTGATAGATAAGCAAAGTCCCCTTAGTGGCATGTGGGGCCTTGATAACAATCACCAGTGCCTCTGAACGCATTAAGTGGGCTTCTGTGACAAGATGGTTTTCCATTTCTGATGAGACACATTCTTTAAAAAAAATAATGCTGTGAAATTACATGAAAAGTTTGGAATTTCTGGATAAGTAATAAGATATGGAGAAATTCAGAGACCTCTTCTTCCCTAAATCACCTTAAAGCAAAGGAAAAAGAACCATTCTGTTGAAAGAGGCCATTGATAGGGTTACATCCCCAGCTGAGACTAGGGAATATACTGGTGGCTGTGCTGAAGATTTTCTTTTTGGAAGTGACCACTAGAACGTCTTTGACATTGAGACGAGAGGACTAACAACAGGTACTAGGAAGGAAGAGTGAGGATGAATAAGGAAAGGAAGCACAGGTAGATCAGTTTGAAAGGGCACCAGGACCATGAATAAAAGGCAGAATGAGAGTTCAGCATTCCCACCATTGATGGTCTAAAAACAAATCAACAGCAAACATACCTGCAAGATAACGAAATAATTTTAATATTTCCATGTTATAGTTATCAATGCCTGACAAAGTGGTTTTGCAGACCCGATCATGAATACTGAATATTCACATTCTTCCATTTTTTATTGTGTAAATTTGAGGTATACCACTTGATGCATGTATACATTGTAAAATAATAAGCACCATCAGTCTAATTAAAATAATAGATCACCTCACATGGTTACCTTTTTGGGGGGAGGGGTGAGAACACTTAGGATCTAATCTTTCAGCAAATTTCAAGTATATAATACAGTGTTGTTAACTGTAGTCACCATGCTATACATTAGATCTCCAGAACTTACTCATCTTGCCTAACTGAAACTTTGTGCCCCTGACCAGCATCTCCGCATTTTTTTTTTTTTTTTTTACCTCCTACCAGCCCTTCGTAACCACCATTTTAGTCTATGAGTGTGATAGTTTGCCATTACTTCTGAAACAAAATCAGTCCTTACTGCTGAAATCAGAGTTTGCTTTTCTGTATCCAGCCTTCTACTATTTGTACAACCAGCCAAACTGGCCACCTCAACACCAGCTGATTCTCAGTCTCTTGCTGTTTCAATACATATACATACATTTACTATTCATTCCACCCAGAACACCTATCCCATGTCCCATTATTGCTTCCTTTGTCAGTGCCCAATATACACAACTTAACCTGTGTAAATTTGTCCTTTTTCGGTTTTCAAAGCATCAAGTAGTCATTTCCTCAAGGAAGACTTCACCAGCCCTCTCAGAATGGATTAGCAACCTATTCAAATGTATATATTTAAATTCTTGGCTGTGTGTTAGTTTTATCACATTGTGGGTCAGCTTCTTCCACATACTGCTAGGTTCACTCTTTTTGGGGCAAATGTCTGAACACGGCACTCTCTGTACTTCTGTGTATATATTTAAGCTTTGTCAACATACCATTGATTACGGACGATTGTAGCTCTGCCTTAGGGCTTATTAAAATTCAGTACAGCACATGTCTGCTCATTTAAAAATACAGAAGTAATATCCATATACAGAACCTGAATGCCATGCTCAATTAATTGCCAAGCACAATCCCAGCGCATCTGCTTGGTACATGCTCTGGTCACAGCCTAATAGTCAATTGTACAATGACAAATAAATGCATAATATATCATGTTAAGATAATTTTGTATTTTAGAAAATCTTAGCAGTTTCAAATTTTGAGGCATTGTGCTTGATTTTTTTTTTTATTGTGGAAAGTAAGCAGCAGTTCCTTTGATAAGAAAAAAAAAAGTCTTATTATTCTTTTAAGCTGCTGTTATCAGTTTAATTGAAAAGTACAAACATGAGCCATTAAAAATGCAGCTTCTTAGCCTATGAATCAGAATTTCTCCATGGTCTATAAACCAAAAAGTACCAATCAATTATATTGCTTTTTCCATCATCTTTAAGCCTGGATCTACATTTTTATGTATGGCTAAAGACTCATTTCTCTTGACAGGCTCTCTTGTGCATAAATGTTGTGCCTTTAAATTTATAAACCAGATTTATAAAATATCACTTTGAATGTATAAACCGTATCTATTTCAATAAAATGCCACTTTAATTTTTAGCAATTTCCAGTTTGTGGTGAGTATGAACTTTCTCCTCCAACCTAGGATATAAAAATGACACATCTCTTTTCTTTGTTTAAAATTATATTTTAAAAAATCATATTTAATCTGCTTTATGTTTCCAAGCCCCTGATGTGAAGAAATTCTATTTCAGTCATTATTGGGCTTCTCTCCTCTGTAGGGTCAAATATCTTGAAGTTATTGTCACCATTGTTACCCATGTGATTCCTTTAAAGGGAGACAGTTCCACTGCCTATCCAGGAAACCTCCTGAGATTAGGACTGGCCTCCTTAGGGTGTCATGCCATCTATCCCCAAATAAAGGACAACTGGGATGAGGAGGAAACACAAAACTACTTGTGGAACCCACAAAATCTTGTCCCTTCATAGTGAGGGGTTGAGTTTCTTAAATGCTCACTGAACTTTGGCCCCAGATATTACCACCCTTTTTTTTTTTTTTAAGGCCTCAAGTGTTCCTAGGAATGGTAAAGCGGAATGTTAAAAAGATCCTTTTGAAGTGCATGGGTGGCTGAGTTAAGCATCTGCCTTCAGCTCAGGTCATGATCCTGAAGTTCAGGAATTGAGCCCCTCATTGAGCCCCTGACATCAAGCCCCACATCAGTCTCCTTGCTCAGTGGGGAGTCTGTTTCTCCCTCTGCCTCTCACCTGTTCACACTCACTCTCTCTCTCAAATAAATAAAATCCTTAAAAAAAATAATAAAGGTTGCTTTTTCCAAAAACCAACTACAAAACTAGATAAAATTGTTGCTAATAATTCAGGGTTCTTGAAGTTGACTAAATATAAGCACACATTGGGAAATATTTGTTCAAGAAAAATGACTCACCTTTGGGTAAGAACAGTGGGAATCTGTAACATTCTTCCAACAGGCTGTTCTAACCAACTCCTCTCCTTGCCCAATATCAAAATCAGTAGGCACAGTGCTGCTGCCAGGAGTGGACAACCCACAAAAATCATTTGGTTCGCTGGGAGGAGACAGACTTGATTTTGAACAAAGGGCACAGAAGCCATGCCCAGTAGTATTTGTGAGTAAAAATGGCAAAATTGGTAGGAAATGAACAAAGGAAGCTAACAACACTTCTAAACTGAGATTGTAGTTGTCCTTGGAGTGAGCAATAAACTGACCGGCCAACAATTTAATAGGCAAATCCTGGAAATGGATCCATGGAGGGGCTAGATCAGCTTTCCACAAATCCATCAACTAGGGGAAGCTACCCCGAAGAGGAGAGAGAGACTTTAAAATACCCAAAGAAATCATTTAAAAAGAAGCATAAAGAACTTTGAATAATTTAGACCCTTACCTAACACCATCTACAAAAGTCAAATAAAAAAATGTACCTTAGATTAAATGTAAGAGCTAAAACTAAATTATTTCTAAAAGCAAGCAGAGGAGAAAATGAGACTTTGGATTAAACAAAGATATCTTAGATATGACACAAAAGGCCAATCTATCAAAAGACAAAAAAAAAAAAAAGATTGAACCTCATTAAACTTAAAATGTTTCTGTTCTTCAAGAAAGACTTATACAAATAAAATATAAGCTATGGACTGGGAAAAATACTTGCAAATTATGTATCTGATAAAGGATATATATTCAAAATAATGAAAGAAATTTTACAACTCACTAAGAAGATGACAAGCGACCCAGTTTAAACATGGGCAAAATATTTTATAACACATTTCACCTAAGAAGATACATGAATGGTTAAAAAACACATGTAAAGTTGTTCAATGTAGTTAATATTCATTTTGTTATTTTGCCCTAAAGTCTCTAGTGAAATGCAAATGACATACTACTAGACATCCACTGGAATAGTTATCATCAAAAAGTCTGGGGGCGCCTGGGTGGCTCAGTGGGTTAAAGCCTCTGCCTTCGGCTCAGGTCATGATCCCAGGGTCCTGGATCGAGCCCCACATCGGGCGCTCTGCTCTGAAGGGAGCCTGCTTTCTCCTCTCTCTGCCTGCCTCTCTGCCTGCTTGTGATCTCTGTCTGTCAAATAAATAAATAAAATCTTAAAAAAAAAGTCTGATGGTACCAAGTGTTGGCAAAAAACAGAGAGAAAATTGAATCTCTGTATGATCTTGGTGGGAATGTAAAATGGTACAGATTTTTTTGGAAAAAAGTTTGACAATTTCTTAAAAAGTTAATAATAAGCTTAATTCCATTCCTAAGTGTATGATATATAAAACATAAGTCTACACAAATTCTTCTATGCAAATGCTCATAAAAATATTATTCTGAATAACTAAGAACTGGAAACAATCCAAAAATCTATTGACTGTTGACTAGATAAACAAAATGTGGTATATCTGTAAAATGAAATCAGTTCTGCAGTAGAAAGAATAAATTGTTGATACATATGACAACATGAATGGACCTCAAAAATTTTATGCCAAGTGAAAGAAGTCAGGGACAAAAAACTATATACTCTGTGGTTCTATTTGCATAAAATTTCCAGGAGAGGTGAAGTCATAGAAATAAACGTAGATTAGTGCCTGAAGCTGAGCCGGAAATGGAGATTTCCTGCAAATGAATACAAAGAAACTTTTTGAGTGATTGGTCTACAACCATACAGTATTATGGCAATCATTGTAACTATAAATTTCATTTAGAATATTGAATTGTGTGTTTAAAATGAGCTTATTTTATAGCATCTGATTTATAGTAAAAAAAAACTGATAAACTAACATTCACTTCTTAATGGTCTTTAGAAAAGCAATGCTTGACTCTTTTAAGGAGGTTGCTGTTATTAAGATTAGTTAGAATTTTCTGACTCTCATTTCATGTTACATGTTGCATTTATATGAAATTTGCTTGTGCTCCTTAAAAAAAAACTTGGACACTAAAATAATTATAATTTTTTTCAGTTTATGTTTTTAAAACTATTAATACTTATGTATGGTTGAGTGATATATTTTTGATAAATGGAAATATTTTTGTTTTTGAAAAGAGAAGAAGTAAATCTTTGGAAAACCTTCCAAAAAGGATCTTCTATGTCTGTGACTTGACTAACACTTAAAATTAGGTTTTTGTTTTTAGTAAATTGAATCAGCAAAACAGTTTCCTTCGAGTCATAGAAGATAACAAATTTGTTAACATAAATTATAGATGTATTTATTTATAAAACTAATACAACTAGTATTTTCCTAGAATTCTCTGAGTTGAGAATGTATGAATTGGTCTTAATTATCCTGTTGCAAGAACATCAAATCATTAAGTTCTCCCATCAAGGCTTTTGTGACAGTGAGGTACTCTCACTTGCGCTTACAAATGACATCCTCTAGCCTACCCTTTAGCTTTCTCCCCTGCTTCTCCCTGTGATGGCCACACAGGTCCTTATAGCTGTGATGCCGCATAACCTGCCGTCCTCCCCTAAGCTTCTTGGCCGAGAGCTCTGCTGTTGTACAGAATTCTTAAAATTAACCATGAGTTGCTATTATGATGAAAATATTCTGAACTGTTTTTCATCAATGGCAATGCTGAAATAGAGAACTATCTTCTTTATCCATTCAGTTTACTCCTTATTCTACTAGGTTAAAAAGCAGGCCTGCCTTCCTTGCTTATTGTTTTGTTTTTTCAAATAGTCACTATTAGAATACTCAGCCCCAGTTTTCAAAGATAGCAGGGCAAACAAATAAGCTAGAGCCCAACATTCTCGGTATCATACCTCCCCTTCATTAGTCAGTCTTTTTTTCCTGAGTAACAAACTACCCATAATGTTAGAGACTTATAAGTTCTTGAGGGGTTTTTTTTGCTTGTTTATTTTAGTTGCTCATGGATCCCCAGGTTAGGTAAAGTGACTGCTTCCTTAGGCTCTCAGTTTTGTTCAGATCAGTTTCATGTGTCTTCATGATTCTGGGTCCAGTGCTTACTATGGAATATACTTCTCACTCATGATCATAAGAGATCAGGAGAGAAAACTAAATCAAGAAAGCTTTTTTAAAAAACCTCTCCCTAAAAAAAATTAAAAAATAAAATAAAATCTCTTCCTATATCATATAAACTAGCCAAATCCAACTCAACAGGGTGGGAATATGTTTTCCTTCCAGATGGGGAGATATTGCAAATTTCCATGACTGAAAAACATGGTCGTATTATAGGGAGTAGTAATTGGAACAGCAATCCAGTGTATCACAGATCCCTTCAGTGGGAATCGGTTAGCTCAGAACCAAGAGTGTATTTCTCAACCTTCTTCCCTCTCTCCTCTACAGAAGTTTCTACCTATAAAAATAATCTGTCAGTCCTATTCCATCTCTTTGCTTTTGCTGCTTTATGTTTGATATATAACCACAGCTATCTTAATACCATGCAACAATAAACATGTATTTTTTACTCACATGTTTGTTGTACTTGGCTGGAACAGCTCTGCTTCAGGCGGTCCCTCAATGGGACAGCTAGGTGGCTCTCTTTGTTCTTGAATCAAGGTGGAGTGTCTGTCCTCAATGTATTTTTCTTATGGGCCAGAAGGCAACCAAACTGCAGAAGCAATACCAGCCTCAGCAAGTGTTACATTGCTGACATCTAACTGGTCAAAGCATCACATCACCAAACCTAGAGTGAAAGGAAGGAAAAGTACATCTGATGCCCCATGAAGCCACAGTTGGCTACCTTAGTCACATTTAGTCATTTGCTTCACATACATCCTGAGGCTTTGTCACTTACTTTTGATTTAGCATGCTATAGTTTTATTTAAAAACAATGAAATTTCTGGACCTCTGTATGCCCACTTAATTTCCCTTAAATTGGCCAGTTCTGTTTTGTGCTCATCTTCCCTTTGTCGTAACTGTCACGGTAGCAAGCTCATGTTTTCAAATCTTTGCATCCGACTTTCTCGCACCAGTGTAGCAAGTTTCATTAGGTGCATTGTCTGGAGTGCAGTTTGACCCAGTGTTTTGCCACTACAGAATAGAGGTTATCATTTTTGCAGCCTCAGGTAAAATACACTTATTTTAGGTTTTTTGTCATGACACTACTCCTACCCACACAACTAAAATCATTATCGGTCAAGATTTGGTCACAAAAACGGAAGCCACTCTATATATTATGAGTTAAAACAAAGCTTAATACAGAATTAACTTGAAAGAGCACAGAGGTCAGAGAGGTTGCAGCACTGGGTCCAAGGATTTGACACTGAAACGGTCGGGAGCTGGTTCTCACAAGCTAACCAGGCCGTTGCTGTGCTTCTTACCTACTGACAAGCCTCGCTGCAGCCCCGGTTTCTGCTTTTCATCTGCCTTCCAAACCTTACATGAATTCCTCTTCTGGGCAAAGAAACCAGAAAAATAAAGAGGATTCTGGGAAACATAATAATTGGCCTTACAGTATGCGGGAACTTAGTTGACAACAGAAAATCCAACATGGTCATGTTTTCACAAATGGATACACGAGGATCTGCGAGACTGAAAAGTTGAGTTTCTCACTCTGAGATTGCCACGCACTCTAAATTAAATCAAAATGCTTGTGCATTTACACCAAGGATTTAGGACATCAACCTGGCATGAAATGGACTAAAGAAGAAATTATGAGACACACAGGTACCCATTTTAAAACAACTGTTTTCTCTCTTGAGCAGAATTTGATTGAAGCCATTACCCAATATAAGTATATGAGTCCAGTCTTTTAATAACAGTGAAAAAATTAAACATCACTGATAATGTACCAAAAATATCTTTGATTATCTTTTATTTCCTATTCTCTATTTTATTAATTTTATTGTAATGCTTTCCACATGCTGTCTTTCAAAATACACACCTTCCCACACATACCCACACACTCACATAATAAATAGATATATAAATATATTTAAATTTAAGAACCAATGTAAAAGTATCTGCTATTTGGGACAAGTATACCATTAATAAATATAAAACACAATTATTTGTATAAGCCTGGAGATATTTCCTTTTTTTCTTTCTTTCTTTCTTTTTTTTTTTTTTTTTTTTGGAGAGAGAGGGTGGGGAAGGGCAGAGGGAGAGGAAGAGAATGAATCTTAAGCAGGCTCCATGCCCAGCACAGAGCCTGAGGCAGGGCTCCATCTCACAACCCTGAGATCATTACCTGGGCTGAAATCAAGAGTTGGATGCTTAACCAACTGAGCAACCCAGGTACCCTTAGCCTGGAGCTACTTCCTGATGAGAAGTTTGATCCTGAAATTCCTACCAAAAAAAAATGTATTTCTGCAAGGTTAATATTGATAATCTTGAAACATAACTGATAGGTTTGGAAACAAGAATAAAAATGGAAAATTAGGGACTTAGTGAGCTTCCTGTATACTTCGTGCTTCATAGTAACAAATAAAAGTGATTATAGATATTAAGTGTTAGTTTACAGTAAAGGATAATAGAAAAAGGTTCAAACTAAATATTAAAATATGTGAGTCTTGGTTTGTTTGTTTTTTTTTTTTTTCCATTAAATGTGTGATCTGGACTACTTGATTAACCTAAGACCTGCTTTCCTGAATTGTAAAATAAAAGATTGACACTAGATTGTCTCTCAGGTAACTGTCAATTTCAAATCTATGATTTTGAATTATTGAAGATATTTTAAGCATATTATTTAACCTTAGAAAAATAAAGATTAAAAGTAATCCAGATATTTATATATTTTTTGTTACTGTCTGAAAGTTTTCCCAAAACTTAGAGATTTAAAACAACAAACAAGCATTCCTTATTTCTCACTATCCTGAGGGCCAGCAGAGCAGTTCAGGTCTGGGACGTTTTGTCTGGGGCCAGATTATCAAGGACAGCATCCATTGCTTGTTTGATAGCGAAAGGCTTGTTGGTTTCACAGGCAAGTTGGCTAGGGTGAGATGGTTTAGTCCTATAGCACATGGCCTCTCATTCTTCCTGGTCAGCTGCCAGGCTTTTCCATGTGGCAGTCATAGGGTCCAAGTACCAGCAAGAGAAGGCAAGTCCAAATGAGGGCTCTTCAAGCCTCTGGTTGTGTTAAATTTGCTAACATTTTATTGGCCAGAGGATATCACGCAGACAAGCCTAGTTCACCACATGAAGAAATGGATCCCCCTTCTTAATGGAAAGAGTAGCAAAATCACATTGCAATGAGAATATGAATACATGAATGGGAAGAATTTGTGACCAGTTTTGCAGTCTCCCATCCATCCTGTTCTCCAGCCAAACTGAGCTACATGATTTCTTAAATATAACTCATACAATCTTCCAGATTTGAGTTCGTTCATATATTTCTGGACCTCCAAAACATCCTCTTGTACTTACAGATTCTTGCAGTTCATACCACTTGTAGAGCACAGAGTCACTTAGCAACTGCCAGTTTTTTATTGGTGTAGGTAGAGGGAATAAAAAGATGAGACAGTGCCTGGATTTTGCAGGTGTCAAGCGGGCTTCACAAGAGACCTACACTAAAGGATAATGTAAGGATGCTAGATGCATAGAGCTTATGAGGTTTTCTTAAGGCGAAAGATGGGCACAGAGAAAGAATTGTGAAAATAGGTTATTTTCTTCTCAGTTTTATCTAGAAATAGTTTTTTTCTTTTATAATGCAATTGAGGAATGAGACTACACACTTTAAGAATGATTTGTTGTTAGGATTTTAATGCATATATATTATGAGATTTAGAGAGACATGGTGTGCTCTTATATTTAAAACTTTGTGGAAAGAAGGCATGTAATACTAGACTTATGAAAATATAGGAGTCTATAAAAGGAAAATAGCTAAACTACATGATTCTTGTTAATTTAAACTAATAAGGTCATGAAATGCAATTCAAATTTTACAAAATCATTACATTTTTTTCTCTCAATGACAGATTTTATTTGTTTGTATTTCTTAATGTGTGAACCCATGAACCTAGAAAAACCATTTGGGGAAAAAACAATGAGATATTTCAGTTTCCTAAAATGTTTTCAGTATTTGTTACAAATGATATTAAAAGCATGTGTAAATCCTATGTATTTTTAAATATTTATAGAAATAGGAAAATTTTGCAGATTAGCCTCAGAATAGGTTTTATGTTTACTTTGAGTGGACAATTTTAAGTGATCTTCCAAGTCACTTTGATTTGTAACTTTCTACACTCCACAAAATATAATAAAACTTTCTTTAGCTTTAGAGCTAGTAGAATACATCAGTTAGACTACTGATTAAATATTCAAATATTTAACTAAATATATTTGTTATTAACCTGAAGTTTTAATCCAGATCACATAAATAATGTCACATTCTTTTAAGAGTTTTTTTAGGGCACCTGGGTGGCTCAGTGGGTTAAAGCCTCTGCCTTCGGCTAGGTCATGATCCCAGGGTCGTGGGATCGAGCCCCGCATCGGGCTCTTTGCTTGGCAGGAAGCCTGCTTCGCCTCCCCTCTCTCTGCCTGCCTGTGATCTCTATCTGTCAAATAAATAAATAAAATCTTTAAAAAAAAGAATTCTTTTAAATTATCCATCAAATGGAATATATAAAATTTTAAAAATATCAGTCATAAAAATTGGAGAAGGGTATCAAGGAGTACTTACAATAAAATTCTAGATGCTCAAGTGTTTGGATACCTTTGTATATGTGATTGCTTACATGACTTCTAAATATTTGAAAGTCATATAGTGAAAAGAACATGTGCTTCTTACCAACTAGAGGTAAATGGCACCTTCACCACATAATTGATGCTTGATTTTAGGCAAAGGACAACTTCTCTAAACTTTAGTATACTTATATTATATGAAGACTGTAATAATACCAGCATTCAGTAAGTTGTTTTCTGAATGAAGTAATTTAATGCATATTAAAGCCCTTTCAAATTGTACAATACTTATATAATTTTAGCTCCATTTTGTATATCTATGCAAGAGGAACAATATATAAAGAATACCTAATTTTAAAATGTCCATAGTAATACTCAATAATAATTACAAGTTTCATTTATCATATGCTTACTTTGGGCCAAACACTGAGCAAAGACTTTAAAATTATTATCTTTAGTCCTCACATGTCCCTATAAGATGGTCTTTACACAGTTTACAGTTGAAGAAACACAGCCATTTTATTTATTTATTTAAGATTTTATTCATCTATTTGAGAGAGAGTGTGTAAGAGAGAGAGAGCACAAGCTGGGAAGGATAACAGGGAGAAGCCCTGAAACAGAACCATTTTCAAGCTTTATTTCATTATTTGCTAGTTTTGTTTATCTGCTTTTCACCATTATGTCAGCTTTTCCAGTGTCTAGTCTTCGAGTAATGGGTAAAGATTTTATTTATTTATTTTATAGAGAGGACATGGCAAGAGAGGGAACACAAGCAGGGGGAGTGGGAGAGGGAGAAGCAGGCTTCCCGCTGAGCAGGGAGCCTGATGCAGGGCTAGCTCCCAGAACCCTGGGATCATGACCTGAGCTGAAGGCAGATGCTTAACTATTGAGCCACCCAGGTGCCCCAAACCCGTAATTTTTTAGGAAATAACACACAACGGGCACTTAGTTGGCTCAGTAAGTATCTGCCTTTGGCTCAGGTCATGATCCTGGGGTCCTGAGATTGAGATCTTCCCTCCTTCCCTCTGCTCAGCAGGGAGGCTGCTTCTCACTCTCCATGTGCCCTCGCCCACCCACCCTTGTTCTCTCTCTCTCTCTCTCTCTCTCAAATAAATGAATAAAATCTTTTTTTTTTAAAAGAACCCACAAACTGCATAATATATTAAGGTTTCTGAGATATATTGTAATAAATATTCTCCTTTAAGTGTGTTTGGACCTGAAATTCCCAAATGAATAGATTAAATTGTACTCACCTTGTGTTCACTTCTGCTTGTCACTTCTGTGTGCATGGGTACATGAGTATGTACACACCTGTGTGTTACTGCAGGGGCAGGCTTCTAAGTCCTACTGTATTCAAATTTCATGATTTGATGGACTAATTATAAAATTCAGATATTTATATTTAATCTGGATGTTCAGGTTATTTGCTTCTAACCTAGTTTCTTCCTTGGTATATGTGTGTGGCTTTAATCACTGCACAGTATGGTGTGTAAACCTTTCCCCAGCTTTGCATTTGGAGATCATTCCTATGAGACTGTTACTTTAAAAAGCCCTTCCTCTAAGAAAGAAGCTTTAGATTTGCCAAGAGATCATGTAATGTGTTTTCCCCCAAAAAGTAGAACCTTTTGATGAGCCCATGTTGATACTTGATGTTTTTAATGCAGTTGCTTCATGATTGTAGTATTGGCAGTTTTGCACTGAAACGTCACTGTTTCATCTATCATTTGGGTTTCTGACCTTTGTCAGTAATGCTTTTTAAGTAACAGTCTTGCTATGGTTGAATAGGAGAGGACAGTGGGATATTTGGAGGATTGCAGATGGAAAATAAGCCATAGGGCTTGATCAAAGCTGATGGGTAGAGATTGACAAGCAGACTTCAAAAGATCTAATAAAGTTGTTTTGGGCAATATTAGAACACTGAATGGATTTACCACTTTCACATCTTTGTTATATATATTAAAAAAAAAGAAAGTAGTTTGACTCTTAAGACACTGTTGTGTCTTTTACTCCACCAATACAACTCTTCTTAAGAAATCACTGCACATTTGTAGTCTCATAATCCGAGAGTAAATTTAAATATCTTTTAGAAAATTTCTTGGCTGTTCTTTCATTATACTTCCTCTATAAAGTTTCAGAACCTATTTGAAAATTTCATGATAAATATAATTACATTGTATTAATAAATTATCTTAGGAGGAACCAATATTTTTCTAATATGGAATATTACCATTCTAATTTTATATTTATATACCTCTCCTATTTGGTATATTCTATGTAGTATCTAATGAATTTTTAGGTTTTAAACTTATTATTACTGTTATCACAATTACTATTATAATTACTACTATCACAATTATTAATGAACATATCTGGTATAAATGAGATCTGTTGCATGTTGAAGATTATATTTATTCACTTTGCTGTACTTATATTGCTTCTTTTTTATTTCATTTAGCTCTTTAGGATTTTTTACATAGGCAGTCATATCTTATGCAAATCATTACATGGTTTTGCTTTTTCTCTTCCTCCCTATTATTTATGCCTGTATTTCTTTTTCATTTCTTATTACTTAACTACCTTACAGTGCAATGTAGAATAATAATGTAGTGGTAAGAATATCTAACTTACAGTTGAGTTAATGGGTAATGTTTCTAATGTTTAATTACTAATTGCAATGGAATTCCAGTAATTTTTCTTTATCAAGTTGTGTGTCTGTGTCTGCTCATTAATTTCTGCCATTCCTGTCTTCTTAGGAGTTTGCTATCAGTTGTAAGGGATACCATTATATTTCTTCTGTCAATACTAGCTATTCAGATTTTTATTTCTTCTTGAGTTTAATTTAAAACATAATGGCAAACCATTTATTAATTGTAGTTTTTTTAAATTACTGCAAAGAATGATAAATAGAATTAGATTAGAATGGCTATATTCTATGTAGGGATAAACTATTTCTGATGTTATTGTGTCTTTTCATTTCTTGTTCAGATTGCCACAGTCTATTTTATTAACCTTTTAAAGGAATCCCGTTTATATTTAATTTATTGAATTTAATATAATAAAATGCTGTTATTTTGGTTCATATATTTTTTATTTTATTTTTGTTAAGGATTTTCCTTTAGTGTGCTATTTTTTTTTCCTGAGATGGATCATATATTCATTTACTTCCAATATTTCTTATTTTTGCTTATTTTTTTAAGATTTATTTATGTATTGGGACGCCTGGGTGGCTCAGTTGGTTAAGCCGCTGCCTTCGGCTCAGGTCATGATCCCAGGGTCCTGGGATCGAGTCCCACATCCAGCTCCTTGCTCGGCGGGGAGCCTGCTTCTCTCTCTGCCTCTGCCTGCCTCTCTGCCTGCTTGTGTGTACTCTCTATCTCTCTGGAAAATAAATAAAATATTAAAAAAAAAAAAGATTTATTCATGTATTTTAGAGAGAGGGAGTAAGCAGAGCAAGACGCAGAGGGAGAGAAGCAGACTCCCTCCTGAGCGCGGAGCCCCATCTTACAACCCTGAGACCAGGACCTGAGCAAAACCAAGAGTAGGGCACTTAACTGACTGAGCCACACAGGTGCCCCAAATATTTATTTTCTAATAAATTTATTTATAGAAAACAGTTTTGCTTTGAACTTCTCTGAGCTTTAAACTTAGTAATTTAAAGTAATCATTTATTTTAATCATATTTTTGTTGGTCAGAAATTTAGTAAGGGCTCAGCTAAAGGATCACTTCCAAAATAGCTTCTGTCTCATATGATTGGCAACCTAGTGTCCCTCTTTCCATGTGGCATCTATCCCCCATTTTTGGTAATGGTAGTCTTAGGTAGTGAGTCTTCTTCTGTGGAGCTTGGCCCTCTAATAGGAAATGTTCCAAGTGGTATTGAGTAAAAGAAGCAAACTGATATGGCTTCATTTCTGCAGTATTCTGTTGGTTAACACAACCAGATTTGTAACCTCTGCTTCTTGTGGGAGAATGTCAGAGTGTTTGTGGCTCTATTTCACCACATGCTCTTCAGCTCTGTATTTTAGCCCTTTATTTTATATTCTAAATAATGTATTATTTGAGGTCTCTTATCCCCTAACAAGTTATTGGGAACAGAGTTAGACTTGTCTTTTCCCCCTCCCTCCCTTCCTCTCTTTCTCTCCCATCCTTCCTTCCTTCCCTCCTTTCCTCCCTCCCTGCCACCCACCCTATTTCTTCTTCCCCTCCTCTTCCCTTCCCTCCCCTTCATAAATGTTCTTTAAGCTAGCCTTTAAAAATATTTAAAAATATCCTTTCCCCTCCCCTCCCCTCCCCTCCCCTCCCCTCTATAAACACTCTTTAAGCTATCCTTTAAAAATATTTTCAGGGCACTTCACTGGCTCAGTTGGTAGAACATGCAACTCTTGATCTCTGGGTCATGAGTTTCAAGACTCATGTTGGACATAGAGATTACTTAAAAATTTTTTAAAAATCTTTAAAAAATTTTTTAAATTTTTCTAGTCTTAATTTCTGTTGGACAAAGTATGGCCAACATAAATGTTAATGTTTTTAAGGTTATTGACATTTTCTTTGGGACCTAATATATGCCTATTTTTTAATACCTCTGAAGGAACTTGGTTTATTGAACTATTCAAATTAATTACTCTATGATTTTATTTATTTTCCCCTATTTTGGCTATGTATTTTAAATTCTTCCTCTTATGATGTGAAATGTACTTGATTCATTTTGTATTTGTTACAGTTCATACCTTAAATGTCCTGAAGTTATTAGGTTTATGAAGATTGATATTCAATTTGCTTATTCCTTTATAGCTTTTATTATAAAGCAGTATTGTTGTTATGTAATACATGATTAGTGTAGTTTATCCAATAATACTAATAAGATCTATGCACCACATCATTCTTTTCTTATATGTTCTTTATAAATGTAATTGTTATATTTCCTATATACAAAAAATTCTTAATCACTCAAGTTGAACCCCATTTAAAAATGGCTAACTATGTATCACCCTAATGTGAGAAAATAAAATCCCTATTTTGAAGGGAACAGAAGCTTTTTAACTTGCTAAACTTGCTAGCTTCAGTAATTTTTTAAAAATATCCTTTTGAATTTGTGGAAATCAGTTCTGGTACCCCTGAAGTAATCACACAAGGGAAGTCTCATCTATTGGTAGTCAGCCACAATTCAGGGAGAGACTTGTGTAATCTTGTTTTAAGATGGCAGAGTTTCCACATAGCAACTTTCAGAAAATGTCCCAAATGGCAGCTTAGCAATAGCCACCAGCCACAAGTCTGAGAAAGTACAAGCTGTCACACAGAATTGCTTTCAAAGAGCTCTTTACTTGTTTGTTACAGAGACTTGGAATACTTTCTTCTGTTTTGTTTCTTCAGAGCAAACCCTTTTTTCTTAGCTTTTGTCATTCAGTTGTCATGGTAAATACCTTGGTAAAATTCCTTTCTCAGTATCCTTTGAGATAGTTTGATTATTGTGAGAATAGTTATCTGGTTCAATATGATCATATAATTCTAAAATCAGGTATCAATATATGTGGTTATACATTTTCAGCTTATTACAATCTCTTTAATGCACATCCTTTAAATGTAAACATCAAGTGAAATAGTAACTCAGGTAATGCAGCCCTAGAAATAATTAGATTACCAAATTAACTGAGTTTCTAACATTTTGGGGCAAATTTTAAATAAATAGTAGTTTTAATTTTCTCCCATATAATTCTATAAATATGTAATTATCCTACATATGATAATATATTTAATATAATTTATTTTATAAAACTTATTGACAACATTCACCTTCAAGTTCAGTTTTTCCAGTTGAAGTTTAATACACTTGGTGGACAAATTTAGAATACGGGATGGAACTATTTTACACCACCTGGCAATGGACGGTACCTATATTTATATTAAATAATAATAGTGTTACATCATTATGTTTATATCATATATAAGCATACATATCTATCAGTATGTATGCTCTTATTATGTGATTTTCTGGTTTTAGAATCTCTGCTCACTCTATGATATCTATATTAATCATAAACTTTATGATGAACTTCTACTGTCGTTTGAATTCGAGAGTAAACTATTTTAGTCATAATGAGTAAGTTTTGAAATGCTGTTTGAATGTCAGTGGATTTTATATCATAGCTCTGTAATGTGGCTGGATGTCAAAACATGCATCATTGCCTATTCTTCCACCGCCCTGAATATTCTAAGATGTTAGGCTTTTGATTAATTTCATAATTTTCTGACCTCAAATATGAGTATTAACCATTAATTTCCCTACTTCATGTAGTTGAGAAAAATAGTATTTTCACTCATTGGAAATTGTTTAAGTACTATATTATCAAATGAAGAAATTAGTGTTTAATACCCACTAATTGAGTAGACTTAACAGTGTGAGTGTTGGATAGATGGGAAGGAAGAATAGATCAGCAGTAGAGTTGAAAATGACACAAAATAAGTGTCCAGTTTAAGAATGTATGAAGCACAGTTATCCAGTTTGGAATCCAGAAAAATAGTATCTTTATTCGAATATTGATGATATGCTACTGAATGTAGTAACAGGTCTCAGCACTTCTCAGGATTCTGGTGCCTTGCAGTAATGAAGCAATAACATTTTCTCAAGGTGCATGCATGTGTGTTCAATTGAATGCCATAAATAGATAGCAGATTGCTACACTTCCAGAGAAATCTATTGCATTGGCAGCTTATGTTTTGTTTTTTTTTTAATACCTCAGTCTTGAATTTGCCATAGCATTGTAACTGTACAAAATTAGAACATTTAAAGAAATGGGTTTGGGAGCATGTAGGATGTGTATGTAAGGAGAGAGAGAAAGGCACTGTGAAAACACTTTAAAGCGAGAAGATACTCAGGGGATGCTGCAGTGTTTTGTGTGATATGACTGAGCAGTCACCAGGCAAGCTTGGAAGCTATCACCATGAATACCTTGACTTAAGTACTAATGAAATCATGTTGTTTTAAATTCAGTATGGGATTCAAAATGTGAAAAGAAAAACTCTATTTGCAGTTTAAAAAATTACTGAAATGGATTTTGAGAGAATCCTATCCTGTGGTTTTCGAGGAATCATAAATCATTCTCAGTTCTCTCGTGGTTTTGATGGAATTTGTCCCTTATAAATCACTGTAGGCCCTGGACCCTCATTCATGGGGTTAAAAGGCCATACATTCAACAATGACTCAGTGGTTTGTTTAAGATCAGGTTTTACCCACTGGGTGCCAGAGTCTAGCACTCTCTTCTCCCCCTGCTGCTCCATGAATATTCAGCCAGCTGCACCAATGCTAAACACAGGAGTTATTTCACAGTCTGAAATTGAGGAAAAATCATATGCTTCAACTTGCAAAATTTTTAAAGCTTAGATGAGAAAAAAGAAATATATAAAAAGCCTGTGGGGTAAAGAAAGGGTTTCTAAAGCAGACCATTTTTGCTGTCACTGTTTTCAACATATAAATTATTACATTAAAATGGATTCTCCATAAAATCTATGTTTGGTATACCATTTAATGTCTTATAAATAGTATTCTCTGGTAAGGACATTTTTTTAATGAATTAACAACAAACTTCCTGAAATGTTTCTAACATTTACTACGGGAAATTAAAGCATATACAAAAACAGTGAGAAAAGCAAAATAATCTCCCATGTAACCATCACTGGTTTAAATAATTATTGTGCATTTTAGTTTTGTTTCCTTCCCAGTGTGGAAGCTTTTTACCTTAATGAAGTCATTAGTTCATTTTTGCTTTTGTTTTCCTTGCCTAGGGAGCTGTGTCTAGTAAAAAGTTGCTACCTCCTGAGGTCAAAGAGCTTGCTGGGGAGGTGGGTGGGAGATGGGCTAAATGGGTAATAGGGATTATGGAGGACACTTGTGATGAGCACTGGGTGTTAGATGTAAGTGATGGATCACTAAATTCTGCTCCAGAAACTAATAATTGCACTATATGTTAACTAACTAGAATTTAAACAAAAACTTGAAACATTGAAAAAAAGTAAACAATTATTCTGCAGTGGCCAATCTTATTTCATTGATAGCCTACCCAGTAAATCCCTTGGAACATTGTAAGCGAAGGCCTGATATCGTATGAGTTTAACTGTAAATACTTCTGCATATATCTCTAAAAAGTAATTATTCTTTTTTCAATAATGCCAAATTCCTATGAAAATAATAATCCCTTAATGTCATTAAATAATGCAGTTAGTGTTGGCAGTCCCCAATTGTCCTAAAAAAAAGTGTTTTGTTTTATTGTTGGATTTTTAGTATCTTGATCTATATAAGATTCATACATTGTTGGGTATGTCTAACATTTATAACATTTAAGTTCTCTCTCATTTGAGAATTAACTTATGAATGTGAAACTTCATTCCTATTTCATAGTTCAGTGAACAATTTTCAAAAAGTAAGAAAATTAACATTGAGAGAATACTATTACATAGTGTACCAACAGTCTTTTTTTTATAGGAATACCAGAATTCTGGGCAGGATCCAGTCCAGTAGATCACATTTTCATAACCCCTGGTCTCCTTTAATCTAAAATACTCTTTCTTTGTCCTTAATAAATTTGAAGTTTGGAAGAGTACAGACCAGGTTTTACTTTGCTTCTTTCCTTTCTTTCTCCCTTCCTCCCTCCCTCACTCCCTCTTTCTTTCTTTTATAAAAAGTCACTTAATTTGGGTTTCTGTGATGTTTCCTCGTGAACAGGAAAAGATCATGCATCCTTAGTAGAAATACCTAAAGATGATGTTTAATGCTTCTTAGTGTATCATCTTGGGAGGTATATGATTTTTAGATTGTCCCATGACTAATGATGATGATTTTAATCATTTTGTTAATATGGTGTCTGCCATTTTTTCAATGATAGCATTACTATTTTTCACTTTTTTTAAAAGATTTTATTTATTTGTCAGAGAGAGAGAGAGCACAAGCAGGGAGAGCTGCAGGCAGAGGGAGAAGTAGGCTCCCCACAGAGCAAGAAGCTCAGTGTAGGACTCCATCCCAGGACCCCGGGATCATGACCTGAGCCAAAGGCAGACCTTAACCAACTGAGCCACCCAGGCATCCCTATTTTTCACTTTTTAATCAGTAAGGAATTGTGAGAAGGTACTTGAGACTATGTAAAACTATGTAAAATGATGTTCCAGATCAAACACTCCCCACTAGTTTTAGCATTACTAATGACTCTTTTGTGAATCATTTATTATTGTGATGTTTGAAAAATGTGTTTTTCCAATTTCATCAATATGGAATTAGGGATGTTGGTAATCAATATTTTGATATTTTTGATTGACATTCTGTTGTAAGGAAGAGCTTGTATCCCCCATAATTTATTTAAACAATATTTACTTGTTTATATGTGAATTTATGGATTTTTTTCAATATACTAACATTATTTTTTTTTCTGTCCAGTCTTAAGATTTAATCCTTAGATTAGGAGTAATTAACTAGTAGGAGACCCTACAAATGAGTTCCTTTATTATTTTTAATTGCTGACATAAAATTATATTCTTGTTCCATTTACTGTTTCCCTGTTGCAGCCCCATTTACTATCTCCCTGTTGCAGTTTGTAAATACAAACTGATGGTTGCCAGAGGGGAGATAGGTGGGAGGCTGGGAAGAACGGGAGAAGGGGCATAGGGGACACAGGCTTCCAGTCATGGAATGAAACAAAAGACACAATATAGGCAATGTGGATATCATAATAATGTTTTATGGTGACACATGGTAGCTTCACCTCTAATGAATATACATTATGTATGTCATATCACTACTTGTATACCTGAAACTAGTGTAACATTGTGTGTTAACTATACTTAAATTTTAAAAATTATAAAAAAGAAGATCCACATCCCTTAGTACAATGTTATTTAAAAAAGAAACATATATGCCTACATATGTGTGTGTGTATGTGTGTGTGTGTGTGTATTTATTTATTTATGTAGTTTGCATGCTATGTAGGATCATTACTACTGGGTATCATTGGTTTTATTCCTTCTCAGCATACATAGCTAGCAAACGTGTTTATGTCTGTATCAATATCTATATATCTTACGAGCCATGATTAAATTCTAACCCAACAGTGTATGTTTTATCCTAACTTCCATTTCTCTATATTTGAAACAACCATCTCAACGTATTTAATTATTAGCTGCCTTAAATACAGACACTAATCTCAAACTTACTAACCCACACTACTCAAAATCAAAACCAAAACAATCCCTACTATTTAGAGTTCAATATTCATTTATAGTTTTCTTTTCCCTTTTGGTCTTGTGGTGGTATATGGGCAAAATACATTGCTCACAAATTATTTGGGTTCTTGAATTCCATCACCTCTTGCCTTCTTGCAGACTTTGTTCCTGCAATTATCCTGTTGTACCTGCACTATCAGTTTTACCTTGTCCGTTTCCACCAGCATGCGTACAAGGGTGCTTTATTCTCACTCACCTTAAAAATTAAAAAATGAAAAACTTCTTTGACCTTTGTCTTCATTTCTCTCCTTCCTTTATAGAGAAGCTTCTGAAGGCAATTAGGTTCACTGATTCCACTTTCTCAACTTTTGTTCATTTTCTCCTCCAGCTACAATTTGGGCTCTACATACAGCCACACTATTAAAATAGATGTTGTTGAGGCCATCAGAGTGATCACTTAACATGCTTAAACTTTATTTCCCATTTAAAACATTTCTCCATACTTTCTTGGTTATACTATTCTCATTTTCATTGCTTCTCATTGTACCCTCTTTCTCAATATGTCTCCCAAACCTCTGTATCTTATAAAGACCTTTAAATTTAGGGGCGCCTGGGTGGCTCAGTGGGTTAAAGCCTCTGCCTTCGGCTCGGGTCATGATCCCAGGGTCCTGGGATCGAGCCCCACATCGGGCTCTCTGCTCAGCAGGGAGTCTGCTTCCCTTCCTCTCTCTCTGCCTGCCTCTCTGCCTACTTGTGATTTCTGTCTGTCAAATAAATAAATAAAATCTTTAAAAAAAAAAAAAAAGGACCTTTAAATTTAGAAATGTCCTCTCTGAGAATTTCTTCTTCAAGTGATCTCACTCAGTTCCAAGACTTAAAATACCATATATACACTGATGAGTCATAAACTCCCATCTCTAGCTACCATCTCTCCTGAGCCTAAGGTACATATATCCATGTAAATACATGCTATTTCAACTTGCATGTCTTAACAGACACCTCAGGCCTCCCAAGGCTGGAACAGAACTACCCCTTCTTTACACACACACACACACTCTCTCTCTCTCTCTCACTCTTTCCAATTCCATCCAAGTTTCTACATCTCAGTACATTGCCTACTATCCTTTAGTTATAAATCAGTTATAAATCTAGTAAACCTTAGAGTTTTCTAAATTTCTCTCTTTCATCTCTCACACACATTCAATCTATCACTAAATCCTGATGGCTGTATCTCTGAAATACATTCCAGTTGAACCACTGATTGCCATCTCTACTACTGTAATCCTAGCCAAAGCCACAAATCGAGCTCATCTACTTCATTGCAACACCCTGTTAGCAGGCCTTTCTGTTTCACTCCTGCCCTTCCACATTCAGCTGTTAACAAAGCAGGAATGGTTTCGCATACATCAGTTTGTATCATTCCAGTTGAAAACCTCCCAGTATTTTCTTTTTCTCCTCAAAACCTAAACAAACTAGAATTCCATTCCATAAACTCCTAAGTTGCCGTTTGACTTGCTTTCTGCTTCCTTTATGACCTCATTCCACCAACTTCTACCTTTTCATTTATCAAGCTTTTCCATTTGGCCCTAAGTGGTAAGTGAGTTCAATTCATGGGGAGAGAGTAGAATATCCTTTATTAGCTGCAAAAACAAGACAAGCTCTAGAATCTAGCTTTCATATTTTAACTGATAAAATGGCCATTGCATTTGAATTTTTGTGTTTAATTATGTTTAAGTGGAGGAGTAAAGAGTAATTTTTACTTCTCAAATTTTCCAAAAATAAATGGTAAAAATATGCATAGGGGTGTGACATATTTACATTGATTTTAAAGTAAGTAACATCTTTACAACATTGACTTACATGTGGTATATCTTTCCTAATATTAAAGCTTTCCTTTAGATCCCCTACTTCTTACTTACAGTTACATGATAATATTATGGCTAGCAAATAATGAGTGTTTACTATATGCCAGGCATACTGTTAGTTTACATTTATTATCTCATGTTTTTCATATATAGCTCCTCATTGTTTTATAGTCATCTAATTAATAGTATAAATAGAATTGTTTTCCAGATTTTGTATTTTTGCATTTAAAGTGTCTTGTATAAAGTTTGTAGTTTATGAGTTATAATTCAGCATCTATTTTAAATACTCAACTTGATTCCATTTACATTTCTTATCATAAAATTATGGTTGATCTCATTTCCATCATTTTTGTATGTTTCAACTGAAATGCTTGCTTCAGATTTTCCTGGTATTCCATAAATTTTATTTGTGGTTTGTGTTTTATTTACTCTTTCAGGAAAATGGGGAACACATTTATAATTCCTTTGTGAAAAAAAACCTAGTCTTTTGTGGAGAAAAAAACAACAGCCTATTATAATTGCATCAGAACTATCTTTTTCACTGTTTACTATTATTGACTTATTACAGTAGATTTTAGTAGTTTTTTGTAACTCTGTCATTATGACAATTAACCATTTCTATTTCTAATATTTCAGTGCTCATCTGAAAGCCTTGAATGCAATAATTTTTCTACTTCTATGTCATTTTGCCTCTTATTTTGATGAAAAATAGTCTTTCTTCCATACATCCTTTATGAACGATATAGGCCCTTCCTCATGTAAATTCTTAGGAAGAGCTTGTGTGAAATACATGTATAACCATTGTTCCTCCAAATTAGTGGAATCAGTTTGGTGTGCAAGAAATAACTTCACATCTTTCAATACTATGTTACTCTCCTAGGAAGGAAAATAATGTATGAATTTTTGGTGTCCTCCACCATTTTTTTTTTTTTCCAATCTGTCTAGTGTTTAGGGGAATTTTTTTACAGTGGTGGTTAACACCATTCCTACGCACTCAATTTCAACACTAATTGAGGCAATTCATGATCCAAACTCCACTTCTGCTTCTTTTTGGTCAGTTTAGTCAGCTTCTAGTCTAGGATATGCTGGAAGCATACTTAACTCTACCTTATTTTTTGGAGTTCTGACCTTCAGGTTTTTGATTTTTGTTTTTTTCCTCTTAAGTTTGAATTCATACTTTTGAATTTTTGAATATCTGTATTATGGTATTCCCATTTGCCAGAAGTCCACAAACAGTTAATATAAAATAGGTTATCTACAAACATTATCTGACCCATCCAATTGAAATGAACAGTTAATTTCAAAAAAAGAAGAAAAAAAGAAATCTTGTCAAAAATTGATTTTTTTAATGCACCTTCAAAAAGTCATATATTTTAGCCAAACAGGGTTTTAATTTGTTTACTTTAGGTGTTTAATCTATATTGTAGATGGACATGTTTTATTTTCTCTATGTATTTGTATCTTTGCACTTTTATGTTTATGGTTTTTTAAAGCCTTTATCTGTTCTAGGTCCATTATGAAGTTTTGTTTTCATTCACCATTATGGGAAAAAATAACTTGTATTTAAAATGTTCTATATTTTTTTATTTGGGTGATAGTCATATGATACTATACATGTGTCAGAAAGCATTGACCTACAAACTTGGCATCTATACGTTTCACTTTATGAAATTAGAAACACAAATTAGAATCACCTGGGATTCTTGGAATAAAGGTTGAATTACTGATATGTCAGTCTGGTTGAATCTCGGGTAACACCATACTGAATGAAAGAAGCCAGACACAAAAGAGGACATCATAATTCTATTTATATTAGCTTCAAAAACATGAAAAACTAATTTGTGGTGATAGAAATTAGAACACTAGTTTATCCATGGGAGTGTTAGGGGCAGCAGACTGGAAAGGGATGTGGGAACATTCTGAAAGAATTGGGCTTGTTTTATAACTTGGTTGGAGTGTTGATTTGATAGGTATATAATTTGATAAAACTTACCAGATTGTACTCTAAAATCTGTAGATTTCATTGTACATAAATTTTACCTTAAAAGTTAATAATAAAGCTATATATTGCAGAAAAATACGTATTATGATTGAAAGTGGGAAATTGATTTTCTCTTCCTCTTGCTCTGGGGAAGGTGTGAAAATACTATACCCTTTACTGTGAGGAAGTCAAAAGCCCCCAGGTTTTTGGATATCCACTCCTCATCATTGTAGAGGACTTCTTAGCTGTCAATTCCTATTTGCCAACAGCTCATTTCTAGTTCAACTTTGGATTCATAGAAGCTATAGTCAGGATGTCACGACTCCTCTTTTCATTAAAGTAAGCCACATCTCCCATGATTTCCACCAATATGAGGTATCTAAAATAGTCAAACTCATAGAAACAAAAAATAAAATGGTGGTTGCCAGGGGCTGAAGGGAGGGGGCAGTGGAGAGTTGCTAATCAAAAGATATAAAATTTATGCAAGATGAATAGTTACAGAGATCTACCATACAAAGTTGTATCTATGAATAACAATACTGTATTATATTCTTCAAAAAATTGTTAAAGAGGTAGAACACATGTTAAGTGGCCCTTTCACAAAAGAAGAGAACAGAAAAGAAAAAAAAAGAAATCTCAGGTATTCTTTCTGTGTAGCCTGGCAATGGAAGTCTTCAAGGAAGGTCCCGGTGTTAGTGGGAAAAAGTACTGGTAATTTTAGTTCATGTTAAAGACCCACCTTGCCTTCCAATATTTAGCCATTAAAATGACGATTACTTTAAAGGCAATTGTGCCTTAAAACACATAATTACTTTTGCTGTACATCTGAAAATTTCCACATAATATTTTTAAAGGAAACTATGTAACTATGTTGTAAAGAGAAGGAAAATTAAAAATTTAAAAGGTCATGATTATTGACAGTGATTGTGCAGTTAGCTTAACTGCTAATTTTTTATATTTGCCCAATTTTTAAAATTTATAAATGAAAGAAGGTATTCAAAATAAAATCTAAGCAAACACAGAACGTACAACGCAAAGAAAGCATACAGACCCTTGTCTCAAAGAATGGTGCTTCCAAGGTCCTAGCCCAGTCAGAGGGTTTGTCCTCCTAGGTCTTCTGAGGTCTAGAAGCTGTGCACGTAGACTTCATGAGATGCACAGTCCTGCAAGTGGTGCAAGAGGGGCTTAGGTCTGGGTTAGTGACCTGGGAAGGTGACAGAGCTTTATATGTTGTGTGGGGTTGGGCGTATGGTTGCAGGATGGTTGTGCATGTTAGTGTCCTGGGGAAGGCAATGACCTCAGCATGATCACTAATGCACATTGTGGATTAGGATACCCTGAATCTAAGAAAGATAGCAGATCTCCCAACCGCTGGTTTCTGTACTCTGGCCTTTGACATTGTCTCTGTTTGTTTTTATTATTATATTACATAAAGTGAAATCTGGAAACTTAAATGCTAGGTTTTACTTTATGTGAAATTTCTGCATTTTTCATTACAGCAATAAAATTAGATAAACCTAGCATGCCACATAAACCTATCTATGCATTTATTCAGTGGAAGCTCACATACACTGTTCTTTTCAAGCTCAAAAGCCTTATCAACTTTGTTTCCTTAGAAAAGCATTTAAGGCTCCCAAATTGATGGAATAGTTTGAGAGCAGGCTAAACACCATCTTGGAGATTTTAACACCATTGTCATAGCAAGAAATGAAAAGTAGAGTGTTTAGTGAGAAGGGATAGTGGCGGCTTGTCAACTCAGAAAGAGCTTCTCCTGAAATATCACTCTTTAAGGTAGCATTTCCAAATGGACTTAAGAAAAAAAAATTGCTGAGAATGTACTTTGGTGAATAAACAAAGCCTATTTTCAATCAAAATCTTCTCTGAGAAATGTTCTTTTTTCCCCCCCTCAAAGAAATTTTTTTAAAAAATGCACCTTGCCTATTTGCATTTTTAGATACGAGAAGAAAAATAGAAGTAAATTGACACAACTATTTTGAAAAGAAATTGCAAACACATAGTGACATCTCAAGTTAGTTCTTTGAAAAAGAAAAATGCAGTTTTAATTGTTTACCATGGTTTTCTAAATTAGATGCTTTTATTTTAATTTGGAGAGTTCCAAAATGAGTCTCCTACCCTCTTATGAAATTTCATACCAATGTATAAAGATATGAAATGCATTTGTCCTAGTCAGTGATTAGCTTTCTTTCTCTTTTTTCAAAATTATCCATCTTGAAGCATAGCTTTTTGTTAATAAAGTAAAACTGTGGTACAAATCTTCATTCTTACAATCCATGCTACAGCTTTTTCTTTTCTTACCTCAGTTCCATTATCCTCTCTGATAACACTATAATACTTTTTAATTGTCTGTGGCCCAAGTCTTCCAAAAACAAATTCAGTAAATGGGTCACACAATTTCTGGAAATGAATTTGAAGTTATAATTTTAAATTCAAATTAATTTTCAACAAAGAAGGAAATAAAGAATGACTCCTAATTTTAATGTGTGTTTACCTCTGTTATATACCTATAATTTTATTTTAATGAGCAGTTGATTAGATGATAAAAATCAGTAATGTCAAGGATAAATTTTGGATTCCAGACACCAAGACAATTTGTTTAGAATAGAGGTTGCTACTAGGGAAAAAGCCGCCAGGTCTCAGTATTGAGAGATATCGAGAGCTAAATTCTGATTTTTCCTGGTAATAGAGAATAGCCAAAGATCATCTCTTATACATCACTTTATGCCTATTACTTGTTGAACTTTATTTTTTTGAGAACAAAAATTAAGACATGGCTAAAGGTTTATTAGACGTTGGACCCTGGTCTGAGCAGGCACACAGTAGTCTGGTTTATATGACGTGCTTGCCCAGGATGGATTGGGTGGGGGAAGCAAGGTGGCTAGCCCTATGGAGGAAAGAGGAATTGCACTAACATGTATTAAGCCAAATTCTATGCAAGACACTCCATGTATATTATCTAATTTTTTCCTATCTATAACCTTACAAAGTAAGTTTAATTCATGAACCTATATCGTGTTTTAATTTCGACAAAGGTGGTGGATTTCAGAAGTGGAATGTAAACCAAAGACTGAATTCTCTTCATTAAACCAGACTGTCTCCTTTAAGTTAAAGGGTCATGATTTACAGAAATACATTCATATTCTCTGATTGAAGAACTCTGAGCTATCAATGTGAATATGATAAGCAAATGAGATAGACATGTTAAATCACTTTATACTGAGATGTTATAGGGTATGTATGCCCTGGATTAGAAAAAGTTCAGGTCTTAAAGTCCAAAGACTAAGATTTATTCCCTGCTTCATCATTAACTATATGCACTTGCACAAATCAACCTCTCTGACTAGCCCTTCCTTCATCTTCAACACTCTCTTCTTGGCAATGTTGTGTGGATCAAATGAGATACTGTGTTTAATGGGATTCTTAAACCATAAAGCATTATGCATGTCTTTATTATGGACAGAGAATTATTATTAGAGTGGTACTTTCATACTCAAATACCTACAGCCGAGGTATTATAATGGCACCTTAAATTTTATTATCTGAACTATGGATGTTTTAAAGTTGAGTATTAAATATGTATTCTTTACTTACAAAGAGCTATGTAGTTTCCCTCAGCTTTTTTTAGAATCATGCTATGCTTTAGGTGTATTTTTATTTTATATTTTTTGATAGAGATTTGTTTGTTGTGCAGGAAACGTTTTTTCCTTTCCTTTTTATTTTACCATGAGGAAAATGGCATCCTAAGTATAAAGAATAAAAATTGGCATCAGACACCTGTCCTCAGAGTCAGAAGACCATAAGGAAGGCTTGACACATTGGCAACCTAAAAAATCACATGTCCTGTGGCTATGGGAGATGATAGATGCAGTATAGTCAGATTTCTCAGTTTTTAAAAAAGAGTCTTTGTTTCAGAATTTCTACAATTAAATCCAAAAACTAAAGATTACCAACTAGTCATATATATGTATATATTTATTTATTATATGTAGTTATTTATTATATATAGTACACTAACATCGATATATGATGTATTCATATGTATGGTTCATATACATATACATGTATATGTATATACATATATACACACATATATATGGTTCATATACATATTAATGTATTTACATATATTCATATGTAGATTTGTATATATTTACTATATGTGTATGTAAGTGTGTGTGTGGGTATGTTTTTCCAGTAAATACAAAAAATATACTGAACTGGGTGTCCTCTAACACCCAACCTGAAAAGATTTCTGCCACTATTCTGATGAGGACAGAAAAGGTCATATTATAGCGTTTGACTTGTGAGTACAGTTTTCAAATTTGAGCACTGTGGCATCACTAAGCCTTAATTTAAGACAGTTACAGACCTCTAGGGGTTTCATAGGCTTAGTTGTATATTTAATGACTGTAGGAATAGGCAGTTTTTGCTCTGCATGAGAACATGTTCTTCCTTGTCTACCACAGAGGAGACTGTGTTTGAGTGGCCTGTTGAGTAGTCTCTCCAGGAGAAGAAACCATTGTGACCAAAAGAAATCTCCCTGCTTCTAATAAATGAAGACTGCAGAGAATATTCAGCCAGGAAAGTGGTGACTTCTAGGTATTTTATACCAAAGAATAACTTCATACAAGAAGTTGGAAGCTGAAAAAGTTGGAACCGTTGGCAGAAAGAGGATCAGGGAAGCCACTATAGTATTCTTTAAAACAGGATGTGCAGAAATAATCAGAAATTGTTACCAGTGATACCAGGTGCCTACACTACCAAAGTGAGTGATATATAAGGGGACTCTCTCAACCTGCTGACAAGAGTTCGCCTTGGTTACCCACAAAAATCTGTGTCCTGCTCACTTCTGTGGCATAAGCAATACTGACTTCTGCTTCCCTTCTCCTTTCCAAACATCAACAAGTGTTTGTTTTGGCAAAACCTAAGCTGGAACTCTGTTGGCAAGGGGGTTTGGGGAATTGCAGGTATGGAGAAAACCACAAAAAAGTTGGGGTAAACATAGTATACAGTATGTAACATGCTCACCGATAGGACTAAGACTGTGTTCTGGAAGAATGGAAATCTTTTCTTCCTTTACAGACACTGTATTTTAATGGGAGATTATCTATAGACAAGGAACTTACTAACAGATTTATATGAAATATTATGCCAGGCAAAAGTAAGTGCTATAAACAACATAGAACAAGATGAAGAATGAAAGATGGATGGGCTGGGGGTGGGTATGTGCTTTGTTAGTTAAGGTGTCAGAGATGTCTTTGATTTGGTGGCTGCTTATAAACTGATGTATTCCCCCAAAATTCATTGGATGCTAACCCCAATGTGATTATACTAGGAAGCGGGGCCTTTGGGAGGTGATAGGTCTTCCAGATAAAGCCCTCATTAATAGTATTAGAGCCCCTATGGTAGAAAACCCTTAGAGCTCCCTTGCCCACTTCTGCCACAAGAGAATATATAGAACAGACTACATTAGTGAACCAGGAGGCAAGTTCTCAGCAGATACTGAATCTGTAGGTGCTTTGATTTGGGGCTTTTAGTCATCAGAACAGAGAGAAATAAATTTCTGTTATTTATAAGACACTCAGCCTATGGTGTTTTATTATAGCAGTCCAAATGGACTAAAACAGTGGCTTTTTAAATGTGTTGCAGATATTTTCTCCCAATCTATTTCTCTTTGAAATATGTTTATCATGAGCTTTTATGTAAATATTATCATTTGATAATGTCTAACAAATGAGTTTTTATGGATATGTTTTATAGAATTTATATGCCTTGGGACACCTGGGTGGCTCAATCTGTTAAGTGTCTTACTCTTGGTTTCAGTTCAGGTCCTGATCTCAGGGTCTTGGAATTGAGCCCCATGTCTCCCCAGTGGGGAGTCTGCTAGAGATTATCTCCCTCTCCCTTTTCCTCTGCTCCTTCCCCTGCTCTCTCTCTCTCTCAAATAAATAAAATCTTTTTTAAAAAAGAACTTGTATGCTTCAACATCATACATATATTCTACTCTATTATTTTTATTTTTTATGGATGGTAAAATTTAGAAATTAACTTTTTTTGGAATTGATTATTTTTTTCCAAGTTATTTTTTAATTAGTCCACACTTCTCCACATATTTTAAATGCCACCTAAATCAAATTAAATTCCCATATGCACATGCATCCTTAATACATTCATTGTCAAGCTTGGAATGAGGAGTGAAAAGGTATTAAAGTTGAGGAGTAAGTAACCTTCCAGGACCATGTTATTATTCGTCGTGTTGTCAAAACTCTTTATAAAGTAAGATCTTTCTTAAGGTATACCCATGAGGCTTATAACCATGTTGAAATAAACATGTTTATATTCCTTGAATATTAGTTAATTTGATGATTAGAGCAAATTTATCTACACTTTACCTAGTAATTATAAAATAAGATATTCCCAGTTTCTTTTCTTAGTGTTTTTTATATTACATTTTATTAGATGTGAGAATTATTTGATTATTTGGTGTAAATCATTGTTAGTAATTATTCTCGAGAGTTGAATATCATTACAATGTTTTTCTTTTAAACTTACGTTTTCGGAAAAAATGACATTTCTGGAACCAATATTTTTCTTTTAAAAAAATATCTTCCTGGGGCGCCTGGGTGGCTCAGCGGGTTAAAGCCTCTGCCTTCGGCTCAGGTCTTGATCCCAGGGTCCTGGGATCGAGCCCCACATCGGGCTCTCTGCTCAGCGGGGAGCCTGCTTCCCCCTCTCTCTCTGCCTGCCTCTCTGCCTGCTTGTGCTCTCTGTCTGTCAAATAAATAAATAAAATCTTAAAAAAAAAATAAAAATAAAAAAAATAAAAAAATATCTTCCTTCATTGACAAAGTGAATTTTGTAATTAATTATATAACTTTTTTCTTTTGCTCACAAGAAGTTAATGAACCAAATATGTAGCCCAATTTGAAAAATTTCATTTGACACATATCTATGTATTTGCTTAATTCACACTCTTATTTCTCATGATAATGTATCTTTTGCTATGATTTTTTTTTACTATATTGAGTGTATTATAAGAAAACTTAAAATTTTCTGTGAAATGAATCTGAGTATAGTTATATTTATGACATATTTAGACAGCTTAAAACACAAACAGCACAAAAATATAAATAACTGTGGAAATAGTGAAGTGTATTAATGGTAAGGGAAATAAAATGAAGCCAGGGATAAAGCACATGCAGTAAGGTCCTACATACTTGTTAGAACTGGGCCACAAATTTACTCTGAACTTCTAGCAATCACAGTCAAGGAAGAAAGATCTTCAGCTACATGATTCACAGTGCCCAAAGTTAAGACAAAGTTAGGGAAGTCTAGTCCCATTTCTAAGACCTCACTGAATCTCGTCCCATGAATCCTCATAAGAGGAACTATACACTGTGATGGATAGAACACTATCATCAACAATGTCCCTGCAGTAGATAACTCCAATATCTGTTCTCTGGCAAAATACCCACAGAGCAGAGATTTTATGTCACTAATTCAAAGAATCCCATATGGTTTAGCAGTAAGGTAACCGTGGGCAAGGTTAATTCTCTAGTGTGAAAGCTGGGAGCCAAAGGAAGACTCATGCCTGAGCTGTAAGCTGCTCTATCTACATGCAATTAAAGATTGATAACATAAACATCTAAATAAATAAATAAAAATTCTTAATTCCAGTGTTAGGAATAAGTATAACATTCTCTTGAAAGACTGCTTTAGGGCGTTCACATGTGCATTGCCTTGCACAGTGGGGACGTATCCAATGTATTATTACTCCATATACAGTAGAGCAAGATGTTTTATAGTTTGGTTTAACCACGATCTGAACTGAATAAGGTACGTAAGTTTTTCTAAATGAATAATGGAACTGATAGCACTTAACCTGCAGGGATATTATAAAAATAAGTGTAATGAGTGCTTGGGAGGCATTGCATATGTACTTTCTGTAAACATTCTCTGCAGTGCATGTATCCCATGTAAAACAGTAACACTGACAAATTATTGTAAGGGTGCTAGAATTCTGTTTAATTCCTCAGCTTCCATATTACTGTGCACATTTATTATGGTTTTAAAATTGCATCTTGGCTTTAATGCCTTTTTAACCAAGGCATTGTAAGACAATAAAATTACCAAAGACTCCAAAAGCCACAGAAATCATATATCATATATAACCATTTTAAAAAGCAAATATGTCTTACTGCTGCCTTGCCTGAGTAGACACTCATATAAATGTATATTTTGCACGTATTTAAAATTTAAGTTTATAAAATTTTTGCTCTAACTTAAAGGTATCTTTAGACTTAACATAGGAAATGAATTGGTGTGAAAGAATATTGTTCTGTGTTGAAAAGGAACATGCATATAAGATCTTTGAATTGTGGTGATATCACCAGTAATCCAGCATTGATGAATTTTGAGGTGTTTTTCTTTTTTTTTAAGATTTGTATTTATTTATTTGACAGAGAAAGACACAGCAAGAGAGGGAACACAAGCAGGGGGAGGGGGAGAGGGAGAAACAGGCTTCCCGCCAAGCAGGGAGCCTGATGCCGGGTTTAATCCCAGAACCCTGGGATCAGGACCTGAGCTGATGGCAGACACTTAATGACTGAGCCACCCAGGCTCCCAGAATTTTGAGATATTTTTATAAAGTCTGTTTTGCTTTGATATAACCACTTCTTTATCACAGCTAACAGAGTATACAGGCAAGCTCCTTAAGTTTGATTTTATGAGACCAATGAAATGGAAAATAAAATGGCTTCAATTATGATTACATATACCACTAGCTTAGTTTGATTAGCACTATGATCTAATCAACTTATATAATCAGGCAGAAGGACAAAATATAACCTAAGTAAAACTCTGCCAGAAGAAAATACTACTGTTCCTCTGAATTTCATTTTAGGGAAATTGTGTGATTTCCCATTATTTGCACTGTTAAGAATCTGTATTCCTTAACACTCTTTTTTTTTTTTTTTTAATTTATTTATTTTGAGAGAGAGAGTATGTGTGTGCATGCAGGGGAAGGGGAGAGAGAGAGAGAGAATCTACAGCGGACTTCCCACTGAGCATGGAAGCTGACTCTGGGCTCCATCTCATGACCCTGAGATAGTGACTGAACTGAAATCAAGAGTCCACAGACCCTTAACCAACTGAGCCACCCAAGTGCCCCTCCTTAATACTTTTAATATCCAAACTTTAATAACCATTGTGTCTATTTGTTGTCAAGTTAATGATAAAAATATATTTTAAAAATACTTCAACAGAGGGTGCCTGGGTGGCTCAGTGGGTTAAAGCCTCTGCCTTCGGCTCAGGTCATGATCCCAGGGTTCTGGGATCGAGCCCTGCATCTGGCTCTCTGCTCAGCGGGGAGCCTGCTTCCTCCTCTCTCTCTGCCTGCCTCTCTGCCTACTTGTGATCTCTGTCTGTCAAATACATAAATAAATAAATCTTTAAAAAAAAGAAAAATGCTTCAACAGAAATTCAGTGCCATTTTTCTGATAAAGGAAGTTTTTACTATATTTCTATTTATCTTATATTACTTATATTATTGCTTATAAGTGCTATGTCATTTCTAGTGTTATTTCAAATGTGATTTTTTTAATAAAAGTTCTTAAGAATTGTTGAAGAATTCTTATATTTTTATATAATGCAATTTATTAGGGAAGTAAAAGTCATTAAAATTTTTCAATTTGAAAGAAAAATGGGGCTCAGCTTTATATCAGAAGAATACATTCTTTGAAAATTTCTCTTTTATCTTTTAATAAACTCAATTTGTAAATCTCTTGCATAGTTAACATATTTAATCTGCTTTTAGTCTTTGATAGATTTGAGGAACTCACTAGTAAAATCAGTAATTCTGACTCCAAACAAAAATTGATACAGAAATCTGTTTAAAGCTTAGAAAATTTTTAATTACTTCTTAACTTTTGTTCCCAAGAAAGATAAATATCGACTGTAATTGTTTGAAGGATTACCAACATTCTGTTGCCAAAGTCTGGAATGGTCACAGAGGGTTTGTGAATATGGCATTGAAAAAAAAATTGGGTACAGAAAGCCTCAGAAGACGGATTATGTCTCAACTTGAGTTCATTGAAATAAGTACTATTCCAAAGGTATATATATATATATATATTTTTTTTTTTTTTTCTTTTGACAGAGAAAGAGGAAGTGAGAGCTGGGGGAGGAAAGAGAGAGAGAGAATCTTAAGCAGGCTTCATGCTCAGTGCAGAGCTGGACATGGCACTCCATCTCACAATCTTGAGATCATGACCTGAGCCAAAATCAAGAGTCAGATGCTTAACCGACTGAGCCACCCAAGCATCCCCAGTCTATACTTTTTTTTTAAGTAATACTTAGTTTATCTTTAAAATTAAATGATTGCAACTAAAATCCACTCTGTAATGTACTGCTAGACTCAGTTTTCTAATATATCACTCTCCATTGGCCAAGCCTTTGGAAAAGAACCTGCAATATTGCCCAACTACTCACTTTAACAAGATAAAAACTGATATTTACATCTTCTATTTTTACTAGGTGAGATTCCTCACTGTCCCACTATCAAACTTATATTTTATTTAAGTAATATATTCTGAGTGAATAGTGTGTTCCAGAAAGATACAAGGGGTGGGTCTTATAGGATTATATTAACCACATTAAAGACTACCTACTCTATGTGTATATCCTAAGTGCACTTAGAGTCTATAAACTTTTTTTGAGGGAAGTAATAAAATTTTCATTTCAGAATGGTCTTTTTTATTAAATGGAGAAAAATTATTTGAAGAAGGGTGAATCTGGTTAAGTTGCTATTTATTACATCATTATTCATCTCATCTCATCTAATCTATGTCTAGTTTTCTGTTAAATATGTTCATTGAATTCCCAGTTAAATGTAAAATAACTTTAGAATATATATACAATTCTTTTTTTGCAGATTCCCATTCTCTGTCAAGTATCTTTATCTTTTCATTTATTTGAGCCATCTTTCCACGTATTTTATTTATCATACTCATATACTTACTTTAAAATCTTTTTTTTTTTTTTAATTTTATTTATTTAGAGACAGTGAGAGAGAGAGAGAACGATGGTGGGGACGGGTAGAGGGAGAGGGAGAAGCAGAATCCCCACTGAGCGGAGAACTTTATTTGGGGCTTGATTCCAGGACACTGGGATCATGACCTGAGCCAAAGGCAGATGCTTAACTGACTGAGCCCCCCAGGTGCTCCTTTAGTTATTTTAAAATCTTTGTATGCAAACTCCTAGGTCTGGATTATTTGTGTGTTTTCTTTTATTTTTAATCTTTATTATCAGTCATATTTTCTTGCCTCTTTGCAAATTTGGATTTTTTGTTGTTGTTGTTTTTGGACGCTAGACATTTGTAAATTAAAAACCCTAAGAATCCATAAGATATCATAGTCTTTCAGAGTAGGTGATTTCTTTAATTACACAAATTAAGCTGGGTCAGATGTGGGTTGCAATTTAATAAGTCACAGTTGATCTGTGATTTCTCCTCTTTTCTCTGAAAATAGTCTTCCTATGATTTTGATTTTGTGTCTGGTTAGATATCTGATTTTGCAGCATTAAAGACATTGTATTATGCTATCCTTTGGGTGATCCAGCTTTCCCCTGCAGTTTCCAGCGTACTATTTAGCTTCCTACACTGTGTAGCTTAAAAATATGGCTTATGTCTTAACTGGATAACTGGCCATGTTCTCTGACTCCAGTCCTTTCTCCCAGTAGATCTTTTTTTTTTTTTAAACACCATGAAACTCTAGAAGATTTCACTTTGCAAGATTTTGGTATAAATCAGTGCGCTTCTACGTAATCTTAGAACCTAGCAAATAAATATTCTTTGGGCAAACCAGACATATATTTGAGGATTCTCAATTTCCAATGTTTTTCACTTCACTAGCTCTCTTTCACAAAAATGTTTTGGTATTTTCTCTATCCCAGAAGAGGCTCTCAAATCCAAGCCAGACTATTAGTTTATACCAAGGATTAACACATGTCCTCAGGAAGGAAAGAGTTGGATGGCAGTAGTCAACATTATCATTTTACTTCAGAAAGTCTTTTCTGTTCTTGAAATTTTATTTATTCTATTCCTCATTCCTTCCATAGAACTTGAGTGCTTTCTAAAATGTGGGATGTTTTAAACTTAGTTGGCTTTTTACAGTTGTTTTAGCTAGGTCATTGGCCTGCAGCAATCCATTTTACCTCAAAGAAGGATACCCAGGAGTCTTGGATTTAATGGCCAAATAAGGAACAGAAACAAAGGCATAAGAAAGGATGGGCCTAGGGCACCTGGGTGGCTCAGTCCTTTAGCATCTGCCTTTGGCTCAGGTCCTGATCCCGGGATACTGGGATAGAGCCCCACTTCGGGCTCCTTCTCAGTGGGAAAACTGCTTCTCCCTCTCCCACTCCTGCTTGTGTTCCCTCTATTGCTGTCTCTCCCTCTGTCAATTAAATAAATCTTAAAAAAAAAAGAAAGGACAGGTCTAAACACACACACACACACACACACACACACACACACACATCTTGCATACTTTCACTGTAAAGATATTAAAATAATAGGCATCAAAGGGAGATGCCAGTGTTTTCCCCTGTCTTAGTATGTTTTAGAGGGTGACAAAGCTTTTGGTTAAATCTGTGAATTAACACAGATTGCTCCTGGACTAATAGTGTGTCTAGCAAAAGAAAACACAAACTTAAGTTATCCTCTTTATTTGGAGGATATGATACTAGAAGTCATGGAATGTGAGATACCATGATTACCAAAATTATCACCAGTGGTGGTATAAGATGAAGTATTATAGATGGAAAACAAGATATTGTGTAATCAAGGAGCTTTGATCCTTAGTTGCTTTGGTGAAAATGGTGTTTACAAAGGTGACAGCATATTGTGATAACTTCTGGTATCATGGGAAATTTACATGGGGAAAAGAAAAAGCAAAGTCTTAGTTCCCAACTAATATCTTAATAGAAAAAAGATGTCTTCGTTTCATGTATGAGGGTATTTTTATCTCCTTTAATTTAGGTCAGGTAAAACTGAGGGTGGAAACAACAAGACAGAATCCTATGGAGCTATAAAAATTTAAAAAATATATATTTACTGAATTGCTATGGACTCATTGACAGAATATATTTTTAATGGAATAAGGAAGCCATGATGCAGAAGAATATATACAGTATGCCATCACTTGCTTAAGTAAAAGTAAATAATATATGTATATATTTTTTTCTTATTTTTGTAAAAGTAAATAATGGACCAAAACCTGGTCAAATTGATTTTCTGTGGTGGATGGAAGTGATACGAAACTAGCAGGACAGGAAATGAAGCTTTTTTGCCTACATCTTTTGTTTTGTATATTTAGAATATAAACTTAATTCAGTAAAGATTCAAGTTTTTAGATGTCATTGTCCCAGTGCAGTGTAGCTGGAAAGAGAAGGAATGATGGCATTGGGAAAAATTGCTTAATGGGCAGGGAGTGGAAGATAATCCCATCATGGAGATAAAGAGACAAACAAAAAGTCAGACATTGGCTGACTTCTGTGGTGGAAGTCAAGGAAGAAAGGGTACTTTCCATTCGGGACCACAGGGAAGGAAAATAATAAACATGAGGATGATCCATTGAAATTTGGCAATTAGGAAATAATTAACTAAAATATAGAAAGGAATTGGGGAGTGGGTAAAGGGGGAAGGGAAAGCTATAAATCAAGTAAGGAGATCAAGATGTTCCTCAAAGGCAAGAATTCCTTCACCGTTTGCCCAAGGCTCTCTCCAAGATTAATATATTTGGTAAACTGGTTTAATTCAGTTCTTCAATGTTAATACAAGGATAGGAGAGAAAAGTAAAGTAAAATAAAACAAAACTAGCAAAACAAAAATGAAAAAAAGCACAAGAAACCCTCAGATGGTAGTTTAAATTAATCTCTTAATGACAGGATTTGTTTCAGGTTTTCTTTATTTCTCTGTGTTCAAATCTGAGTCTTTTGCAGGGAAGCATGTACAGAAGTAGAATAATTCTCCAAAGACCCTGCACTGGAATCCTTTCGGATTTTTTTAGTCGTTTTTCCATACACAGTATGCTTTGCCTCTGAGCCCATTGTTTGAAATGTCTGTTGCTCTTCAGGTCACAGAAGAGCAAATCTTTCAAAATGGCCATGCTGGCTTAACCCATGGAGAGGAAAGTCAACATACAAGAAGTTCAATTACTGTGAATTTAAAACAACAAAAAATGTCTTTCTGAAGTTACAGTTATATTCTAGAATGTGTCTACATTTCAAAAATGGCATTTTTCTGTTTTAAATTTGCCATCATTGCTATCCTGCTGCTCTCCCAGGAGCTAAGCCAGTGCTACCAATTGGATTGCTCTACTGTGCTGTGACCAGAATAGTCAAGGTGACTTCACGTGGGCTTTCCATAAGTAGAGCCACACCTGAACAAAGAAAAAGCTCTTCATCTGTGATCCCCCAAATAAAGGCTATTGATGATGATGATATAAAGAAAATAGATGATAGACTGATTCATGCATACATATATAGATGGACAGACAGGAGGGAGAGGGAATTAATGTTATTTGAAGCCCACATAGGAGTGGAAACATAAGGGTTTGTTTTTTTTCCCCCATAAAACAGAGGAGGCAAATCTAACCTTAAAAATAAGAAGTCATATTTCTTTTGGAGCTTAAACATGTATATACTTGTGTCATTTCCAGAAACAATAAAATCTCTAGTTCCTTGTGCCATCATCCACAAGTTTATAGTTCTGGACCTCATCTTTAGCATTGCCAAAGTTCCTAAGAGTAGCTCAGTAATGTTTATAGAAAGAAGCTTAAGTACAAAAGAGGAAACATTCTGGCCTAAATGTCAATCATTCTGTACTAGGTTTTTATAGTTAGAATGCCCATATAACTTATCTCCCAAACTGAGTCATTTATGAGAAAGAATAAGCTGGAGGGAACAAATGTTGAAATAGGCAGGATTTTGGAAAGGCAAAGATACACCAGAACTATCCTAGGTAAAGCAGACTATATAGTCACCCAGTCTATAGTCTGTGATCTGTGCACACAAACTTAATTGGGGAAAGCCTTAAAAATTTTAATTTAATTTTCTAACTGTATTTTACCGCATCTAGAGGTGGTTTGGGGACTGGGTAGAAATCTACCTGTATCCATGGTCCATATTTTCAGTGTCATTTAAGATTTTTAGTATCTTGTGGAGCTTATTTATTCATTTTTGTGGCAGTTCAAACTACAATAATACTTTTCAAAATCTTCTGATTTCCATTTCTTCTTTGAGCCTCCAGTATTTTTTGTGAGCAAACATCTTAAATTCTACCTCACGGTAGCTATAGTCCCTGCCTCTTTCAGAGGAGGAATTGCTTAGACCATTAAAGTCTCTGTCTGTGATAAGGATTCTTTTTGTCCCTAAATTTTATTGCAAAGGAAGTATCTACATTAGAAGATTAGTGAAATTAAACATCTTAAAATGTGCCTTAAGCCTATATCCCTGAAGTCCAAGGAAGGACGTCATTATGGCATTAACCTTTCAAGAGAAAACCTTTGTCTGGAAACTTGAATATGACAAGATATAAGTCGTATATCTTTCTTTCTTTCTTTTTCTTTTTTCTTTTTTTTTTTTATTACAGATTTTATTTATTTATTTGACAGACAGATCACAAGTAGGCAGAGAGGCAGGCAGAAAGAGAGAGAGAGAGGAGGAAGCAGGCTCCCTGCTGAGCAGAGATTTCCTGATGTAGGCTCAATCCCAGGACCCTGGGATCATGACCTGAGCTGAATGCAGAGGCTTTAACCCACTGAGCCACCCAGGCTCCCCAGTAGTATATCTTTCTGATAGATTTCTGTTTTTCTTTTACTTTCTGTCCTACTTCTTTTCTCTTCTCCTGTCCTCTCCTTGTTTATAATCCTTTAAAGTTCAGTTAATATCTGTCTTTCCTATTCTGGTAATACCTGTTTTTCCTCCTACTTAATATTATATCACCTTGAAGTTCTTTTGGTAGTGCTTTGACTATAACATGCTGAGTCTTTCTATATTGTTCTCTCAAAACTACCAGATTTCTTTCTGTTTGGTTTGTCTATTCAGATCCACAAGAAATATTAATTGATTGTGTGTTATTGATTCTTTTTCTCCAAAATTAAGAGGTATATCTCAGTAGTTTCCTAGATTCCAGCTCCTTCTTCAATAGCAATATCAGAATGAGCTCTAAAATACTCTTTCCTTATTTCAATTGTAATCTGGCCTCTGCCACTGTAAAAGTCAGGACCACCATAGAAAATAGGTATCAGACTCAAAGTAGGATAATTCAATACTAATTAACAAGGCAGTACCTACAACACTTTGAGCACAAAGCATACCACAAGGGACAGTGCAGAACCCTGGACTAGTAATGGTGGACAGTTAACATATTTAAACCTAAATGGATGAGGAGACAGAGTGACTAATAGAAATTAGAAAAATAGAGCGGTGCTGCTAATAACAAGCCCAAATGGATGAAGGCAGGGACCAGTTAGCTAAACCCAACAGAGTCATATAGAAAAGACCAACTTGAAAGTGAGCCACATTGTGAACTTCAGGAAAAGAAGAGAGCCAAGCAAATGAGAGCAAAAGGCAAGAAGTCAGGATGGGATACATCCTGATACTGCTCAGTGATCATCCTCCTTCCCTCTGCTCTCTTTGCAGGGCTCACTGGTGACTGAATCAGAACTGAAACCAGATGACGTGGGAGCCCTGTCATACAGCCCATACATGTCAGTTTCCCGAGGCAGAGAACAAAAGAGAAAATGGTAGAAAGTAGTTTTGAGGGACAAGTGGAAGATAATTGCAACCATTTATGTACCTTATCCTTCAGTAGCCTCTCTCTCCTTTGTGTAGTGAAACATTTGTGTCTCAATCACAGACGATTCACAAATTACCGTCAGGATATGACATCATCTCAGGTTGATAGCAAATGTATTGTACTAAAAAAACTGGAATATAGAGCATTGGTCACAGTAGGTATTCTCACCTTCTTTTGTAAAAAAGCCTGTTCTCTGGTCAAAGGCACTATTACAAGAGATGCCATGGCTGTGTATAAGTGGAAAAAAAAAAATAGTAGTATTGACAAAACCTAGAGCAGTCAAATCCATACCCAGAATGTGTATGTTTTTTGATAACACTAAAGTGCCATGTCACTGTGAGAGGAGATGTCAAACCCAATAACCCTACCACTGTCAAGCCAGTTTTGTTTTTTTTTGTTTTTTCCCTTAGAGAATGGTGATGTATCAAGGGTTGGCATTTGCCTCTGCTACTGACAGGTTAAATATTCAAGCAAACTTCTTTCACATTATGTAATTACCAGCCATATTTACCACCCAAATTATGCCAACTGGGAAAGTTTCCCTTCAGTATTTAAGTATAAGATCCCTGCTAGGTGGGTTGATAGTACAAAAGCCATCGACCTCAGCCTGGAACATAGTATCAGGAGGGTTTACCCACATATGGTGCCACTGATTTTTTCTTCTGTATTAACTGGCCATAAAACCAGTAAAGTAGTAACTCTGGGAGTCTGTGTTCTAATTCTTCTTTGGAGTTTTCTTAGATGCTCCTACAGTATAATTCTTTGCCTTAGATCTTCCAATATTTTTTGATCCAAGTGGTAGGGTGTCTTGACTACAGTCTGGACCTGCTGCAAAAATTTGTGCTCCAGGTCTCAATCATAATTGTCCTCCATAGGGGTTATCTAAAAAATAGGCAGAGCAGAATAATCAAATGTAGCATTTTCTGCTTCTGAAATTCAAGAGGTCTCATGGAATACTGTGCCTCTTTCTTCTGATGAGTAGTGTAAATTAAGGCAAGATTTCCCTTACTTTAATAGGCAACATCTCTAAATGCTCCATACCATGGATACGTCTTAAATTGGGGGGGGGGGGGGTGTTAATTACCACACTCTGGGAAACATATCTAACAGTAAATCATGTAGTATTATTGCTACTTACTCATTATTGGATCCAACTAACATAAAACAATGTATGAATCAACAAGATGTTATAAGGGATATCTAGAGGACCAAAAGTCCTCTACATAATATTATAACAGAAAGACCAAGGCAATAAATGTATACTATTGTCATTGCTACATAAGTGGAAACTGCTTCTGATTTTCCCTACTTTTGGAAATATAACCAACTGCATTTGGCAAGTCTGTCACTACATACCAGGTGCCAGGGTTATGAGTATTTTCTCCAATAAAATATTGTATCCAGTATGGCAGCTGCAGTTGGCATTGTCATCTCATTCAGTTTATGAAAACCTACTATCAATTTCCCAACCACATTGGACTTTGCAGAGGCCAAGCAGGTGATATAAATGGGGATGTGACAGGGTTCACCATTCCTGCATCCTTTGGATTTTGATGGCAGTTCTGTACTCTACATTTGCCCTAATGAAGCTATATTGTTTTGATTTACTATTTTGATAGGGGTTCGTGGTACTTCCAAGGGTTTTTACTTGTCCATGCCTGCCATAATGACTCTCACTTCACAACCCAGGGAAACAGTACAAGGAATCTGTCAGTTAAAATCTATTTCCCTTATTCATTCTGAAATAACCACAGGATGGTTTCAAAATGACTATCTCCTCTTGAAGCTGGACTCTTTTTCCTTTCTGGTGATAAGAACTGTGTTGACAATAGCCATAGGTGATCTCCAGTACCCATGTATAATTTCCTTGCCTTGAATGGTGGTGGAATCTATAACTTGCCTCTAAGCAATCGAATATGGCAAAGGTGATAAGATACCACTGCCATGCTTTACTGCAAAGCAGAAAGGATTTTATAGGTGCAGTGATGGTTCCTAATCATTGATTAACTTCAAATTACCCTGTTTTAATCGAGTGAGCCCTTTTTAAGAGGGCACAGGGCTTTCCTTAAAGCTAGGACTCAAGAAGAGGCATTCTCTCTTTCTCTCAATCTCTTCCCCTCTCTCCCTCTCCCTTCCTCCTTTCCTTCACTTTTTGTCATGGATTCCACAGCCATTATGAAATGAATTCTGCCAGCAACCTGAGGGAGCTTGGAAGCAGATCCTTCCCCAGTTGAGCATCTGTATGAGAATGTGGCTGAGCCTACACCATGGTCACAGTCTTGTGAAACCCTGAGCAGAAAACCAAGAACCCAGCTAATCCACATCCAAACTTTTCAACTTTAGAAACTGTGAGATAATAAACAGATACTGTTTTATTGTTTTAAGCTTCTGTTAGTGATAATTTGTTTCCCACTATAGAAAACTAATACAGGAATTCTTACTATGGTTGAGCAGGATTTTGTAACTTTAGCACTCTGAGATTTTTGGACAGATAATTCATTCTTGTCAAGGATTATCCTATGCATCCTAAGATGTTTAGAAGCATCTCAGGCCTCTATTCATTAGAGGCCAGTAACACCTACCTTCCCAGTTGTGACAATGAAAAATGTCTCTAGATGTTGCCAGATGTCCACCAGGGGACAAAAATCACCCAGGTTCAGAAACACTGGTAGAGGCAACAAGAAGTGGTAGGAATTGGTTCACAGCAGAATCAAGATACTCATGTAAAGTTGTACAAAGTCATCAAAAGTGTAATTATTAAAAATATTTTTTAGGTAGGGTCGCCTGGGTGGCTCAGTCACTTAAGCATCTGACTCTTGGTTTTGGCTCAGGTCATGATCTCAGGATCATGGAATCAAGCCCTGGGTCAGACTCCATGCTGGGCGTGGAGCCTGCTTCAGATTCTCTCTCTCTCTCCTTCTGCCCGTACATGCACCATCCCTCCCCCTCACATGTGCACGTGCTCTCTCTCTCTTTCACTCTCTCTCAAAGAAAAAAAAAATTTTTTTTTAAAGTAGATAAGAGAAGGGGTTGCTTCTCTAAGCAAGTAAGTGTCAGGGAAATGTAATGTTTTCAAATTTCCCTTCTCATTTCTCACTCATATTTTTCCACAAGACTCTATGCCTTAGGAATCTACAGCTCCCCCAACAATATCCTTACTTCAGACTTAGAAGATTTCACCCCCTATCCTATCAGATTTTATAGAGCAGTTGGGAAAATTAAAAACAATGACACTGTAACTGCTGTTTTTCTTGAATATTTTAAATACAAATTTTATATCAAATTTCACTGAACTCTGAAAAGATCATGCTAATCAATTAGAAGCCAGTGTGTGAGTTTTACTCCCAAACTTTATCAAAATATCACAAGTGCTTCACATTTTTAAGTAGTTTGACAAGCAGGACTGTCTGGGAATGACCCCAGGAGAGTGCTCTGTCACCTGAACAATGAGTCACCTGCAACCTAGGACCCATATTTCAATAGAAGCAGATGCACCCAAACTTTTCTATTCTAAGGTCTAGTACCTTCCTTCTCCTGGCAGGAGGTGCTATTCCTGAAACCATCTTCCCATGACTACCATAGTACTCCGGATAATAGGTAGTTGTCTTTCCCAGGCTACAGCTCTAAACAGCTGGAATTAAAACTGAGATTCCTTGGAACCCCAGTAATCTCATCATTCCCCTGCTGGAAAAGTTATCTTCTAAGAAGGTAAAGGTCAAAGGATATCCCTTCTACTATTAAAAGTGAGATATGCTACTGCATATCCAAAAAATTCCTCGATCTTCTCTGCTTTGGGGATTAATGAGAGCTTTTGGGGAAATGTACCACCTCTTCTTATTGAAAACCTGCCATTTACATTTCCCCTAGTGAAGTCCATTCTTTAGATCATACTGTGTATTGTGAATTTGCCTATTTCATGAGAGGTGGTGACCACAAAAAGATCCACTTTGCATAAGTTCCAATGCTTTCTAAATCTAAACACATAAAACAAGTAGATCCTTCTTTATTCAGATTGGAAAATATGACTTCAGTTCAACAGATTCTCTATGTGTATATTCTCAGTAATCAAATGTTCAAGCAGCTCTTCCATAAGTGGCCTGAGGTGATCTCTGAAAATGGTTTTCTATCTACTTGGTCTAGAAAACCCTACAAAATCTTACAAATCAAGAGGTTCAGGTTTAAGAACACACCTGAAACTGCCCAGGCCATCAAGGGTATGTGCCTATCTGAAAAGCTACTATGTATCTGAAGGATTTCACTTTGCAGAAGCAGTGTGTGCCATTCTGTCACTACACTGGTGAAACTGGAAGGTATGCCCAGGCCAGAGAGTGAGGCTTCACAGTCTTGGTGGTCCAGAAGAATACTGAATTTTTACTGTGTATGCTTAAAAATGCAGAGAGTAATAATGAACTTAAGATGTTAGATGTAAATTCTCTGGTCATTGAGCACATCCAGGTGAACAGAGCCCCCAACATGTAGCATAGAATTTATAGGGCTCATAGTCAGATTAACCCATACATGAGCTCTCCTTGCCACATTGAGATGCTCCATACTCCAAAAAGAGAAGATTGTTCCTAAACCAGAAGAGAAAGTTGCACAGAAGAAAAATATCCCAGAAGAAACTGAAGAAACTTAGACCAGAGAGTAAATTCTGCAATAAATCATATAAAAATAAAAACAAAAAAAGTTCAAGCAAACCCTCGTGATTTTTTATTCAGTTGAAAACTGAGCAGTGAGAATATATATGGCATGGTATGTACAAATAAAAGAGCATAGTATACTGTACTACTATGCACTACCTATATGATGTGTACGTATTAAATTATATAATACATTGCACTACGAAGATATTTTATGAGCTACCCTAGCAAACTAAGCTATGGAAATCTCTTTAATTTGATGGCATATTATTTACAAATCAGAAGTATAATTGCATTTCTACAGTTTCTAACCTTAGCAACTTAAACATAAATTGTTCTTTATTTAGTGATTGAAAATGAACTCTAATAAATGAATTATACAGGCATTGCTGATTGGAAAAAGCAAGTATCTTTTTTGCGATGTCAGCTCTATTCTATGTCATCGTATAAATAGCCAGAGGCAGGCTTGAATACTTTACTTTCATCTGAAATTGACTAATGATTTCATGTTATTCATTCCCTGGTACCACCACACATTTTATTTGTTTGTTTGTTTCTTTTAATTTAAACTCTGTTTCTTCAACCTAATGGACAAAAGGTTCTAATAAGCCATGGCAGTGTTTCACAAGTCTCTGTATGATTATCTCCATTTCAAGCATGAGATACAGGGAAGAAATGAAGGAAGGTAAATCAAGCCACCTTACAAAACAATTCCATAATTGCCATCTTAGCCTTGAAGCATAAGTTCTTAATGGTGCATAAACAGTGAATCTTAGAACACTGAAAAAATAAAATTAAATTAAAAAAAAGAAAATTCCAATATTAAACTCACACTTTATTATTTCTGTCTTCATCTATACCAAGTATTTCCCCATATATTCAAACAGGACCCTTGTTTTATTGCTGGTATGCAGCTTTTGTTTCATATGGTACATGTACAAAGGAATGAATAAATATCGATAACCATACATTTATATTTGCAAAATTATTTTAGGTATCTGCTACTTTTTTTGTCTTCTCCACTGTGGGGACTACCTTTCTGAACAAGCACTCAAATACTTGACAACACCAGTCAGTTAGAGAATGCTATTCTTCTGGACCAAAGTTCTGGTGCAGGAGTATGCATGTAGCTCCAGTATGGTGAATTAGGAATCCTTTGAGGAGATTGATACAAGAGATGTGAGGTTGACGGTCTCTTTCCTTTTCAGACGGTGAGCTGTATGGACCATGCACGCCTGAGGGCTATCATTCAGATGGTGAAGCCAGACAACTGAAAACAGGAGTGAAAGGGTGAGTGACACCATGCAATAGCTAAAAGAGCCAATATATTTCATTGTTTATTTGGGGTTTGTCTTATTGCGGTTTTAAAAGTCACTTTAAGTTGTTTTATGACATTTGGAACTGAAAGACTTCTAAGTAATATAACTGTCCTGTATAATTTAGTATAAACTTCCTCCCTACAAATCAGAATTCCATTTTGACCTAGTTTGTCTTTTAAGAGATAAAGAGTACATTATTGGGTGCCTGGGTGGCTCAGTGGGTTAAGCCTCTGCCTTCGGCTCAGGTCATGATCCCAGGGTCCTGGGATCGAGCCCCACATCGGGCTCTCTGCTCAGCAGGGAGCCTACTTCCTCCTCTCTCTGCCTGCTTCTCTGCCTATTTGTGATCTCTCTCTGTCAAATAAATAAATAAAATCTTAAAAAAAAAAAGAGTACATTATTTAGGTTCCTGGCAGGAAACAGATCCCATTCCCAATGGGTAAATTGAAAATAATTACTGAAGAGACATACAGAGGTGGACAAGGTCAGAAAAACCAACAAAATAAGATGAAACTAAAATAAAAATATCCTGAGTTTCATAATGTCTTAGAAATCAGCCTAATTCTTTAGCATATGCAAGAAATATTTTAATTGAAGACCTTTTTCCTTCCACTAGTGAAAATGTTATACAAAGAAGGTAATGATAAGCTTTTTAGTACAATTTTGTAGACTCTTCCTTAAATTTCATTTGCAGTAGATGGAAATATTTATTGGAAACATTTTTCTTCTGAAGAAAATGCATTTACCAAATCTAGAAAAAAAAAGTGAAACAGTCAAGAAGTATGACACTCCTCAACCAACTTAAAATCTTTCTAACATAAGTGATATTTCTTTTCACAGTATATGCCCAGAAAGAATATGTAAGTATTTAGAAAGTTTTGTGAAGACATAATAACATGTCTACAGATAGGTTTATTAGAAAATGAAAGAATTGCCAAATTTTCCTTAAGTCTATTAGAAATCTCTGCTATAGCTTACATGAAAAAGAATGCCCCCAGTTAAATAATATTCATTTATTTTAGGTACACAAATGTTTGAGTACACAAATGGTTGAATCATTTAGGGAAAATACACACTGAGAACAAATTATGAAAGCCATTCTGTAAATAAAATGAATGATTTATTTTGTCATAAGTTCTATTTGTAACTTGATACTAACTTGGGTTGGGAATAGTCTCAACTAGCCTGAAGTAATCTTTAAAGATATTCTTAGAAACAAGAAAAAATAATCATATCACATGTGTTTTCTAAATATGCAGGATATACTAGGTTCACATTTTAATCACTTTAATAGAGCAACTTCTGCATTATTAGAATACTTGTTTGGCCTCATTTGCTTTATTCACTCAATTTTCCTAAATAAAAAACTATAATACTATCTAATAGTAAAAAAGTAATGAATATCTGAAACTTGGTTCAGCATATCGGAGTATTGCTGTTTTATGGGCACTAGAGTGTTAATGTGGATTAGCATTATATAGTGGATTCTTATTGCAAGAACATGTACTCTGGGCATACACTTAATGTTGAGTTCTATATGAATATTAGAATTAGATAATATTAGAATTAAGTAAACACTAGGAGATTGCCTCATTTTAATATTTATTCAACTGAAGTCCAGATAGTTTAAGGAACTTGTTTAAGCTACTTCAAAATAACCCAAGACTATAGGACAGGTACAAATTAGGAATATGTCTTTAGATTCTTGGTGGAGATGTCACAAAAAATACAAACTACTTGATCGCTGCCATTAACAATAGGTTGAGAATCATTAGGTTTTTGTAGTTTCTCTTATAAATTCTATCACTCGTATTAGTCTCAATATGCTGGTTTTAAGAATGTGCCATACATGATGCACATCTAGGACTCCCCTAGAACTCAAGATAAGATAGTGTTCCTAAGTATTGAATAAGAAGTTATACTTTGCATCTGTGTCACCTTTCCCCAAGCTCATAAGTCATGACTGTGATGGTTGGGTCCATTTTTACCATAGATCTCTATCACTGAAACACAGCTATTGAATCTCAAAGTTAACTCTGATGAATAATTGTTTTCTCTAAATAAGGATTCCATCACATGTAGATAATAACTTGATTTGCCAGGACATGATTTCTAAATACTTTGAACTGGGATTTCCTAACAGAGAGTAGTGAATATATTTTTAAGATGAGTATGAAAAGATAACTCTGTTTATGAGAAAGATTTCATTCATGGTGGTAAAAAGTAATACTAAATATTTCAAAGTGAAAGCTGAAAATTCTTGGTCAAGGTGATGTGGTAATTCATACTGCTGAAAATCCTGAAATGATAGCTAGAATAAAGCTTCAGCTTTTCTAAAAAGCTTTTGGGAAGTTGGTGAACTGAAAGTTTCCCATTCACTTAGTGATTGTTGTGCAGTAGGAAATTTGTTTGATGGCTCGAATTAAACAATTTTTTCATGTAAAAAGAATAGAGATTGAATCATAGTTGTAAATTATAGATCTACTTCTTACATTTTGCGAAATCCTGGGGAGCGGAGGATCTCCTAGAGAAAATTCAATATAAAACCAATTTTAGAAAAAGTTTCTCAGTCATGATGAGGAGTTGAATTATCATTTAAACTGCATAGGATTAAGATGTAAAGCCATAACAGATATGGTAATGCAAAAAATGATTGTTTAATGAGGACTGGGTCATCAGGAAATGTTTCAAGAAAAGATAGAACTGAAGCTGTTATTTGAGGAATAGTTATAATTTGAATTTGGCTTGATTTAGGATGTTCTTGATACAAAAATATTTTACTGATAATCCTTTCAGTCCCCTAGACCAAGCATCCAATTTGTATCTGGTTTTTGTTTTGTTTTGTTGTAGCTTTAAGATTAGTTAGACTTTATCAGTGGAAAACAAATTAAGCAACACTTATGTAAGCAAAATAGTTAAGCATATTTTCTTCTGCAATTAAATATAGCTAGAAGGATTTTGACCCAAAGTACTTCCTAAGTCCTCAGACCAGTAATAGGAAAGATTAGCTTCTGGACCAGATATATTTAATGAACTACTCAGGTAGGTATCATTTTTTTGACTCTTACATTAAAACCAAAATGATTTTATGTCACTAAGCTAGAATATAATTTTAAGAGCTTATGGAATATGCCCAAGGACATCTACTGTGTCATCTATTGCTGTCAAGTAAGGAAATCCACCTAATTGACTTATATTTCAGGATACTTAAAAATAAAGACTGAGTGAAATGACTAAACTGGCTGTTTGGCTTCTGTGAGAAAAGCTAATATGTCTTTAAAGAAGGATTATATTTGCTTAGAGGATTGAAACCTCGTTTACCTCTTATGACAATATTCAGCTAAGAAATATTCAGTGATGCTTCCCATCTCTATTTTAGGAGCTGCCTAGAGTTATGACTGATGCATTTGGTTCTCTCCATAATGTTTCTAATAATACAGCATACTCAAAAGCAACTGAGCCTGAGCTAGCCACTGAAGCTGGAGAACAAAGCATTTTGTTCGATCATTCTTAAAAGGGACAGTAACTTTTTGTAAAACCCCAGAGCCCTTAACATGGCTTCATTTCACATTCTTTTCTGTATGTACTGTTCTCAGCATGAAGCAGTTCCAAAAGACATTAGAACTGCGAGATTCAGGAAACCGTTGGATCAGATAATTACAGTTTCCTTCATCTTATATTAATTCAGGATGGTTTCCCTTTTGTTTCTTAAGAATAAATATGGTGCCATATCCCCCTCCCCTCCCCAGAACAGTTGGAATGTTTCTGTTCAAGGCAGCTACTTAGGCAACCAATATTTTTTTTTCTTGAACAAATACTGAAACATTTGGAAGTGAGAAGACAGATCAGGGCAGGTGATTTCCAAATGTTCTTCCATTCAAGAATGTTATATATTATTTCAGCATATTTTTAGAAAACAGATACTCAGTATTCCACTTTTCACATAATGTTTCCCACAAGGTCACAACAATATAATAAAACATGTGCTGTGCCCACATATACATAAGTATGTATGTTGCTCACAGGGACAATAAAACAAAACCTCACATGATTGCAGGCATAATTTTTTTTATAATTTAAAAAAATTTTTTTATAAACATATATTGTATTATTAGCCCCAGGGATACAAGTCTGTGAATTGCCAGGTCTACACACTTCACAGAACTCACATAGCACATACCCTCCCCAATGTGCATAACCCCACCACCCTCTCCCTACCCCCCTACCCCCAGCCACCCTCAGTTCGTTTTGTGACATTAAGATTCTCTTATGGTTTGTCTCCCTCCTGATCCTGTCTTGTTTCATTTATTCTTTTCCTACCCCCCCAAACCCCCCACGTTGCATCTCCACTTCCTCATATCAGGGAGATCATACGATAGTTGTCTTTCTCCAACTGACTTATTTCGCTAAGCATAATACCCTCTAGTTCTACCCACTTCGTCGTGAGTGGCAAGATCTCATTTCTTTTGATGGCTGCATAGTATTCCATTGTGTATATATACCACATCTTCTTTATCCATTCATCTGTTGATGGACATCTAGGTTCTTTCCATAGTTTGGCTATTGTGGACATTGCTGCTATAAACATTCGGGTGCACGTGCCCCTTCAGATCACTGCGTTTGTATCTTTAGGGTAAATACCCAGTAGTGCAATTGCTGGGTCATAGGGTAGGTCCATTTTCAACTTTTTGAGGAACCTCCATGCTGTTTTCCAGAGTGGTTGCACCAGCTTGCATTCCCATCAACAGTGTAGGAGGGTTCCCCTTTCTCCACATCCTCGCCAGCATCTGTCATTTCCTGACTTGTTAATTTTAGTCATTCTGACTGGTGTAAAGTCATATCTCATTGTGGTTTTGATTTGTATTTCCCTGATGCCGAGTGATGTGGAGCACTTTTTCAAGTGTCTGTTGGCCATCTGGATGTCTTCTTTGCAGAAATGTCTGTTCATATCCTCTGCCCATTTCTTGATTGGATTATTTGTTCTTTGGGTGTTGAGTTTGCTAAGCTCTTTATAGATTTTGGATACTAGCCCTTTATCTGATATGTCATTTGCAAATATCTTCTCCCATTCTGTCAGTTGTCTTTTGGTTTTGTTAACTGTTTCTTTTGCTGTGCAAAAGCCTTTGATCTTGATGAAATCCCAATAGTTCATTTTTGCCCCTGCTTCCCTTGCCTTTGGCGATGTTCCTAGGAAGAAGTTGCTGTGGCTGAGGTCGAAGAGGTTGCTGCCTGTATTCTCCTCAAGGATTTTGATGGATTCCTTTCTCACATTGAGGTCCTTCATCCATTTTGAGTCTATTTTCGTGTGTGGTGTAAGGAAATGGTCCAATTTCATTTTTCTGCATGTGGCTGTCCAATTTTCCCAGCACCATTTGTTGAAGAGACTGTCTTTCTTCCATTGGACATTCTTTCCTGCTTTGTCAAAGATTAGTTGACCATAGAGTTGAGGGTCTATGTCTGGGTTCTCTATTCTGTTCCATTGATCTATGTGTCTGTTTTTGTACCAGTACCATACTGTCTTGATGATGACAGCTTTGTAATAGAGTTTGAAGTCTCCAATTGTGATGCCACCAACTTTGGCTTTCTTTTTCAATATTCCTTTGGCTATTCGAGGTCTTTTCTGGTTCCATATAAATTTTAGGATTATTCGTTCCATTTCTTTGAAAAAAATGGATGGGATTTTGATAGGGATTGCATTAAATGTGTAGATTGCTTTAGGTAGCATAGACATTTTCACAATATTTGTTCTTCCAATCCGTGAGCATGGAACATTTTTCCATTTCTTTGTGTCTTCCTCAATTTCTTTCATGAGTACTTTATAGTTTTCTGAGTATAAATTCTTTGCCTCTTTGGTTAGGTTTATTCCTAGGTATGTTATGGTTTTGGGTGCAATTGTAAATGGGATTGACTCCTTAATTTCTCTCTCTTCTGTCTTATTGTTGGTGTAAAGAAATGCAACTGATTTCTGTGCATTGATTTTATATTCTGACACTTTAGTGAATTTCTGTACAAGTTCTAGCAGATTTGGAGTGGAATCTTTTGGGTTTTCCACATATAGTATCATATCATCTGCAAAGAGTGATAGTTTGACCTCTTCTTTGCCAATTTGGATGCCTTTAATTTATTTTTGTTGTCTGATTGCTGAGGCTAGGACTTTTAGTACTATGTTGAATAGCAGTGGTGATAATGGACATCCCTGCCATGTTCCTGACCTTAGCGGAAAAGCTTTCAGTTTTTCTCCATTGAGAATGATATTTTCGGTGGGTTTTTCATAGATGTCTTTGATGATATTGAGGTATGTGCCCTCTACCCCTACACTTTGAAGAGTTTTGATCAGGAAGGGATCCTGTACTTTGTCAAATGCTTTTTCAGCATCTATTGAGAGTATCATATGGTTCTTGTTCTTTCTTTTATTAATGTATTGTATCACATTGATTTATTTGCAGATGTTGAACCAACCTTGCAGCCCTGGAATAAATCCCACGTGGTCATGGTGAATAATCCTTTTAATGTACTGTTGGATCCTATTGGCTAGTATTTTGGTGAGAATTTTCGCATCTGTGTTCATCAAGGATATTGGTCTGTAGTTCTCTTTTTTGATGGGTTTTGATGGGTTTCTTTTTTCTGGTTTTGGGATCAAGGTGATGCTGGCCTCATAAAATGAGTTTGGAAGTTTTCCTTCCATTTCTATTTTCTGAAACAGTTTCAGGAGAATAGGAATTAATTCTTCTTTAAATGTTTGGTAGAATTCCCCTGGGAAGCCGTCTGGCCCTGGACTTTTGTTTGTTTGGAGATTTTTGATGACTGTTTCAATCTCCTTACTGGTTATGGTTCAGTTGTGGTAGTTTGTATATCTCTAGGAATGCATCCTTTTCTTTTTTATTTATTTATTTATTTATTTGTAATTTTTATTTATTTATTTATTTGACAGGCAGAGATCACAGGCAGGCAGAGAGGCAGGCAAAGAGAGAGGTGGAAGCTGGCTCCCTGCTGAGCAGAGAGCCAATGTGGGGCTCGATCCCAGGACCCTGGGATCATGACCTGAGCTGAAAGCAGAGGCTTTAACCCACTGAGCCACCCAGGTGCCCCAGAATGCATCCTTTTATTCCAGATTGTCAAATTTGTTGTCGTAGTGTTGCTCATAGTATGTTCTTATAATTGTTTGTATTTCTTTGGTGTTGGTTGTGATCTCTCCTCTTTCATTCATGATTTTATTTATTTGGGTTCTTTCTCTTTTCTTTTTGATAAGTCTGGCCAGGGGTTTATCAATCTTATTAATTCTTTCAAAGAACCAGCTCCTAGTTTCATTGATTTGTCCTATTGTTTTTTTGGTTTCTATCTCATTGATTTCTGCTCTGATCTTTATGATTTGTCTTCTCCTGCTGGGTTTAGGCTTTCTTTGCTGTTCTCTCTCCAGCTCATTTAGGTGTAGGGTTAGGTTGTGTATTTGAGACCTTTCTTGTTTCTTGAGAAAGGCTTGTATTGCTATATATTTTCCTCTCAGGGCTGCCTTTGCTATGTCCCACAGATTTTGAACCATTGTGTTTTCATTATCATTTGTTTCCATGAATTTTTTCAATTCTTCTTTAATTTCCTGGTTGAGCCATTCATTCTTTAGAAGGATGCTGTTTAGTCTCCATGTATTTGTGTTCTTTCCAAATTTCCTCTTGTGATTGAGTTTTAGCTTCAGAGCATTTTGTTCTGAAAATGTGCAGGGAATGATCCCAGTCTTTTGATACCAGTTGAGACCTGATTTATGACCCATGATGTGATCTACTCTGTAGAATGTTCCATGTGCACTAGAAAAGAATGTGTATTCTGTTGCTTTGGGATGGAATGTTCTGAATATGTCTGTGATGTCCATCTGGTCCAGTGTGTCATTTAAGGCCTTTATTTCCTTGTTGATCTTTTGCTTGGATGATCTGTCCATTTCAGTGAGGGGAGTGTTAAAATCCCCTACTAATATTGTATTATTGTCAATGTGTTTCTTTGATTTTGTTGTTAATTGGTTTATGTAGTTGGCTGCTCCCATGTTAGGGGCATAGATATTTAAAATTGTTAGACCCTTTGAATATGATATAGTGTCCTTCCCTATCTCTTATATAGTCTTTGGCTTAAAATCTAATTGATCTGATATAAGGATTGCCACCCCAGCTTTCTTTTGATGTCCATTAGCATGGTACATTGTTTTCCACCCCCTCACTTTAAATCTGGAGGTGTCTTTGGGTCTAAAATGAGTTTCTTGTAGACAGCATATTGATGGGTTTTGGTTTTTTATCCATTCTGATACGCTCTGTCTTTCGATTGGGGCTTTTAGCCCATTTACATTCAGGGTAACTATTGAGAGATATTAATTTAGTGCCATTATATTGCCTGTAAGGTGACTGTTACTGTATATTGTCTCTGTTCCTTTCTGATCTTCTACTTTTAGGGTCTCTCTTTGCTTAGAGGACCCCTTTCAGTATTTCCTATAGAGCTGGTTTGGTGTTTGCAAATTCCTTCAGTTTTTGTTTTTCTTGGAAGCTTTTATCTCTCTTTCTATTTTCAATGATAGCCTAGCCGGATATGGTATTCTTGGCTGCATGTTTTTCTCATTTAGTACTCTGAATATATCATGCCAGTTCTTTCTGGCCTGCCAGGTCTCTGTGGATAAGTCTGCTGCCAATCTGATATTTTTACCATTGTATGTTACAGACTTCTTGTCCCGGGCTGCTTTCAGGATTTTCTCTTTGTCGCGAAGACTTGTAAGTTGTACTATTAGATGATGGGGTGTGGACCTATTCTTATTTATTTTGAGGGGGGTTCTCTGCACCTCCTGGATTTTGATGCCTGTTCCCTTTGTGCAGGCCTTATTTTGTCATGGTAGTTTTTCACCAAAAAATAAGATTTATAACCTAAGATTTAGGCAGTCAGCAGACATGCCTGATTATGCAGTATGGATCTATTACTCTGCCTCTGCATGAGATAGAAAATAAAAAGGCAAAATCCTTGTTCTTTAGGATCTTGAGGAATTCAGTTTGTGAGAAAGATTAGTAAACACAGTCAAAACCCAGTGAGCTGAATGCTACAGTGGAGGCAGGCAGGAAACAGCACTCCAAGATGCAAGGGCAATTTGTGGTGAAACTCTACCTAAAAGATTGTGTAAGAATTCCTTTCTCTGACAAGGAGGGCAGATCTTTTAGATAAAGTCCCAGCACCTGCAAAGTCCTATAGATGTGAGGGAAGATGGTCATGCAGGTAACAGAAGGACATTTCTTTAAAGGCAATAGCAAACAAATAGACCTCAGAAAGGGGAAAGTAAGGAAAGGTAGCACTGATTAAAGCTAGGAGAGATGATTGTGGCTGTTTTTTTTTTCAAATAAGGAAACCTGCAGTTAAAACTTTAGAAAGATAAAAACAGGTTTAGGTACAGACCACAGAGATATGTTTCACAACATTCAAGTGTGGAATTTTCTGAAATAGAGCCAGAATAAATACCTGTGCCAGAGGTAGCATTAATAATAAACTATGGAGGCATAAGGTCTAGCATTCTTCATTTACAGGGCCCTTAGTTGAATCAACCAAGTAAACTGTTATCATTCTGAATAAAACTTCACTTGTGTACCTAATTTTGTATTCACAATTTTGTGATATGTATTTTTAGAGAGTTCCTCCAGATTATATGAACTTTGGGCCCAAAAAATCCTGCATTCACTTGCCTAGAGGATAAGTCCATGGAAGTGCTAAAAAAGTAATAACTAGAAGTTAGAGTGTCAAAGTAACTGGCCTAATTTTGTAAACTAAGTCGTTAGATTATAAAAAGGCATCATTGCTTAGCTATACACAATAGACAAAATAGAGCAGTTTCATCCTCACTTCCAAAAAAGTAGTGTAGTTTTTTTTTTTTTTTTTTCACCAATAGGTATTTACCTTTTGTCCTGGACCAGCCATCCCAGCCCCTGCTTGGGGAGAGGTCTGCCACTGATCACAAGAATGCGTATTCCTTGTTCCTCAGAGACATAGGGTGCGCAGGTTGAAGAGAAAGCACAGGAATTCTGAAATGTGGTCCATGACAGAATTATGCAGAGTCTCTATCTACCATTGAAAAAGTGGATAAACAGGGATCAGTTTGAGTGAGAAAGGTTTGAAGAAAGGGATATACTAGTGCAGAATTGACTACTCAAGATAATAACCCCAAAAGATTCAGAATCCAGATGCCAGGGAATTGTACCAATGTTGCTAAGCAGATTTTTAAAAATATTTTATTCTATGCCCTGAATTTTCTATATTTGTAAGGGTTGTTTGTTGAATTATTAAAATCAACTTTTACAAAGGTGGGATAATCTCACCTATTGAATCTTGCGTGAAACAAATGAGGACCCATACCGTCTGACAAATCACAAGTTTGACATATATAGAGATAAGTGACATATCTATCTTCATATATATACACTCAGTTAATTTTCACAAAGTGGATATCCTGTATAATCAGCATTCATGTTATAAATAGCACCTCAAAGAGTCTGTTTGTGAACCCTTGCAGGCATTATTTCTACCTAAAGTAATCACTATCCACATTAGTTAGAATAACTTGAGAGATAAGTTTTGTCTACTTTTGAATTGTACAGTACTATTCCTTTGTACCCAATTTCTTAAGTATATCAATACGATTCTTCCCTGTTATTGAGTATAGTAGTAGTTTATTCATATTTATTGCTATATTGAATTCCATTGTATGAACAAATATTTCAAATTGTATTCTTTTCCACTATTGACTGACACTTGGGTTGTTTTCAATTTGGGGCTGCATGAAAGCTCTGCTATGAATATTCTGACTTATGAATGTTAGTGAATATATGTAACATTTGCATTGGGTTTATAACTAGCAGTGGAATTGCTGGGTCATGAAGTAAAACCACATATTCCTTTTTAGTAAATAATGCCAAGCAGAATGCTTGTGAAATTTATATTCCTAGTAGCAGTGTTTAAGAACTTTATCTGCTCTACATAGCTTTAATTATTGCCATTCTGTTTGTTTAGTACCATCTCACTGTTAGAATTTTTATTCCCCTGATGATTAATGAGGTTGAGTCCATATCCATATGTTTACTGATAATTTGGATGTCCTCTTTTTTGAAGCACTTACAATTAGTTTATTTGCCTATAGGATCATCTGTTTTCTTTTTTTCTTTTTAATTTGAAGGAACTCTATATATTCTGTATCAAAGATTTTGTCAGATAAGGAATAGAAAATATGTTTTTCAACTTGGAGTCTTGGGATTTTACTCAGGAATACCTTCTAAAAGAACAAATGATTTTAATTTAAATACATGTACTTATGCCTTTCTGATTTTTGTAATCTTCAAGTAAACATTTTAAGTAAAGGATATGTTTTCCTGCATGCGGTATATCAGTGAATTCTATTTAGAGTGTGACCCCTTCTAAAAATGAAATAAGTAACCTGTGGTCAAGAGAAAATGTTTGGGTTTCCTATGGCAAAAAAAAGTAGATAAGTAAACATATTGTTGTCAGACAATTTAAATTCTCCCTAAATAACATCATTAATTATGGTTTAGGAGAAGGAGCATACCATGGAAACAAGCTGTTTTCTTAGCCATGTATATCTCTGCATGCCCTATTTTTTAATTTACTTTTATAATGTGTTATTTATGCATACACATATAAAATATATATTTGATACTTATGGGAGAGATATTTCTCTTCAACTCAGTTTTTTGACTGTAGGTAAAAAGATGTCTAAACTCTAAATAATTTTCAGTTGTATCTATACTTAACTAAAATTCAGCTGGTTTATTAGTAGTTACTTAAACATTAACACAGTAAGAATGAAATTTTAAGAAAAGTAAGTTAACTCGGGGTGCTTGGGTGGCTCAGTCAGTTAAGCAGCCAACTTTTGGTTTCACCTCAGGTCATGATCTCCTAGTTGTGGGATCCAGTCCTACTTCAGGCTCTATGCTCAGCAAGGAGTCTGCTAGAGATTCTCTCCCTGTTCCCCATCCCCCACTCATTTATGTGCACGCTCTCTCTCTCTAAAATAATCTTTAAAAAAAAAGGTAAGTTAATAACATTTACTTTTCAGTGTCTACATGATGGAAATACCAAAAAGAAAAAAACAAAGAAGAAGAAAGGAGAGAAACGAGGGGGAAAAATTGTATAACTCTTTCGATTTGAGAAATAGGGAAAACAGTGTTTGTACGATTATGGTAATCTTTTTCCTATAGTGAAGTAGTCATATTATCATAAAAAATGTATTCAGCCATCTGCTAGACGACTAGAGATATGTGTTTGATCCACAGCTGCTGCAATAAATGCTATTTGTAAGTTGAATTGGACTGGTTGTATTGTTCTCAAATTTGAGTACATATTTCCAAATGACATGTGCCACTTTATGGACATGCTGCAGAAATATTAAGCAATTACAATGTCAGAATGTTATCTCCAAGCCGTTCTTCTACCATTCATAAACATAATGCCGTCATGTTCATACCTTAAATAACCAATCCAAGACCAATCCCAGTAGAACGCTGGCTTTCATACATATGATATAGGAAGTATGCCTAGAATCTCCATCCCATCCTTATAATGACAGATATTGGGATATGTTAATTAGCCTGATTATGGTGATGATTACATGATATATATGTACATTGAAACATCAGTTGTACACCTTAAATATATACAATTTTTACATGTTAATGTTATCTCAATAAGACTGTTTTAAAAAGAAGGAAAAGAAATTTCATCAAATCTGAACATTTTCCTTGAAGCAGATGAGTGACTAAATTATCAAGTCAGAGAGTTGTCATTCTCTTTTTAATGAACTCTAGGAATAGATCCCCTTAAGCTTTCTCAGTAGAACTTCCAGTGTTTTATTTCTCTTATCATCTGAGGTTGCTCTTTTCAGTGTTTAACTGAAATGACCGGCTGTAGTGTTAAATTTCATGGGTGTAGTTATATATTCATAAGATCCTTCATTTACTTGTAGCCATCAATTAAGTCAGTCCATAGTCTTTTTAAAATTTTCCTTGCTTTAAGCTAAATAGATCTAAATGCTGTGACCTTTCTTTATAATATGTGAATTCCATTTCTTTGGTCATTTTTCTTTAGTATTTGTGAATCATCATCATCACCATTATCTTTTCTGGATTAGTTACAATACATTCATTCAGTTCTGAAACTTGTTGATTTTCTCATTAGAATCTTAAACAAATCTGTGAAATGAGTAAAAAAAGTGCAATTTTAATGAAAAGAATACTCATAATGAATACTCCCTCCATTACTTCCCATTATAGGACTCATATTTTATAGTTGTCAGTGCTCAAGTAGTCTTTCAACATTGGCTTCATTTTCATTTTTCATTTGCATTTGCATTTTCACTATGGGTCCACCTTCAAACTCCTCTAAATTGAATTTAATTATTTAAATGATAAATGGAGTGATTATATATTAATATCAATGCTTTATTTTCAAGTTTGATGACTGAAAAATATGCTAGTGATAATTATGCAAGGGTCAGAATGCTCTGTGTGTTCTAAAACAATCCTCACCAAATCGTATACCTCCTTATCAGTATTAAGAAAAGATCCACTCATCTTCCATTCAAGAAGGCACCCCACAACTCAGAGAGTTCTAGATAAGTTCCACACCACCCCCCTTCCCCCACCCCAGATCTCTAGACATCTATGTCAATCCTGTCCATCTCTGCAGCCTTCATACCTTGGTGACGTTTTTCCCTAGCAAAACCCCTACACCTCTGCTAATAAGTCCAACTCCACAACAACCAGCAGTGCCTGGGATGTGAAGGACTATTGTTATAGGCCTTTTATCTCTGTTATATCTGTAATTCCCAAGAAGACAAGAACTCTCACCCATTCATCCCTCATTCTCTGATTCTAATCTATATTAATTTTGTGATAGCAATAAGTAACACTTACACCACACCCATCACAGTTTCCTCCTTTATTTCTGTAAACAGCACTTATCAGCTTGACATGGTATATGTTTTACTTGTTTTTCTCCCTTTAAGTGAATGTATGATCTAGAAATTCTTGTCTATTTTATTCACTGATGTATCCTAAACAACTAGTATATTGCCTGACAGTAGATAAATACATGTTAAATTTCTAGGTATGTTAAGTAAATGTATAAATACAAAATTTTAAATAAATACTTAAATATGTACAAATATAGAAAAAGTAAAAGGTCTGGGTCATTAATTAAAATTGACAGTGTACACTATATGTTCACAAATATTCAGGCCTAGACAATTTTGTATTATTTTGCTTGTATTAATTTGTTGCACAGCAGTAGAAGACCAATACAACTATAAAGTCTTTAAGAAGTGTGTTCCATCTAGTAGAAAAACTAAGTGTGGATTTGCCTAAATTAATACATGTATTACAAAAATGTGAATAACAGAATAGTTTTTCCACCTAAAGAAAAATATATCACAACATACTAGTAGTAATTTTTCCATAAAACAGGTCTAATCTCATAGTAGGAATATATAATCCTTATGTTAACGTTGCTTATATTCTATTTTTTACTAAGAAAACTCGTGGCTCTATGACAATCTTCTGGGAGTGTTTTCATTTTAAAATCCCTCTATAGCCAAGAACATGTCTGCTTGAGTAATTACCAGACAGTGGCACCATTCCAGAATCTTTTTTTTTTTTTTTTGATCCTCATATTGAAAAAAAGAGAAAGGAAGGTGGTAAGGTGAGAGGAGAGGGAGAGAAATAGAGGAAAAGGAGAAGGAGAAAAAGAAAGGGGAAAGGAGAAAGAAGAAAAGAAGAAGTAGAAGGAAGAGGAGGTAGAAGTGGATGAAGAAGAAGAGGAGGAACAATAATAATATGTCATGAACGTTACAGTGGGTGGAATAGAGAGATTAATAACTTTTGTGTCACGCTTCAGTGTATTTTATTGGGTTCTTATATTGTTTTTCCATACTTACATGTTTTTATTTGTAAGAAGAAAAAATGTCTAAAGGAAAAACTGTAACACCATGCCCGACTAGAATCAGAACTGAAGGACAGCTATGCTGGTATTTAGAATACTTTTATTGCCACAGAAACTAGCCATTTATCTTGATTTTTCACAATGTTTGGGGATTTCTTATAAAGAATTTGAACACTCTCAGTTACAATTATGGTTTAGTCCTAAAGAAGTGTGACTGACAGATTAAGGATGGGATTTGGGATGATGTGGGCCAGATTACATTAAAGGACAGTGGAGCCCTCAAAAGTAGAATGAGGAAACGGTAAGGAGTAAGTTAGAAGAGATCCAGCAACTTTTACTGAAATGAACAGAGGGTGCTGCGTGTATCAGAAAGACACAAAGGGAAGGCCTGAAGTTGGTAGAGACTGAGAAGATGAAGGAAATGGTTCTTCTAAGAAGCTGGAGAACAGAAATAAAGAACACATAGAAAGGGGGAAGAAATGCAGAATTCAAATTAGTTAATTAGATGAACCATTTGTAGAGGACTATATAGATCACATTAAGGACTTTTGAAACATTATTGAATGCTTTCGTGAAAAATGTGAGACAATTCAGTTTGTGTTTTCTGAAGATCATCTGACTTCAGGGAGTTAATGGGGAAAACAAGAATAAAAATGAATACCAGGGGCCAGTTTGGAAGTTCCTGAGGTAGAAAGACATGTATGACCCTGACTTCAACTTAAGTGATGGTGTAATTGAAAGATATTAATTTTTAGATAATAAAATAACTTATAACATCATGGTCTTATCCTGTGATGCCATGATTTAGTCAGATTGTCATGGTTTTATTGTTATCTTTCATATCTTAAAACTCAAGGATAAGTTAATCCTAAATTATGGTATTATAAACATCTGTATTTTTAAATTTGCCTTTGTGGTCAGCTTTCCAGTACTAGGGTCTAAAAATGCTAATTCTTAATTTCCAAACAGATGTTTCTGGCAGAGTGAAGGCATGGTCCCTATGCCAGATATTCAATTGTCTGCCTTTATTTTTATAAGAAACAGTAAAAAATACCAGCTTGAATATCCTTGTAATTATTATTCATTGTCCTCATTCAGGTGAATAATACACAGTCTTAGAATTACACGGCACATAGTTTATGGTGGCCTTTATCAGTGTCCACAGGGCAAGAATGCTTTAGTATTTATTGGTTTTATATATCCCTTCACAAATTGTGCAATTTTGTTCTTTACCTCTTTTAATGCTTTCCTTTTCCTATCCTCCCTCATATGTCAAGAAAACAGAACAAGAAAAACAAACTTTGACATTCAATTCAATGACCATTTTATGTAACTGATCTTATATGCAAGGGGGATATGATAAATTCAAAATCCAGATTTTATGTGAAAGATTAACTTTATGTAATCCTGGCTAGGCATGACACACAGGGAAGGTGCCGGTGTGTGAATTTAGGGTCAGAATGTGGCAAGAGCTAGACTGGTGATGCCGAGTGCTTTGAGGTCACGTGGAAACATCAACATTATAGTATTGTGGGGAATGTGATGAAACTCCCTGGAAGAGAAAGAATTTCCATTTTATCTTGAGAGCCACATCAACGTGGGAATATAAAATCACTACATCATGAAAACAAACTGCTAGTCTAAACGATGAGGACAGTAAGAAATAAGAATCAAGAGTAGGAAAGAGGAAAATGCTAAACACAGAGAGAAAACTAAAAGCAGTCTTTCATGCTGCTGTATTTTGGAAATAGAATATTCTCAGATATTTTAGAAACCAAATTATCTAGTGCCTTCAAACTGAGGTCAACATCTGGATGTTAATTTCTAGGGTGTAAAATTTTCCAGGTTAATTTTAATTTTATAAAAACTTGGGATCACATTTTCAGGAAGAAAATATGCATATGTTACAATTTACAACCAAGGAAATTAAAGTTGCCCTATTTGATACAGAGATAGAAGAAATAGGAATAGAATCATCAAAACTACACTCAAAATTGGGTGTAGTAGTGAGGAAACAGAAGTTACAGAGAAAATGAATTTTAAGTTACAGTTTGGAAGGGCCAACTTTGTTTGGGTGGTTGGTCTGTATGTGAAAAGAATGAATTTCACTTCAGTTGTGCTATGTTTGAAGTTTCTGGGGTATCCAAAACACAGGAGAGATTTCTTAGAAGAAATACATAAAGAAGTATTTATCACCAGCCACAGTAAATAGGTTTCACTGCTACTTCTATTTTAATTCCTCCCATACAAAAGTGCATTATACTTTGTATACATTAGATGGTAAAGAATTGAAAATGCCAGATTAAAAATCTGATTCTCTGTCGGTGGAATGAACATGCTGTTGCAGCATAACCCACAAATTCTACTACTCAAGTCCAGTATTTTATAGAAGGAGTTTGCAAATTCATTTACAGATGATGGGCCTTTGTAAAGATCTCTCACTTTCAACTGTCTTCCCCCATTTGAGCTCATTGTTTTATCCTGAAATTCTCCATTGAGATAAAGATTGCATTATTTGTATATTTATTTACTATTTAAGAAATTTTTGAAAAGATAAATCCTTGAGTTATTGGCACCTTAATATATATTACTTTTTCCTTTAAAAAATGTTATATATAGAATATTATAAATACATAATTTTATGACAAAAATCAAGTATCCATCACATAGATTAAGCAATAAATAAATCTTAAATAAATAACTAAATCTTTCTTGCATCCCTACCTAATCATACACTCTTCCATGTCTTCTCGCTCCACACACCCCCACCCCACACACATACACCCTTCAGATAACATCTTTGTTTGATTTCATAGTAGTCAATATCATGCGTGTCTTTACAGTTTTGTGAGGTAGATATGCATTCCTACAAAATATGTACAATAATATTTTGCATGTTTATGTTTTCTCTATAATAAATGATACCTCATTGATATTTCACTTCTCAGTATTTGTCAGCATCATACTCAATGATAAACTGATACTAGCAAATTTTTATCAATTTTAACATTTCATTATGTGATTTTACTGAAATTATTTACTTCTAATAACATAGAAGTGATTTTTAGTTGTTACTACTGTGGATTACATGAATATGAACACTTTTTTACATGTTACCATGCATATCTATATGAGGCTTTACCTATGTATATACATAAGAATGGAATTGATGAGTCTGAGATACTGCCGAATTGTTTCCCAAAATGTTTATATCAGATGTCATTCTTATTGGCAGTGTCTAAGAATTCACATTGTTCCACATTTTAAAAAGCCTAAATATTTATTTTCTACTTGATAGTATGATAGGGTAACTCTTTGTAATCTTTATTTTGCTCACAAAAGTAAGAGGTTTTTGTATATAGTTCATGAATTTAACAGATTTATAGATTTATGAAACTATCATCTCAATAAGGAAGCACAATAATCCCATCATCCCCCCAAGTTCTCTCATGCTGCCCCTCCATGGCCAAAGTTTCCTCTCACTTCAACACTTGGCAGCCATAGATCTGTTCTCTCCCTAAAGTTTTTCCTTTTAAAAAATTTCATATAAATGGTATTCTACAGTATGAATACTTTTGTGACATCAACATAATTGTCTTTAAGATTCATCCATGTTGTTTGGTTATGAATACTTTATTTGTTTTTATTTCTCAGTAGTATTCCATTTTACAGCTGTGCTATATAGTTTGTTTATCCATTGACCCATTGAAGGACATATGCAAGACAGACATATGAAGGACCCATGCACATATGCAAGAATTTGCAAGAATACAAGTTGTCTTTTCTTTGGGGAAAATACCTAGGAATGTGATTGCTAAGTATATGCTTAGCTTGCCAGGAAATTATCAAACTATTCTCCAGAGAAGCTGTGTCCTACCATCCAGGTTGTGAGAATTCCAGTAACCTTACACTGTCGCTAGCACTTGGTATAGTTGTCTGTGGTCATTATAGCTATTCTACAGGTGGGTGGTAGTACTGTTATCTCCTTTTGATTTCAACTTAAATTTTATTAGGATAATTCTGTTGACCATATTTCCTGAACATATTTGTCATCTGCATATCTTCTTTGGTATAGTGGCTTTTCAAATACTCGTCCATTTTTAAAATTGGGTTTTTTGTTTCCTTATTGTTAAAATCCAACTTTTTTGTGGATTTTGCTTTTGTTCTCATTTTTAAGAACTTTTGCATAACCCGAGACCATTGAGATGTGCTCCAGTGTTTCCTTTAAATGGTTAATAATTTTATGTTACACCTTTAGATACATTATCCATTTTGAGTTAATTTCAGTAAAGCTGTGAAAAACAGATAGAGGTTCATATCCAGGTGTTCAAACATCATTTGCTCAAGACACTAGTCTTTCTCCATTTGATTTCCTTTGTATAATTGTCAAAAGTCGATTGATGGTATTTGTGTGACAATAGTAATTCTTTCTCACTAATCAATGAGCCTATCCTTGTTCTAATACCACAAAGTCTTCATTATTGTAGCTATATAGTGATTCTTAAAATCACATAGTATAAGCCCTCCTAACTTTTTTATTATCAAAATAGTTTTGACTGTAATTTGCATTTTCTTATAAATTTATTGTTGTTTGCATTTTCTTATACATTTTAGAACACCTTCTCATACTTACAAAGAAATACTGCTGGAATAGTTTGGGAGACATTATCTACTTATTTGGTAGTATGGTGATAGAGTTTAATAAGACAAGTTGAATTGCTTTCCATATATTTCTATTTTCTGAAAATATTATGTTATGACAATTATGTGTTTCTTGAAAATATTTTAGTAAACCATTTGCCTTGAAGTTTTGCCCTGGAAGTAGTTTGGTTGCATTTCCACATTCGATTAATTGCATTAAATCTATATATAAATTCAGAGGATTGCCATCAGAACTATGCTGGGTCCTTAAATTCATGAGTTTTATATGTCTTCAATAGCAAATCATTCATTCCTTTTTTTTTTAAGATTTTATTTATTTATTTGACAGACAGAGATCACAAGTAGGCAGAGAGGCAGGCAGAGAGTGCCAGAGGGGAAGCAGGCTCCCTGCTGAGCAGAGAGCCAGATGTGGGGCTCGATCCCAGGACCCTGGGATCATGACCTGAGCCGAAAGCAGAGGCTTTAACCCACTGAGCCACCCAGGCGCCCCTCATTCATTCTTTTTATCTGAATTTTATTTATAACAGGCAGGTCTCATTTATTTTTTATTAGATTTATATGTTAGTATTTCAGTATTTTGTAGGTACAGTAAATAGTATAATAAATTGCCTCCTAATTGGCTTTCTTGGGTTTTTTTGTTTCGTTTTGTTTTTTGTTTGTTTTTTTTTAAGAGAGAGAGAGAGTGCATAGACCCAAGAGCAGGATGTGGGAAGGGCAGAAGGAGAGAGAGAGAGAGAGAGAGAGAATCTTAAGCAGTCTCCACTCCCAGGGTGAAGCCCGCCTCTGGGCTTCATCTCACAATCCTGAGATCATGACTTGAGCAGAAACCAAGAGTCGACACTTAACTGACTGAGGCACCTAGGCACTCCAGTTTTCTTTGTTTTTTTTTGTTTTTGTTTTGCTTATTAATTGATTTATCAGAGAGATCTCTTCAACATAAAAAAAGGAGGAGCGGTAGGGTTGGGGAGCAGGGGTGTGGAGCTGCATATGTTATTTAGGGCCAAAAGTGGCTGCACAGTTATATACAGAAATAAAACTGATTTTTGTATGATGACTTTGTACTCTGCAACATTCTGAACTCATCTGGTTTGAAGAGATTTCCTGTAGATCTTTAGGGATTTTTCATTTGAACAGTCATGTTGTCTGAAAATAGGGACAATTTTTTACTTTATTTTTAATCTTTCTGACTTTATTTTTTGACCATAGTTCATTGGTTACGGCTTCTGGTTCAATGTTGAATAGGAGGAATGTTTCCAGTTTTAGAGGGAAATAATTCTGACATTCACAATTAAGAATAATGTTAGGTTTGGATAGATTCCATTTACAGGCACTTCAATATGGCAGAGTTTTAAACATAAATTATGTTGATTTTTTTCAACTGTGTTATGTGCAATTGATATGACTGTTTTTTTCTGTTTTACTTCCTTACAAAAAATAGTGAATTATATTGATTTCTTTTCAAATGATGAACCATCTGTTCATTCTTGGGCTAAACTCCAGTTGGTCATGATGTATTTTCTACTTTTCATTAGTTTGGTTGTTTTTTTTAAACTAGTACTCATCACAAATCTAAATATGTCTACTTATATGTATTTCTCCATCCTGCCATCAGAAGGACATAAGCCTTTGAAAGCAAGAATCCTATAGGGCTCTTTTCAAAATATTTTACATATTATATTTAGCCCAGTACTTGGCACAGACTTGGTAGTCCACACATTTCTGAAGGAAAGGAAAAGGGGATAAAAGATAGAAGAAATAACAAGGAAATTTGTGTTACCATGATAGTGTATTTCCAATCAACTATGTGTCAAATATTCTGTACCCTAAATTGCATGCAGATATCACCTGCCAGAAGTTAAAGTTCAGTCAATTTAAATAATTGTTTAACATTTTGATAGCTTGGGGGTACCTGGGCAGCTCAGTTGGTAAGCTAAGCATCTGCCTTTGGCTTAGGTCATGATCCCCGTTAGGGTCCATAATCAAAGGAGCGAGAGTGATACAAAGTGAAGGTCAAGCAAAGCTTTATTTCGCGCTAAGCATCGAGAATCAAACTGACCCGTCAGGGCCGTCTCTTGCAAAGAGGCGACCCCTCCAAGCCTCACAGACTTACTTTTATAGAGGTAGTTTAGCCGGGCTATACACAGGTGGCCAATGAGATTGCAATACACAGAGAAAACTGCACAGTCATGTTAGGTCACACACGGGTGGCCAATTGAATTACAATTCACCCTAGTAGATATATGCATGCCCCACTGATTGGATGTCTCTACCTGGCCTGACCCGCCCTTGTATCTGGGCTTTGCTACCTGGGACTGGTAGCTAGGGAGACAGTATGCACGCCCCACTGATTGTCTGTCTCTACCTGGCCTGACCCCCCCCTTGTATCTGGGCTTTGCAAGTAAGTTCCTCTGGGAGGGGCAGGGTCAATCTAAATTTACTGCATAAACAACAAAATGGCTCCCTCTGATTAAGTAGGCCCTTACAAACCCAGGGTCCTGGGATGGAGCCCAGCATCAAGCTTCCTGCTCTGTGGTGAGCCTGCTTCTCCCTCTCCCTTTGCCTGCTGCTCCCCGTGCTTGTGAGCATTTGCTCTCTCTATCTCTCTCTCTCTTTTTCTGTGTCAAATAAATACAAACTTTTTAAAAAAGCCAATAAAATATAATTGTGATAGCTTATAACATAACAATAGCTGAATATCACAAATAATCATATTCTAAGATATCCCAAAAAAAGCCTTAGGAAAAAAAAATCTGGTACACACAGAAGAATATCATGTACTCAACAAAATAACAGTGTGAAATAGGTAAATAATATGAAATTCATAATCTTTCTCTTTCCTAATTAAAAAAGATACAGAGGAATAAATTGAGTAGTTAATAATATATAATACATTATTAATTCCTCAGTGAAGTGTTATTTAACATTATTGTAAAAGATTCTGTCACATAGATTTATTCACACATACATTACACACATATATTACATACATAGTGTGTGTGAGTATAACTGTGAAGCTCAAACTATTTACATAAATGTTGGTTATTAATCATTAGTTGTTAATTACTGTAAGCATAATGTGACATTGCTATAAATCTATCTTATTAATCTTAGGCTCATATTCTTACCCTCTATTTCATGATTATGTAAAACTTTGAACTGGAGTGTGGAAATGTTCTGACACTGAAAAAATTTTCCTCATTATGTAATAATCATATCTATACTGCATCCAGTTTTTCGTATGATCTCCAATCTCACCTGATTATCCTTTATCAAGGAATGAAAAACCTGCTGTCCATTATTAAAGAACAGTCTCTCCTTTATACAAAATCATATAAACACCAATGACAGTTAACTGAATTTATGTTTATCTACTACAGGATTGAACTAACCAAATGTTTTTAAAGCTTTGAACACTGGATTGTATAGTAGGAGATTTTCTGTTTGAGAAATTTCAATGTACTGAGAATGCCCTCTGGATCTGTAATGCCACCCTCAACTTGATTTGCTAGGGATTAAAATGCCATAATTAGAACTTTGTTTCTCTGGTTATAGGCTTTTTCTATAAACGAAGATGCTCAGTAAAAGAATGCACTAAATATTTTCTATCATTTATATAACAGAATAGACTAATGGATAAGACCTGAAAGAAAGATTATCGAGATTGGAAAGGAACAGAGAGGTCACTGAAATTTGAGCCAAGTGTCACTGCCATAAAATAGTTCTTGGACTTGCTAAGTTCAACTTTTTCTGTGACAAAGTTAGGTCTTAGCCAGGGTGGCAGGTGGCACAAGTGATCATAATGGGGTAATAACCGGAATCCGGCATACTAGAATCTTACAGAATTCCTTTGTGAAGTGTTAAAGTTCACTTTTGAGAATCTTCTCACAGCAATTTTTAGATGAAAAGTTGTGGGTGACTTTCCTTTTTCCACTTGGGACCAGATGGAATGGTATTCACTTTTTAAAACCATCTGTCATGCAGCACCTTAATCTTCTTACATCAAGCAAAGGAGAATAAGAACATCTGACTTTGCAGAGATAAAGTTAACACGACAAGATGTCAACCAGACTCTTTTATATGGTGCTTCCAATATTTTGTCAAGTCACTTTGAGCTCTTTTCAGTTAGCTGTCTTACGGGCTTTAGGAAGCAGAGAACACAATGCCTATTTTAGAAACTGGTAAATGTCATTGCTTCCTTGCCAATATGTTTTTTTAATTCATTTAGTTCTTCAGAAGGTCAGCCTAAGCTAAATTTCCCCCCTGTGGAGGTGACATTGCCTAGACTATATTTATTAAAGCATCATCAACTATAAAGCTTACCATAAAATTTTATTGATATCAAGTACCAGTGTTTTCTTTAAAAAGAAACTTAGGCAAGACTAAGTATAGAAGAGGTAGACTGCAGTTATCTTTTATGCTTTACTTGAAATATTTGTGTAATTTAGAATCCCCAAAGAAAAAAGCTAGCACAATGTAATTGGGGGGACTAATGAAGGAACAACAAAGATAAAAGTAGAATTATGAGAAAAAAGTAAAAGTAAACAACCCAAAGGTAGCAAGAGCTGAGACTATTCACCACTCCTTGTCTTGAAGAAACTAAGGAAGGGGTAGGATGCTAGAATGCAAGGAGAGCTAGAGCTGAATTAAAAGGACCACTTGACCCTAAAAACAAACTGTGTGGACTTAGGGGTGGGGGGGAAGTACCCACTTCCTATTTTAGGCTATCAAGAAAGAAACTGGAGGAAAATGTACTGTGACCTCTTCCCCTCTCATGGTACTGGTGCCCCCTATTAGCTAACCCCACACAGAAACTAGAGGACAAGAAGCCTAATTGATGCAGCCCCCAAAAGTCAACTTCCTGAAACATTAAATTATAAAAAGTGGTAGAAAGTGGTCCTATAATGAGAATTAGAAAATATCTAACACAATAATCCACTGAAAGTATTGTATTCCCTTATCACTTTTAGACTCAAGAAAGAGTCTCTGAAGGACAGAGTGTAGGGAATTATTTAGTCAGCCAATTAACAACTGGAATACAGAAATTATTCTGGAATACAGAAAAAAAAAATTAATCATGTGGAGGTATCCAGAGAAGAGCCATCAAAATCTCAATTTTGAGGATACCACTTCGAGAATTTTTAAATGTAACATCAACATATAGGTAGGTGTTCATTGGACTTACACTAGATTATAAATATTAGGCTCTGTATATTGATGATACAGGAGATAGAAGACATAAGGCTTGTTCTCAAGATGTTTTATCTAATTTGGAGAAAAATAACAAGCATACATCAAAAATAACAAAGGATGCAAGAAGAGGGACAGATCAGTCTTTTTCTGTTTGGTCTAGACTTAAAGTATTATAAGTACTAAGAGGACACAAATAGATATAGTAGTAGAAAACACTTACTGAAACATTTATGTCTCCAGCTAAATTTAGGCGAGAAAAGAAGACATTCCAGAATTTTTAAGAAGCCAACATTAAATATATTACATAATTAGGAATTATGTCGAGAAAAGAAGACATTCCAGAATTTTTAAGAAGCCAACATTAAATATATTACATAATTAGGAATTGGAAGAGAGTGAATCAAACATGTTGAAGAATTTCAGAAAAATGCTTTTAGAGAAGTTATTTAGAGTCATATATCAAGAAAAATATAAAGGCAGATTTATATTTTATTGCTTCTTTTCTGGAAATATTTAGCTCTTTATGGCACATTTTTTTAAAAAGCCTAATATATATTAATGGAGAGGGAAGCTGAAAGAGAAATATGTCAAATTAGAGGAAAAGTATTATTTCCCTGACCATGAGAAATCTACATGAAAACAAAAAAACACATCATCAAACTAATTCAAATATGTTTTAGAAACTTACTTCATTCCCAGGACATCTTTTTCTGAGCCAATATCAACTATTCAAAGAAATTTTAAGGAAAATCTCAAGCAATGAACATATCACTACTTCACTCAAATATTAACAATCAAGTCTCTCTTCTTGATGATATGCATATCATTATAAATATAAATTATAGTAGTGGACCAACCATGATGTGCCAAAAAATGATTTTGCATAAAGAAAAACTATTTTATTCTGTCCAGACTGGCCATGAAGCTATGAGGTATCTATTATACATTTGTAAGTTTTCAGTTAAAGGTGTCTAGAAATCTAAAATCCATAAACCTTAAATATAAGATTATTTTTCATGATTTAATCCTAATCCTTAAGGAGAAATTATCCATAAAATAAAATGTGAAAATGGCTATTATCTGGCAGTATTTGACATTTGAGTTAGAAACGCTGGAGCTAATATCAGAAAAGCAGAAAAGATGTTAAAAAAAAAAAAAAGCAGAGGGTGGAGAGTTACAAATGGGGCAATTGTCAAATCCTCCTAGTTTTCAAACACTTTTATTTCAGTTTTTGGCCAAAAGTTGTAAATTTGAAGAAAGTTAGAAAAGTAGATCTAGACTAAGGGGACCAAATTGATGTAACAATAATTTAAGCATAAGTTATCTACTATTCTTCTTTATAAATTATTAGCTGTTTTAAAGTAAAATGTGAAAAGAAACTGACAAATGATGAACAATAATATGTATGAGTATTACTGGCTTTCCTTTACTAAAAATATGAAAAAGTCCCAGAAAAACAGCTAAAATCATGAATTATAATTGGCAAGCCATTTTAGAATAAGCATGCTGTGGAATACTACTCAGCCATAAAAAAGAATGTAAATCTTGCCATTTACAACTTGAAAGGAGCTAAAGTATTATGCTAAGCAAAGTGAGTCTGTCAGAGAAAGACAAATATCATATGATTTCACTCATATGTGGAATTTAAGAAGCAAAACAAATGAACATAAGGAAAAAAAGAGAGAGCGGCACACCAAGAAAGAGACTCAACACTAGAGAACAAACTCACGGATACTAGAGGGGAGGTGGGTGAGGAAGATGGGTTAAATAAGTAATGGGAATTAAGGAGTGACTTGTGATGAGCACTGGGTATTGTATGGAAGTGTTGACTAACTCAATTTTATACCTGAAACTAATATAAAAGTAGAAAAAAATAAATAGAAATATCTTAAAATCCTTCCAGATTTTTTCTACTTCGGTAGCAATAGTTATACTGAACAATTAGTTCACTAAAAGAAATCCTTTGCATAGCTTATTTCCTATGATGAAGGTTCCACTTTATTTTCCATATAATATGGAAAGTAAAACAAAATAAGATATCTGAGTGGATAACAGTATATGTTATAAAATAAGTAGAGAATAAGACATCTAATAGCATGTGTAATCAAACTGTTTATAAGTAAGATAGTAAGATACACTTTAACTGAAAATATTGCTGTTTTTAATATTGTTTTTGATACATTTGTAGTAAAGATTAGGGAAGAATACACACTGTAGATGTAAATGTATATTCCTACTGGATTGATAATTTCAACATTTCAAAATGTCCCTTTACTCACAGGTAATTTATATCAGATATATCACTCCAGCCTTCTTATTTTTTACTGCTTGCATGGTTTATCTTTTTCCAAACATTTATTTTCAGCTAATCTATATACCTATGTCAGTGTATATCCTTGCAGACAGCACATAGTTGAGTTTTGTTTTTTTTTAACCCATTCTGATAATCTTGGCCCTTTAACCACAGTGTTTATGCCATTAATATTTAATTTAATTATAGATATGGTCATGTAAAATTGATCTATCATCCTATTTGTTTCCTGTTGGTCTCCTGAATTTTTCCTCTGTTGTTTTTATCCTGCCTTCTCTTGAATTATTGAATATTGTTTATATTGTGAGAGTGGTGGGAATGGCTTATAAGACATGATACTCCTAACAGTGAAATAAATGGGCAGGCAGCAACAAGGAAGCTACTCAATGTATACAACTAGAAAAAAGCAAGAATGGATAATAGGATGATGAAAATGGTCACCCAAGTAAAAAGACACCACACTTTGCTCAGTTCTTAGAAGCCAATTTTTAAATCACCGAAGAGGTGGCTGCATCCTAAAAAAAGTGATACCACATTGCTGCAATACCACTTTGAGTATATATTATAATGATATAACCAGTTCTACCTTATTATGAAAATTTGGCCATATACCAGAATGATCATAAAACTGGTAAAAGCATAACAAGACAGCTGAAGACCATTTAACACAGGATCTGAGTTGATACTGATATCCAGATAACCAAAGAATTACCATGCAAACCCTGTTAGGTTTGGGTTTCATTGAGGTCAGTTAAATGAAGAGTCCTAGCCAAAGTCCCCTTTGCAGTGAGACCACGGGTTCAAGTAGTAATACCCAGTAGTTGTGTCTTCACCCTTTGTTTGTATTATTAGAATTAGGCCCTTAGGTTATAGAGTAAAATCTATCATAGTGGAAAGAGTGAAGAAGCAGCCTTCGGAATAGCCATTCCCATTTTAAGGAATGCCGAACATTTTAAGGAAGTAAATGTCATGGGTGCTAGTAGGGATTAGCTGTCTTTAAAAACCTAAAAGATACAGAGTTGGTGTTCTCTATTATCTGTCCCTTTTATTTGCCAGCATAGCCCTGAAGTAACCAAATGAATGGATCCTGAAGAATGGCTGTCGACTGCTACAGGCTCAACCAAGTTGTGGCCTGCAGCATAGCTGGTTGACCAGACATGGTGATTTTGCTAGAACAGATTAATAAGGGCATGGCTACATGGAGATAGTAATTTATTTGATAAATCCACTTTTTTTTCCCTGTCCTGGTTAGAAAAAGAATCATAAGCAGTTTGTAATCATTTTGGATGGACCACAATATTCATTTATATTTTGCCTCAGGGCAGTGTTAATTCTGCTGCTCTCTGCCCAAGATATAGACTGAAGAGATCTTGGCCACCTGAACAACCTAGGAACAGGACTCTGATCTACTACATCAATGACACCATGATACTCAGACAAGATAAGATGTGTCGATCATATGCTGGAGGCCTTGATAAAATATACACACTCCACAGGAGAGAGAAAAACCACCATGTCACTGAAGTGGTTAGGGATCTAGTGGTCAGGGATATGCCTTCCAAAGTGAAAGTCAGACTGATTCATGTAATCTCTACTGCCACAAAGAAGGAAGCACAGCATGTGGTAGCTTCTGTAGGTTCTGGAGGCAAGACATGCCACACCTAGGAAAACTCGTCCATCTCTTATCCAGTATTATGGAGGGCTACAAGTTTTGAGTGAGACTTGGAGTAGTAAAGGGGTCTTCAGAAGGCTAAAGCTATGATACACAAAATATTTTTGAAATATTTTACTAATATATTACCAGATAGATGTTTCAACTTTAGAGTTTATAAAGCATTTACACCAACCAACCACGAGTTTTTTCCATGCCTACTACCTCGTTCACTGATAATGTCTTAATGTATCATAATGGCAAAATTCCCGCAACACAGTTATTGACAAAATTTGCTATCCTACCCCCAAAGGAAATTGATAAAAATATACTTAGATAATCATACATGCTAGGAATTAGGCAGAAGATTGATAGGAGGTAATATGGTATTTTGTATTCACAACATTTTTAACCAATAAGAATCTGAGCTATTCTTTTTAGGTTTCAGAAGATGATTTTACTTTTATATTCTCCCACCAATTTCAGAATTCTGTTAATGTTGATATATTTTAATTACTTCTAGACAAAATAGAACTAATATATCTTCCATTACTCTCTCCTGAAAGGAATTCAATATGCATCCATTAGAAGGCTCCTCTGACCAAGTCATGAATTGTATCATGATTTAGCCATTTAAACATAATAATATAATAAAGTTAGCAGGAGGGAAGAAGTAATTGCTCGTATTACATAGGGAAAACTAAAAATTTTTATCTGAGCCTGATAATTCAGAAATAGGTGTATTTTTTAAAGATTTTATGTATTTATTTGACACAGAGAGAGAGATCACAAGTAGGCAGAGAGGCAGGCAGAGAGAAAGAGGGAAGCAGGCTCCCTGCTCAGCAGAGAGCCCGATGCTGGGCTCAATCCTAGGACCCTGAGATCATGACCTGAGTCGAAGGCAGAGGCTTAAACCACCTAGCCATCCAGGCACCCCAGAAATAGATATTTTAAAATACAAATTGAACTTATACAAATAACCTCTAAAAAAAATAAAGTAACAATTTAACTAAAAATCATGAGAAAGAGGGGGAAGGGAAGTAGATAGTTGAGAAAGTACTCTAAATTTTTCAGCTTTCACTGGAAAATAAGAGATACTAGGGTTTTTAAGAGGAAAATAAATTTAATTTTTCATGTTAATACCTGTATTTCATTATCTCACCATTATTCTATGCATTAATTAATTATATTATATTAATTTTATGTTTTATGATGTATGATTTTTAAGAGGAATTGATTTCTGCAAAGAAAAACCTGTATATTTGATATATATAAAACTCTGAATTAAAACAAAATAATAACATGTATGTTATATAGAACAATGTGTTTTAATGCAAGAAAAAAAGGAATATTGTCCCAAAATCTAAGTATTGAAAGTCCTAAGTATTTATTTTATTTTTAAATGTTTATTTGAGTATCTTTGGCATACAGTGTTGCATTCATTTCAGGTGTACAACATAGTGATTCAACAACACTATATTTTATGAAGTATAGTTACCATCTATCACTATACAATGCTATTACAATACCATTGGCTGTATTCCCTATGCCATACCTTTCATCCATGTGACTTACTCATTCCATAATTGGAACCCTGTATCTCCTACTCCCTTTGCCCCACTTTGCCCATCCCCCACTCACTCCCCTCTGGCAACCATCATTTTGTTCTATTTATAGGTCTGATTCTGCTTTTTGTTTGTTGTTGAAAATCCTAAGTACTTAAAAGTGGCATCCTACTTAATCTTCACACCAACTCTGTATTACAAATATTATTACATTCTGTAAAAGATGAAGTTCAGTTAAAGAATTTGCCCAAGACCAGATAGGATATATAGTATCATATATATATATATATATATATATGTATATATATATATATATATATATAGTATCCTATATATATATATAGTTGAGTCCACTCAAAATGACAGGAAACTTGAGATCTTAAAAGGGTAAAAGCAGATGTGCAGAGGGAAATTGCATGGAATATGAAAATAATGGCAGAATTAGAATCTATATAATTGGTAGTAAAACAGGCAACTGACATGACTGGTCATCATGTGGAGAATACTATTTGAGGCTCTTTCAAGAATACAAAATAAAACAATCAAGGAAAAAATAGGAAAGAAGATTAAAACCTAGAAAGCCAATTTAGTAGTTATATATTTTCCCCAAAATAATTATTTTACTGAAAGAAAGATAGTAAAATCTATCTTTCATAGAATTATAAGCATGTATAAGAAATGGTCTTTTATGGTTCCACACAAATTTTAGGACTGCTTGTGCTAGCTCTGTGAAAAATGCTTGTGGTATTTTGAAAGAGACTGTATTAAATATATAGATTGCTTTGGGAAGTATAGACATTTGAAAAATATTTGTTCTTCCAATCCATGAGCATGGATTGTCTTTCCATTTCTTTGTGTCATCTTCAATTTCTTTCATCAGTATTTCATAGTTTTCAGAGTACAGGTTTTTTACCTCTTTGGTAGGTTTATTCCTAGGTATCTTACCGTTTTTGGTGCAACTATAAATGGGATTGATTCCTTAATTACTCTTTCTGCTGCTTCATTATTGGTGTATAGAAATGCAGCACATTTCTGTACATTGAGTTTGTATCCTGTGACTTTTTTGAATTCGTTTATCAGTTCTAACAGTTTTTGGTGGAGTCTTTCAGATTTTCTATATAGAATATCATGTCATCTGCAAGTAGAAAAATTTTTACTTCTTCTTGCCAATTTGTATGCTTTTTATTGCTTTTTGTTTTCTGATTGCTGTGTCTAGGACTTCCAGTACTATGTTAAATAACAATGGTGAGAGTGGACATTCCTGTATTTTTCCTGATTCTAGAGGAAAAGGTCTCAGTTTTTCCCCATCAAGAATGATATTAGCTGTGCATTTTTCATAGATGCCCTTTATTATGTTTTATTATGTTCAGTTATGTTCCCTCTAAGCCTACTTTGTTGAGGGTTTTTATCATGAATGGGTGTTGTACTTTGTCAAATGCTTTTCTGCACCTTTTGAAATGACCATCTGGTTCTTATCCTTTATCTTATTAATGTAGTGTATCCTGTTGATTGACTTATGAATATTGAACTATCCTTCAACCCAGGCACAAATCCCATTTTATTGTGTTAAATGATTTTTAAATGTATTGTTGGATTTGGTTTGCTAGTGTTTATTGCATCTATGTTCATCAGAGAGATTGGCCTATAGTTCTCTTTTTAGTGAAGTCTTACCTAGTTTAGGTATCAGGGTAATGCTAGCCTCATAGAATAGATTTGGAAGTTTTCTTTCATTTTCTGGTTTTTGGGGATAGTGTGAGAAGAATAAGTATTAACACTTCTTTAATTGTGTGGTAGAAGTCCCCTGGGAAGCCATCTGGTCGTGGACTTTTGTTTTTTAGGAGATTTTTTTATTACTGATTCAATGTATCTACTGGATATGGGTCTGTTCAAGTTTTCTATTTTTTCTTGTTGCAGTTTTGGTCATTTATATGTTTCTATGAATTTATCTATTTCTCCAGGATATCCAATTTGTTGGCATATAGCTTTTCCTAATATTCTCTTATAATTGTTTCTGTTTCTGTGGTGTTAGCTGTTATTTCTCCCCTCTCATTTTGTAATTTTATTTATTTGGATCCTCTATCTTTTCTTTTTGATAAGTCTGACTAGGGATTTATCAGTTTTATTAATGTTCCAAAGAATCAATTCCTGGTTTCATTGACCTGTGGTTGTTTGGTTTGGCTTTTTTGTTTTGTTTTTGTTTTTGTTTTTTAGTTTCTACATTTGTTTCTGCTCTGATCTTTATTATTTCCTTCCTTCTGCTGCCTTAGGTTTCATTTGTTTTCCTTTTCCATCTTCTTTAGGTGTTAAGTTTAGGTTGCTTATAAGTAGGCTTGTATTGTTTCCCTCTTAGAACTGCTTTTGCTGCATTTCAAAGGTTTTGGACCATTGTGTTACCATTTTCATTTGTTTATATATGTTATTTATTTCTTCTTTGACTTCCTGGTTGACCCTAACACTGTTTAGTAACATATTATTTAACCTCCATATATTTATGATTCTATAATTTTTCTTGTGGTTGACTTCAGGTTTCATAGTGTGGTCAGAAAAGGTGCATGATATGATTTCAATCTTTCTGTATTTCTTGAGGCCTGTTTTTTGACCTAATATGTGATCTGTATTGCAGAATGTTCCATGTGCACTTGTATTCTGCTGTTTTGGGATGGAATGTTCTGAATGTATCTGTTAAGTCTATCTGGTCCAGTGTGTCATTCAAAGCCATTGTCTCCTCTTGTTGATTTTCTGCTTAGATGATCTGTGCATTCGGGTAAGTGGGGTGTTAAAGTCCCCTAATATTATTGTGTTATTATCAATTAGTTCCTTTATGGTTGTTATTGTTTTATATATTTGGGTGTTCCCATGTTGGGTGTGTAAATATTTACAATTGTTATATCTTTTTGTTGGATTGTCACCTTTTTGATTACATAATACCCCTTTTTGTCACTTTTTACAGCCTTTGTTTTAAAGTCTAGTTTGTCCAATTCTTTTTCAAGTATACATGGAACATTCTCCAGAACAAATCACATGTTGAGTCACAAATCAGCCCTCCAGAAGTACAAAAAGATCAAGACCATACCATGCATATTTTCAGACTACAAAGCTATGAAACTTGAGGTCAGCTACAAGAAAAAATTTGGAAATACCACAAATACATGAAGGTAAAAAAACACCCAACTAAAGATGGGTGACAATTGTTTGTTTTGCTCTGTTTTGTTTTCTTTTTGAGTCTTATTTTAAGCCTTTCTAGGGTGAATCTAGCTCTAAAGATTTCTAACATGAAGTTGTTCTGACCTATTCAGTGTGCTCACTCCGTTGTATCTAGTTAGAATTTGAACATTTCCTAACTTTTTATGAACTGTGAGAATTCTTACTGTGCTCATTTAATTTTTCTGTTCTTGGTATTTGTTCTTCCTGGCTTTGTAGTCTTTTATACTACTCACATCAAATACTTGGTTTGATACTAAACCAAGGAATGACTCCAGAGGATCACTATACTGATTTCTAGGTCTTTTACTCTACACGGGTACCTCCTCTGGGATACTCTACCCTGAAAATTATGTCTGCTTCAACATCATCAATTTTTACTCTTGGAATACTAGAGTAAGCAGGAATGCTGGTCTATACTTAGTATCTTTCCTAAATTACACTCCAGATTAAAGAAACTGACATTCCCAACTCCTTTGCTTTTTTTTTTTTTTTTTTAAGATTTTGTTTATTTGAAAGAGATCACAAGTAGGCAGAGAGGCAGTCAGAGAGAGAGGGGGAAGAAGGCTCCCTGCCGAGCAGAGAGCCAGATGTGGGGCTCAACCCCAGGACCCTGAGATCATGACCTGAGCCAAAGGCAGAGGCTTAACCCCCTGAGCCACCCAGGTGCCCCCCAACTCCTTTGCTTTAAGTTTCAAAATTATTAAAGTGACTTGGTTATTGGGTTGACCTGTCCCTAGAACATATAATGCTCTAGGTAATGTTCAACAAATTCCCTGTGGCAAAATTCCCCAGAAACTTAGAAGAAATAATCTAAAAGTTAGTCTTCCACACCAGTGACCACGGATTTGGGGGAAATGTGGATTCTGGTTTGTGAGGCGGCTTGTAGAGAACTCATTATTGTGAAAGCTCTACATTCTAAGGAGCAACTGTGTGACTTAATCTAGAGCTACAAGTGTGAATTCTATTGATCACGTGTTTTCCATACAGGCGTTTCTCTTATCTCTTGTATGTCATGATAATGATACATTTGTTCCTCATTTTAGGCATTTTTTTAACAAAATATGAAGGAAAGCTAAAAACATTGTGAACATGAGAAGAGCTTCCTAGTAGAATGTTTCATTAAAGAAAAGGATAATTTTCCTATGTGAATATTAATTATATTTTATGTTCTACTACTTTCTGATATTGCAAGAAAATGTTCTTATTACAAGATGAAACCCTTTAGAAAATGAATACATACAAAATTCCAAAAGATAATAACAACAAAAAACAATGTTAGACAATGTTTACTTCAGAAAAAAAAAAACAAAAAAAAAATCCAGTCAGTGTTTAGTTTTACTCTGAGTGAAGAACTCTTCTTACATAGCATGTGTCCAGTGATTTCAGTCTTATGTCTAGTTTAGTTTCCCTGCATAATTAAGTTGCAAAGTCAGAAGTGCTATGAGGAATTGTTGTCTGCTTACTCCCATTGGCCCGCAATACATTTTTTTGTGTGTGTGTGTGCACTTGCCCTGCTATTTTTGGTTCTATCTTGTAATTTGGAAAATTGTATCTGTTTAGAATTCCTAGAATAAAAGGTCTTTTCTAAAATCCAAAAGTCCAATAATAATAAGAAAAACACTAACATGAAATGAACACATAGTCTATGGATGAATCATTGTATAATGAAAGAGGGAGTGAATTAACACAATTTATTTTATTGCTAAACGTTCTAAATGAGATAACTTAAAATCTAGACCAAAGAAAATGGAAGGTTGTAATGAGAGAATTAGGCAACTTAAATCTTCAGAAAACTAAGAGCTCCCTAGTAGGGAGAAAAATGATAACGGTTAATAAAGCTCTAAAGTTCATCTAAAACTGTAAATAGCCATCATTTTCTTTTATGAGTATAGCTAGAACTATGGGTAACATCAAGGGGCATATGAAGCACATTATATGGAAAGAGTTGGGCCATTTAAATTTCTTTTAATTCTTTTAGTATTAATGATAGATTACTAAACTATAAAGTCCATGAGGTTTGCAACCTTATAACCCTTGCTCATTCCTAGTGTTTAGCACGAAGCAGCTTTTCAGTACATATTTGATGAATATAAGAATGAATTGATGGAAATTCCTGTATTTATAGATGTTTAAGAGTATATATTACTCACATAATTATGTCGATATTACAAAATGAGAAGCAAATCTTCCCTTTGCCAGATTTATAGAAAATTTTGCTCCATATTTCAGTAGAAACTTTAGACTGTTTCTTCAGTTCTTCTGTATATTTATCTTCTTTTCGAAATCTGTACATGTTCCAAAAATATTGTGTCTTTTTCTCAAGTAGTTCAAAGAATTTGTTCCTTAGGTTTCCTGTTTTAGCCCATCTTCAAAAATAAAATGTGAAACCTGCCTTAATTTCAGTGAAATAGTGTTGAAGGTGAGGTGTACTGGTGGCATGGCGTTCATTATTGGGCTATTCAAATGAATGTATTGAACAGTAACTATCACTTGAGACACTATACTCTACCCCCTCTCTTCCACTGGAATCCTCAGAGCCACCACCCCAGGAACTTGCTACATGCAGCCTCATTACCAAATACTAGATGATCTATAAACAAATATTTAAATCCATCACAAACTGGATACCTAAGGAGATCTAAGAAAAGCAAATTATTTTTGTATGTAAGAAGTTATTCCTCTATAAGTTTAAATAGAGAATTTTATAATAATGGACTTACAATAATGCTTGTATTAATAGTGTAATGACAAAGACCAGTGTGTTGAATTTAGCAACTAATGAAAATATGTAATTAGTCTTCTCGGCTTTATTAGAAGAGAAAAAAAGGTTTTGTTTTTGTTTTTCTCAATTGCTCCTTCTTTCAGAACCCTCAGCTCAGCTCCAATTTTTGGATATACACTATAGTCAATTAAAACACAATTTTATATTTTAAAATGTATGCATCAGTTATTTCAACCAGAAGAAATACTTTTTATGTTGCATATTATTTACAATTGGTATAAATTTACATAACTTAAATTTTGTTTATTTTCAATATCTCATAGAGAAAATTAAAAAAAAAAAGTCCTCTTTTCCTTACTTGCCACTAAAGGAGCAAAAACCTTTTTAAATTACAAGAGTACTAGCAAACCACAGTGACTATCATAATATGTTAGCATTCATATTCTAGAATGTAGGTGGTAAGGTCTTCCTAAAAGTATGTAAATAATGTAGAGATTTCAAAATCTGTGGTTGGCTGAGATTCTGCTCCTTCATTTAATGTAAGTGATTCTTGAACTCTTAACCTCAGATCTGGTTTAAACAAGTAGAATGTGCAGTGATCAATATAAAGAGAATCATTAAAAAAAAAAAAAAAGGAGTGGCCTATCTAAAATTACATTTTATGGGCAACTTTTTAGTGGTTACCTTAATAATAACAATTTTTCCTGCACATAAGAGACTATTCTAGCATCTCAGAAACCAAAACCACATAATAATATACACAACTCACTCCTCTATGTAAACAATCAATTAGGATGTCTGATGAGGGACGCCTGGGTGTTTCATTAGGTTAAGTGGCTGCCATAAGCTCAGGTCATGATCTCAGGGTCCTGGGATTGAGTCCCACATGAGGCTCCTTGCTCATAGGGGAGCCCGCTTCTTCCTCTGCCTGCTCTGCCTGACTCTCCCCCATTCATGCTTTCTGTCTCTCTGACAAATAAACAAAATCCTTAAAAAAAATGATGATATTTTCCCCCCATAATATCCATACCAAAATTTTAATTTTGGAATAACAAGTATTGAAGAGCTGGGGTTCTTAAAGGACAATCCAATGTAATTTCATTACATTCCATGTAATGAAATTCTAATTGTTTTTGTAGTACTTTGCTAGGGCTGTCATCATAAAGTACCATAGACTGCATGGTTCAAACAGCAGAAATGTATTGTTGCACAGTTCTGGAAGCTGGAAGTCTGACATCAAATGTTGTCAGGGTTGGTTCCTTTGGAAGACTGTGCCGGAGAATCTGTTTCAAGCCTCTTTTTTTGGCTTATAGGGGGCCTTCTCCCTAAGTCTCTTCACATTGTCTTCTCTCTATGTGTGTCTCTCTATTCAAATTATTCCTTTTTATAAGGACATCAGTAATACCAGATTAAGGTCCACTGTAATAATCTCACTTTAACTTGACTACTTCCATAATGATCCTACCTCCAAGTAAGGTCACATTTTGAGGTACTGGGTATTAGGACTTTACCATATGAATTTTAACCCATAACAGCATTTCATATGAAATAGACAGCTATTTTGCTATTAAATGATTAGCTTAGTGATAAAGAGCAAAGCCTTTGGATTCAAAGTTTGTGGGTATATATTCTGACTCTACCTGTATGTCTGTTTAAGCTCTTTGTGTCTCAGATTCTAATCTATAATACAGAGATGGTGTTAATCTTTGCTTCTTTGGGTTGTTGATAGAATTATGATTGTACACACAACACACACATGTGCATACCCACACATGCATATGTATTCTTGCAAATGAAAAAGTGATTTAAAAGTTTTTGTAATAATTATTACCACTTTGATCAATTTTCATTAATCTCAAATATATTACAGGTAGATGCTATGTTTTAATCTGTTATACTCCTTGTTATCTTTGTTTCATATAAAAGAAATAGTGCCAATGTACAACTATTGTCAGATATGCAATTCTTTTTCTAAAATAACCTATTAAAATAGGGCATGGTGCCAGAGTAACTATTCAGGAGGATAAGACATTCAAATGTAATGTAATCATTTAAATAGTTAAATAAAATATGTGTTTTCAACTACTGGTCAAGTACAAAAAAGAAGATATTGATGTAGAAACAAGGTGCAAAAGACAGTATAAAGTACTAGTTTCAGAGCCCAGGCTTCGAGTAAGATGAATGAACTCTCTCCTATTTGAGAGTGACTAACCTTACTTAACCTTCTGAAGTCTTTAGTGGCAGTATCATAGCCAATGAGGTTTATCCGAAGTGTGATCATTGCTAATTGGAGTGTCCATTTTCTCAGGTATAAAATGAAGTGAATAAAACTAACTAAATCATTAAATGGTGGTGAGCATTAAATAACATATAAGGCATTTAGCAAATATGCTCTCCCGTGGTAAATTCTCAATAAGTCGTCACTAGATATATAATCGGGCAAAATACTAAATTTCTGACCCTAAAATCCCTAATATGTAAAATGGGGAATATTGGTATCTAACATCTCAGTCCTTTTCACACTAAAATTTCGTAGTTTTTTTTTCAATTTATTAAACAATCTCAGGCACATAGGAATCACTCAATGAAATGTAATTTTTCTTTCTCATTCAAATAATATTATTAAATTCTGTCTTTTAAAAAAGATATAGGTAATATTTGTCTTTTGATGACCGACTTATTTCACTTAGCATAATTTCCTTAAGTTTCATTCATGTTATAGCGTATACAGAATTTCTTTCCTTTTTTACTGAATAATATTTTATTGTATGTATATAACCCATTTGTTGTTGTTGATCCATCTGTCAGTGGACACTTAGGTTGCTTTCACCTCTTGGCTATTATGGATAAGGCTGCTATGATCCTGAGTATAGTATGAATACATCATTTCCCTGAAATACCAACACTGTAATTGTTAAAGTTACTTTAGTTTGAGACTCATGGATTCTGGGTTTTTATTTCTACTCAGCCAAACATTAAAGTGTATTGACTGGTAACAAATCACATTTAACACTGAGCCTCAGTTTCCCCTTTTGTTATCTTATGTCACAAAAAGGATAATCAGAATAAGAAATTTTTTAAAAATTGAAAACTTAAAATATTAGAAATTATCACTAGAGAAAATGGAACACACATGGTTTCTTATTTTATTATTTATTTGATCATATTTTTCTTAAGTTTTTTTTTATTTTAATAAACATATAATGTATTTTTATCCCCAGGGGTACCGGTCTGTGAATCGCCAGGTTTACACATTTCACAGCACTCATCATAGCCCACACCCTCCCCAATGTCCATTTCCCCACCACCCTCTCCTGTCCCCCCTCCCCCCAGCAACCCTCAGTCTGTTTTTTGAGATTGAGTCTTTTATGGTTTGTCTCTCTCCCAATCCCATCTTTACATTTTTTCTCTTCCTACTCCCCCCAACGCCCCCGCACTGCATCTCCACTTCCTCATATCAAAGAGATCATATGATAGTTGTCTTTCTCCGATTGACTTATTTCGCTAAGCATGATACCCTCTAGTTCCACCCACGTCGTCGCAAATGGCAAGATTTCATGTCTTTTGATGGCTGCATAGTATTCCATTGTGTATATATACCACCTCTTCTTTATCCATTCATCTGTTGATGGACATCTAGGCTCTTTCCACAGTTTGGCTATTGTGGACATTGCTGCTATAAACATTCGGGTGCACGTGCCCCTTCGGAGCACCACGTTTGTATCTTTAGGATATATACCCAGTAGTGCAATCGCTGGGTCATAGGGTAGCTCTATTTTCAGTTTTTTGAGGAACCTCCACACTATTTTCCAGAGTGGTTGCACCAGCTTGCATTCCCACCAGCAGTGTAGGAGGGTTCCCCTTTCTCCACATCCTCGCCAGCATCTGTCATTTCTTGACTTGTTAATTTTAGTCATTCTGACTGGTGTAAAGTCATATCTCATTGTGGTTTTGATGTATTTCCCTGATGCCAAGTGATGTGGAACATTTTTTCATGTGTCTGTTGGCCATCTGGATGTCTTCTTTGCAGAAATGTCTGTTCATGTCCTCTGCCCATTTCTTGACTGGATTATTTGTTCTTTGGGTATTGAGTTTGAGAAGCTCTTTATAGATTTTGGATACTAGCCCTTTATCTGATATGTCGTTTGCAAATATCTTCTCCCATTCTGTCAGTTGTCTTTTGGTTTTGTTAACTGTTTCCTTTGCTGTGCAAAAGCTTTTGATCTTGATGAAATCCCAATATTCATTTTTGCCCTTGCTTCTGTTGCCTTTGGCGATGTTCCTAGGAAGAAGTTGCTGCGGTTGAGGTCAAAGAGGTTGCTGCCCGCGTTCTCCTCAAGGATTTTGATAGATTCCTTTCTCACATTGAGGTCCTTCATCCATTTTGAGTCTATTTTCGTGTGTGGTGTAAGGAAATGGTCCAATTTCATTTTTCTGCATGTGGCTGTCCAATTTTCCCAGCACCATTTGTTGAAGAGACTGTCTTTTTTCCATTGGATATTCTTTCCTGCTTTGTCGAAGATTAGTTGACCATAGAGTTGAGGGTCTATTTCTGGGCTCTCTATTCTGTTCCACTGATCTATATGTCTGTTTTTGTGCCAGTACCATACTGTCTTGATGATGACAGCTTTGTAATAGAGCTTGAAGTCTGGAATTGTGATGCCACCGACTTTGGCTTTCTTTTTCAATATTCCATTCGCTGTTCGAGGTCTTTTCTGGTTCCATATAAATTTTAGGATTATTTGTTCTATTTCTTTAAAAAAAATGATGGGATTTTGATAGGGATTGCATTAAATGTGTAGATTGCTTTAGGTAGAATAGACATTTTCACAATATTTGTTCTTCCAATTCATGAGCATGGAACATTTTTCCATTTTTTTGTGTCTTCCTCAATTTCTTTCATGAGTACTTTATAGTTTTCTGAGTATAGATTCTTTGCCTCTTTGGTTAGATTTATTCCTAGGTGTTTTATGGTTTTGGGTGCAATTGTAAATGGGACTGACTCCTCAATTTCTCTTTCTTCTGTCTTGTTGTTAGTGTAAAGAAATGCGACTGATTTCTGTGCATTGACTTTATATCCTGACACTTTACTGAATTCCTGTATAAGTTCTAGCAGTTTTGGAGTGGAGCCTTTTGGGTTTTCCACATATAGTATCATATCATCTGCAAAGAGTGAGAGTTTGACTTCTTCTTTGCCAATTTGGATGCCCTGAATGTCTTTTTGTTGTCTGATTGCTGAGGCTAGGACTTCTAGTACTATGTTGAACAGCAGTGGTGATAACGGACATCCCTGCCGTGTTCCTGACCTTAGCGGAAAAGCTCTCAGTTTTTCTCCATTGAGAATGATATTTGCGGTGGGTTTTTCATAGATGGCTTTGACAATATTGAGGTATGTGCCTTTTATCCCTACACTTTGAAGAGTTTTAATCAGGAAGGGATGCTGCACTTTGTCATATGCTTTTTTGGCATCTATTGAGAGTATCATATGGTTCTTACTCTTTCTTTCATTAATGTATTGTATCACATTGATGGATTTGCGGATGTTGAACCAACCTTGCAGCCCTGGAATAAATCCCACTTGGTCGTGGTGAATAATCCTTTTAATGTACTGTTGGATCCTATTGGCCAGTATTTTGGTGAGAATTTTCACATCTGTGTTCATCAGGGATAGTGGTCTGTAATTCTCTTTTTTGGTGGGATCCTTGTCTGGTTTTGGGATTAAGGTGATGCTGGCCTCATAGAATGAGTTTGGAAGTTTTCCTTCCATTTCTATTTTTTGGAACAGTTTCAGGAGAATAGGAATTAATTCTTCTTTAAATGTTTGGTAGAATTCCCCTGGGAAGCCGTCTGGTCCTGGACTTTTGTTTGTTTGGAGATTTTTGATGACTGTTTCAATCTCCTTACTGGTTATGGGTCTGTTCAGGTTATCTATTTCTTCCTGGTTCAGTTGTGGTAGTTGATATGTCTCTAGAAATGTATGCATTTCTTCCAGATTGTCAAATTTGTTGGCGTAGAGTTGCTCATAGTATGTTCTTATAATTGTTTGTATTTCTTTGGTATTGGTTGTGATCTCTCCTCTTTCATTCATGATTTTATTTATTTGGGTCCTTTTTTTCTTTTTGATAAGTCTTGCCAGGGGGTTGTCAATCTTATTAATTCTTTCAAAGAACCAGCTCCTAGTTTTGTTGATTTGTTCTATTGTTTTTTTAGTTTCTATTTCATTGATTTCTGCTCTGATCTTTATGATTTGTCTTCTCCTGCTGGGTTTAGGCTTTCTTTGTTGTTCTCTCTCCAGCTCCTTTAGGTGTAGGGTTAGGTTGTGTATTTGAGACCTTTCTTGTTTCTTGAGAAAGGCTTGCACCGCTATATATTTTCCTCTCAGGACTGCCTTTGTTGTGTCCCACAGATTTTGAACCATTGTGTTTTCATTATCATTTGTTTCCATGAATTTTTTCAATTCTTCTTTAATTTCCTGGTTGACCCATTCATTTTTTAGAAGGATGCTGTTTAGTCTCCATGTATTTGCGTTCTCTCCAAATTTCCTCTTGTGATTGAGTTCTAGCTTCAGAGCATTGTGGTCTGAAAATATGCAGGGAATGATCTCAGTCTTTTGGTACCGATTGAGACCTGATTTATGACCCAGGATGTGGTCTATTCTGGAGAATGTTCCATGTGCACTAGAGAAGAATGTGTATTCTGTTGCTTTGGAATGGAATGTTCTGAATATATCTGTGATGTCCATCTGGTCCAGTGTGTCATTTAAGGCCTTTATTTCCTTGTTGATCTTTTGCTTAGATGATCTGTCCATTTCAGTGAGGGGACTGTTAAAGTCCCCTGCTATTATTGTATTACTGTCGATGTATTTCTTTGATTTTGTTATTAATTGGTTTATATAGTTGTCTGCTCCCATGTTAGGGGCATAGATATTTAAGATTGTTAGGTCTTCCTGTTGGACAGACCCTTTGAGTATGATATAGTGTCCTTCCCCATCTCTTATTATAGTCTTTGGCTTAAAATCTAATTGATCTGATATAAGGATTGCCACCCCAGCTTTCTTCTGATGTCCATTAGCATGGTACATTGTTTTCCACCCCCTCACTTTAAATATGGTCTAAAATGAGTTTCTTGTAGGCAGCATATTGATGGGTTTTGTTTTTTTATCCATTCTGATACCCTGTGTCTTTTGATTGGGGCATTTAGCCCATTAACATTCAGGGTAACTATTGAGAGATATGAATTTAGTGCCATTGTATTGCCTGTAAGTGACTGTTACTGTATATTGTCTCTGTTTCTTTCTGATCTTCTACTTTTAGGGTCTCTCGTTGCTTAGAGGACCCCTTTCAGTATTTCCCGTAGAGCTGGTTTGGTGTTTGCAAATTCTTTCAGCTTTTGTTTGTCCTGGAAGCTCTTTATCTCTCCTTCTATTTTCAATGATAGCCTAGCTGGATATAGTATTCTTGGCTGCATGTTTTTCTCATTTAGTGCTCTGAATATATCATGCCAGTTCTTTCTGGCCTGCCAGGTCTCTGTGGATAGGTCCGCTGTCAATCTAATGTTTTTACCCTTGTATGTTACCGACTTCTTTTCCCGGGCTGCTTTCAGGATTTTCTCTTTGTCACTAAGACTTGTAAATTTTACTATCAGGTGACGAGGTGTGGACCTATTTTTATTGATTTTGAGGGGCGTCCTTAGCATCTCCTGGATTTTGATGTTTGTTCCCTTTGCCATATTAGGGAAATTCTCTGCAATAATTGTCTCCAATATACCTTCTGCTCCCCTCTCTCTTTCTTCTTCTTCTGGAATCCCAATTATTCTAATGTTGTGTCGTCTTATGGTGTCGCTTATCTCTCAAATTCTCTCCTCGTGGTCCAGTATTTGTTTGTCTCTCTTTTGCTCAGCTTCTTTATTCTCTGTCATGTGGTCTTCTATGTCACTAATTCTTTCTTCTGCCTCATTTATCCTAGCAGGGAGAGCTTCCATTTTTGATTGCACCTCATGAATAGCTTTTTGGATTTCAACTTGGTTAGATTTTAGTTCTTTTATTTCTCCAGAAAGGGCTTTTACCTTTCTGGAGAGGGTTTCTCTAATATCTTCTATGCCTTTTTCGAGCCCGTCTAGAACCTTGAGAATTGTCATTCTGTACTCTAGATCTGTCATGTTACCAATGTCCATATTGATTAGGTCTCCAGCCTTCAGTACGGCCTCTTGTTCTTTTTTTTGAGGTGAGTTTTTCTGCCTTGTCATTTTGTCCAGATAAGATTTGCTTTCTCCTGCTGTGGAATTCCGCTGTTCTTGGTGAGCGAAGTTGGTTTTGGCTGGGTTTCTTGTTGATCTTCTGGGGGAGGGGCCTGTTGTAGTGATTCTCAAGTGTCTTTGCCGCAGGCAGAATTGCACCGCACTTGCCAGGGGCCGGGATAAGTAATCCGCTCGGGTTTGCTTTCAGGAGCTTTTGTTCCCTGAGCACTTTCTGTAGAGTTTTGGAGGATGGTAATGAAGATGGCGGCCTCCCAATCTCTCAGCCCGGAGGAGCCGAGAGCTTGGGGTTCCGCTCCTCAGCGTGCCCTCAGAGTAAAGTGCCCAACCGCCCCTGCCTCCCTCGCCTGCGGTCGCACTGGTAGGAAAGCGGTCAATTGCTGGAACCTGGAGAAAAGCGCCTGGTCGCTTCCGTCTCCATGGCCTCTGGCCGCGCTCCGAGCCCACCCAGCCTGCGACCCGCACAAGGTAACCCCGGGCTTAGAGCTCACTCCTCGGCTTTGTCGCTGTAGCTGGCTTCCCCGCTCTAATACCTTCGAGCTCTGTGGCACTCAGACACCCCTTGTCTTTCTGTGACCCCGCGGGACCTGGGGTTATGCTGACCCCGCCTGGGTTTCCCCCCGGTTTAGCCTCTGGAGCGATGGTTCCTAGTGGAGCCGACTTTTAAAAGTCCCAATTTTGTGCTCTGTTGCTCTGCCGCTTTCCGGGAGCCGGCCCCTCCCCCCGGGGTCTGTCTTCCCGTCGCTTTGGATTCACTTCTCCGCAGGTCCTAACTTTCAGAAAGTGGTCGATTTTCTGTTTCTAGAATTGTTGCTCTTCTTCTCTTCGATTTCCCGTTGGATTTGTAGGCGTTCACAATGGTTAGATAAGCTATCTAGCTGATCTCCTGCTACCCGATGTCGTCTCAGCCTGCTACTTCTCCGCCATCTTGACTCCTCCCGATCATATTTTTCTTCTTAAGATATTCCACTAAGCAGTAAATTACTGAATTATTTCAGAGGATGGTGAGTTAATTTTTCAAAGTGTCTTACGATTCTGGTCTTTTTACAATTAAAATAAATTGGTCACCAGAAGATTCTAAGTGAGTCAAAGGTATAAAGCAGAATAATCAGCATAATACCTGAACATTGTGGACATTCCATAAGTATTTGTTGCACCAACATTAATTGGAAATATTAAGTATTTATACTGGTATAGCATGCAGGTAATTATCTTTGGGGTGCATAATTATATAGTTGTTTTGCTTTTGTAGATGTAGCAGTGATGCAAAATAGTGTTGGGTAAAAGCACAAGATTCAGTGTCATACAGATTTATATGACTGTTTCTTTTCTCAAACCTGTGACATGGGCAAATGATTAACATCTTAAGTTCTCACTTACTTATTTACTAAAAGAAGAAATAATTGCATCATATTTAGAAAAATAGGAGGAATAGTGCTATCAAAACTAAAAATTAAAAGCAGCCATCAGTTTTTTATATCTTGAAGAAAAAATTTTGTGACAATAGAGGGACAATGGATATATTAATTTGGCATGTATCAGTGGACATGATAGTCTCCTAAAGAGTTTTTTTGGTATTGCTAATAATCTAAGATTCTTTTATCTTAGAAATGGAATTTAATGTGAAATGGCAAATGTATTTCAAATAAATTTTTGGACTAAAAATTCTAAAACTAGTATTAGATCTTTTTCATATTTTAAAAATGACCTTTTTTTGGAACCAGAGAAGACCCTGAATGGCCAAAGCAGTCTTGAGAAAGAAGAACAAAGCTGGAGACATCATGCTTCCTGATTTCAAACTATATTATAAATCTATAATAAAGAAAATAGTGTGGTATTGGGGTGAACACGCACACGCACGTGTGCGCGTGCACACACACACACACACACACACACATATCAGTGTAACAGAATAGAGCCCAGAAATAAACCGACACATATATTAACTTACTACAAAGGACCCAGGAATATACACTAGCCACATCCAAAAAAAATGAAACTAGACCACTGCCTTAACACTGTACACAAAAATTATCTCAGAATGGATTATAGACTTGAATGTAAGCTCTGAAACAATAAAACACTTAAAAATTGTTTTTTATTACTTTGTCATCACCATGTTCATGTTTTCCTCTGTTTAAATATATGTAGTGTATTACTGATGATAGTTCTTTCAAATGTCCTATTCTAACTCCATTAAATCTGTAATATTTAATGGAGTAAGAAATTGTAGCCAGCCTGCAGGGAATGAGCAGAACCTCCAGTTGACAGCAGAACAGACAGGAAAAAGCCTGAAGCTATCCATACACAGCTGTGAAGAACAGAATGTTGCCAACCACAACACAAGTGGGGAAGTGACTTCTCCAGTTGGGCTTCCAGATGAGAAACCTGCCCAGCCCCTTGATTGCAACCCTTCAGGGAACTCAGATAAGTCAAATCTGGATGCCTGACTCAGATAAACAGTAATAAAATAAATAGGTTGTTTTAAGCCACTACGTTTGTGGTAATAATGTTGTGTAGGGGTAGAGAAATCATACACATTTTGGAGTTGGAGGGGAAAAAGGGAGGCAACAACCATTTGGTGGCGCATACATGTTGTTAGTGATCTACTGACTTGCTCTGTTAGTGTAAAGCAGCAGCTGGGTCTTCTGTTACTTTCCCTTCCCCCTTGGATAGTGAGTCCTTCAGTTTCTTTGACTCCTGGCCAGTATCAAGATGGTGCTTGGTCCTTGTCACCACGGTCAGAAGCAACAAGAATGGGACAATTATCCTTCTGATCTCATGGGATCCCAATTGTGATCTCAAGGTTCTGGAGTGCACATGGTCTTCCCTCTCTGACTGCCTGCCTGTGGAATTTTGGGTCCCAGCATTATATGTAGAGACAAACTTGCAGAAACTGCTTAGCCAGATCCCATAATTGTATAATCGAATCCCCTTGTAAAAATATATTAATAATAAACACATTAATGTAACATATTAATGTTTATATATTATATAATGATATATATGTATATTATGTGTTCTATAATAATATAGATTATACTGACTGATTTCCTACTGGTTCTACTCCTCTAATGGAACACTGACTCTAACTGATATACCTGGTAATTGATGGTCAGTGCTAAACATTTTGAATCTTATATTTGGGTGATGGATTTTGTTGTATTCCTTTAAATAGTGTTGGATTTTTGCCTGGAATGCAATTAAGTTGTCTGGATCAGTTGGATCCCTTCAAGGCTTGTTTTAAGATTTGTTAGAGCAGGCACACAGCAGCTACCGCTGTGTACATAATTAAGCTCCATTATTAATTCAGTAACCTTTTCAGGCCATGCATGTTCTGTGGGTTAGGAGGTCTTTCTGTTATAGCTGATGAGAAGATAAATTCTTCTCAGCCCTGTGTGAGCTCAAGGAATTGATCAGCATACTACTTCAAATGATTCTTTCCATGACTTTATGTAATTGCCTTTTATGCTCATATCAGTACTCAGCTAAAACTTGAGCAGGTACCTCTGTGTAGCTCCCCTTTTTCCAGTATTTTGCCACCCAAATTATAGCTGCACTAGGCTATGTGAATTCTGGTACTCATTCATCAACAGAATGAGATTTCTGGATTTCATCTGCATTTCCCTGCATGCACAAGGTTCACCTCTGCTGTTTCCCTTACCTCAGAGATCAAAGTCCTAACTGACCTGTTGTCACACATGAGAAAATCATTATTTCATACATTCTATTCAGTTTTCTAGTGAAATATGAGACAGTGCAGTCCCTAGTACTCCATCGCAGTTGGAACCAAAAGTCTTCCCACTGAATCTGCTATGTGTTTCCTCTTTTATTTTTGTCTCTTATTTACCACCACTTATGATTATGATTATGATAGGTAATGAGCTCTTCGTGATGATTATTGTGCTGCCTAGCCTATTCATATTTACACCAGATAGGATAAATAGATACAATCCTGATCATTTTCTTTTTTGTCTATTTTGAAATCCTGAAGTAGAAAGCAGGGATATTTACTGTCAAGTTAAACACTTCCTATGATTGTTTACATATTTGTAATTGGCTGTCACAAACTGACATAAGCCAGTTTTTCATTAGGTAAATGACAGGTTCTTCTGGTAAATATCAGGAGCTTTTGAAGATTGGATGCAGGTGGGGTCTGAATGTACTTATCTCTGAATGCTGCTAGTAGGTTGTGCATCACAATAAAAGCAATTGCATATTTTGCAATTCTGGCAAGAGAGCAGGGGAATACAGTTTTGCATTTTGTCAAAAGTCCAAGGTGATCTTTCTCTCTTTGACCTCAAAATCACAGAGTAACACCTCAAATGATATGACAATGTTTTTATGCTAGGAATAGAATTGTAGTTGAACTAAATGACATATTCTTCTATGAAGTGAAATCATTATAATGGACCAATCTGGTCTAGGCCCCAAGTGCTGAAATAATAGAATGTTTGGTTTCTGTTACATCATGACTCAATTAAATAACACCAATCAGATGCTACTTTTATCATTTCTCATGATAAATTTATCTGTCTATAGTGTTAATATAAATTTGAATAAAATTATTTACCCAAACATGCAACTTCTAGTACTCATAATGAGGTATTAACAAGTAAATCACCATCAGTAAAATATATCATTGTCCTATTACCAAGTAGAAAAGTATCAGTGATAATTGGGGTGCCCAACTGGCTCAGTTGGTGGAGCATTCAACTCTTGATCTCGGGGTCATAAGTTTGTGCCCCACATTGGGTGTAGAGTTTATTTAAAAAATTTTTTTAAAAGAAAAATATAAATGGATATGACATGATGGAGAGCAAGAAGAAGGTTGAAGCCATGAGTAAAAGCTGGAAGACTTGATGACAACCTGGAGGCCATATGTGATCTTATCATAGCCAATATCTATAGTGTAAGCAATCATCTGAAGAGCTGTCCTCCTTCACCACAGAGCAGCATATGTGCCTCCTATCTTGGAGGAGATAAGCTGGAATATACTAAATGTTTGTACTCTTAAATGTGCTAGAAAGGGAATCAGCGTCTGCCCCATGATATACTATCAGCCATGTTCTCTGAGCAGTTACTCAGAGAAATCATCTTTCCTCTCTACTTTGTGTTCCCTTGCACTTTTTCTGTCTTTTGAGAAGACAGAGAAGACTTTATTGATCCATTCAGAAGCTCCCTTTTGGAGGTCTTGAAGACCTGACATATCCGCATGTTTCTGATTTTGACTTTCCCATTGTACTCGCCAGGGAAGTCTAAAATGCCAAGTTCTTTAAATTTTTTATTTTTTGTCATTCATCACAATGCTACTCTTATCCAAAAACTTGCACAGACTACATAAGACAGGTTATAGATTGCATGTCTACGTCCCCCCCAAATTCATATGTTGCAATCCTAACCCCAATGTGCTGGTATTAAGAGGTGGAATCCTGACTTCAGTATTATTTCTACCCTAGCCTATCCTTTGCAAAATGCTAATTTGTTCCAGCTTTATTGAAGTGTGATTGACAAAAGAACACTGTATATATTTAAGGTGGAAAAAAAATGTCACCTCTCTTCTGTCTCTCTCCTTCGTTTTGCCATTTCATGGGGTTGATGCACTTGAAGCCGTTTACAGGTCTCTGAGTCTCTGTTCCTCTTTCCCCATTCTTTTTTTCCTCTAAAGCTTGTAACTGCTTCAGGTAGTAAGCTGGGGGAAATGTGATTCAACTCTTTTGTCCCCATTCTCTTTATAATTCACTACCTGTTGCCCAGTGACAGAAAACTATCATCATTTCACATATATTGTCCTATTGTCACATATAAAATGGAAAGTGGATAGTGAAAGGATAGTTCTTACAGCAGTTAATAATACTTAGGCCCATTTTTTATTATGTGAATATTCTATATTTATATCCTTGTTTCTACATTTCAAAACAAGGTCGCTATATTATTTCACTATGAATAAAAAAGTATAAAAACTGCATTTAAAACAAATACACATTTACAGAAATAAGGATTTCATATGTAATTTAAGTGAATTTTTAACTTTCTTCCTTACAGAAAATTAAGGGTATAAATATTATATAAAGGCAAAATTGGCACCTGTGAAATAGGCTGATTCAAATCTCATTTCAGTACTTCAAATAAAAAACACATAAAGAATAACTGGTGCAGATAATATGTTTTTTTCTAATGATTTGTGGTCCTGTGGCTTCATTGATTTTCCTACCATCTGATGTTAACCACTCACTAATATAACCCACCTACTATAATAATGTTGGTAATAATTATATCCTCCTGGCTTCTCTTGCAGTGCTTTCATATGGCTAGTATTTTATTGCTATTTCTTGCTGAGTTTTATCCAGCACTTTAAACTCCCCACTGCCTTTATTTAAAGTTACTGAAGCATATAAACAAAAATATCACTTTCTTTGAAAATAGCTTTTGAGGCTAGTAGAAAATCCAAATCTCTCATTTTTTGGAAGAAAACTCAAACTCAATATTATTAGCATAAATCTAACAAAAGAGTTGCTCATAGTTTGAAAGACTTATATTGTGGGTAAAATATTACTATATAGAACACTATAGAATGGCCTAAGATATTTGCACAACAATAAAACAATTGCCCGTTTTAAATCTAGCTTTGGTGATTTATATACTTATATTTTTCTTGAAGCAAATAAAATATTGTTTATAAGGACAAATCACGAAAGTCCATAAATCCTTTTGAAGACATTGCTTTGCAAAAGGACAACTTACAGTAAAATTGTATTGAAGAACCAGAGAGCTTTTTTCTTAGGAACTATTTGGTGATATTACTGAAAAATCAGCAGACATATATAATAATTACACTTGTCCCTAAAATGTTATATTTAAAGAATAGCAATATTTAAGTATTCTATTTTTTATAACTGTTTTCAGTGAGACATAATTCACATATCATAAATGTTACCTTTTTAAAATATACAGTTCTTGTTTTTAATATAATCATAAAGTTGTGCATCATCACCACCATCTAAATTTAGAATAATCACCACAAAGAGAAATCCTATACCCATTAGCAGTCACACTTTATGTTCTCTCCCTCCTTGCCACTGGAAAATTATTAATCTTTCTATGGATTTTCCTGTTTTGGTCATTTCATATAAGTGGAATCGTACAATATAGTCTGTTGTGTCTGGATTCTTATTTCCAATCTGTCCCCATATCACAAAACTACTTCTAAAGTACTCCTCCAATATATTCATGTGCCTCTACTACTACTACTAGAAATCTATTTCAAGCCATCATAATTTCTTATATAACTTTAGCAAATTATGTTTTTATAATGATGAGTACATAAACATATTATATTCGTCTACTAGATTATTTTTTTATCTTTGTTTACAGTCAGTCAGTGACACTTCTCAGTAAGCTCATGAGAGAGAGAGAGAGGGAAGGAGAGAAAGAAGTGGAGGAATGGGGAGAAAATTAACACTTGTTTTTTTATTGCACCTTCATCATGAGTTACATTGACCTACTCATCAGAGGTGATAAAAACATGTTTGGAATATATATATATGAGTGAATGAATGAATGGTTGCATGCATGACTGGAGGGACAGATCTAGGCTTACTGTCCTGTAGTCTGTTACTATAGTGATTTTTTTCAATACCGTTCCAGTATTCATATGGAATATGAATAATATGCATAAGTGATTTTTCTAAATGTAAATCTAGCCATGTCACTTTCACTCTTAAAATCTTTTACTCCATTGCCTTAAGTATGAAGTCTGTATGATATGGGATCTTAAGAACGTATTTAGCATCAGTTTTCACCAGTCTGCCACTTATCCAGTATTTAGCTTACACTCAGTCCTTTCATTTTTTGGTCCTTCTCTGAAAACACCATTTTATTGATCTCCATGTCTTTATTTAGAATACTCCCAGAGCACTTAATTTTTTTTGATAAAATGTGCACGTGTTTTATTACTCAGCAAAACATCATTAGGCCATAATACTAAGGCATGCACAATAATAATTAAATTTAATCATTCTTAACTTTTGCCAACTTTCTGTCTTGTAAAAAAACACATAATTTTACCCACATTTTTTATTTCTCATAATGAAGATACATGGGAGAAAGAAATAACATATTTTATTTAGCAGTATGTTAGCTTGATTTAGAACCACAGATCACTTTAAACATTCACTTCCTGTAGGAAGTTGAACATATTGCTTACCTCTATCACAGTGTGAGGATACCGAGTTCTATTATTTTTGTGATTTCTGCTTTCCTTTAGGTGAACCTTTCCAGGTATGGATAGAAGCTTTGCATCCCCAACGTCTTTTATACTCTCCTGCATTCAGTAGACAAATAATATATACCACTGAATTTTTAAAAAAATTAATGAGCTAGGACACACAAAACAATGTGCTGGTGCATTCTGGCACTTGCACAAGGTTTAATTTGGGCTAGATATCATTAAATTAAAGGTCTTTTTTTTTTTTTCCTGAGGTATCCAGGCAGTTGAAATGTAGACTTAAAGTAAGATAGCTAAGACTGAGATGTAGGGAAGTTGGGAATTCATATTTTACCTTGCTATATGTTGACAAAAATTACAGGAATTTCCAACAAAGGTTGTAGAAAACATGGCTACAGAGTGGGAAAACATGGCTACAGAGTTTTCTAAGAAACTGGTACTTATTTTAAATATATATTCAAACATTAGTATCCATATTTTAAAGTCAAGGAAATTGAAGCTCTGAGATGTTTAATGTTCAATTTCATACAGATAAAAGGAGAAAATATCAGAGTTGCCAAATTCTACTGTATCCTTCTAGACCCAGAATAATAGAGCAGCCACTATCTTGAATTTTGATGGCCTCTTTAACACAAAGAAAAGTGAGATGTCTAGAGACTCTTACACCAATAACTGAAAGTATTGCCTGGGAATAACTCTTGTTACTTCCATTAACAAGTCATTGACTGGACTAAATCACATGAACACATTTAGAAGCACATATGTTTGTTATTGTTATGTTTTCCTGAAGATTTGACTCTTTTGTCATGATAAGAGCTCCTTCCTCCTCTCTAGTAACAGTTTTTTGTGAAGTTTATTTTACTAGTAAGGTTTGATATTAATATAGCCATGCCATCCCTCCTCTGATTACTGTTTTCTTGGTGTATTTTTGTCCATCTTATTACTTACTACTTATTCCGTCTATGTGTCTTTGAATATAAAGTTTGTCTCTGGAAGACAGCATAGTTATATAATGATTTTTTAATCTTCTGCCAATCTCCAGCCTTTAATTGGTGTGTTTACTCCGTTTACATTTGATTACTGAAAAGATTGTTTTACATTATTTGCTATACGTTGTCTATCTATATGCTATATACCATTTTTGTTCTTCGGTTCCTCCATAACTACCTTCTTTTGTGTTAAATAGATGCTTTATAGTATATCTGTAGAAGAACGAATGAACTTTACCCAAAGAAAGATCTGACCTTTGCCCTATTCCTGAGACATAGTATCTAAGCCCTTGGGATGTCTTGTCTGATGAGTTTCTTTGCTTATATGGGATCTTCGAGCCACAGCAAATAGTAACAGTGTGATTTATTGTATTTTGAAGTACAGCTTGATCTCTGGAAGGGCTGGTGGGTAAGATCAACCATGCATGTGGTCAGCCATATCTACATGATAAAGCACCAATAAAAACTCTAGGCACCGAGACTGGTGATCTTCCCTGGTTGGCAGCGATCCATGTATATTGACACGCATTGCTGCCAGGAGGAGTCAACACTCTCCATGACTACTGGGAGAATACAACTGGAAGCTCCACCTTTGTAACTGTCCAGGACTTTGCCCAATGTGTCTCTTTCCTTGGCTAAATTTAATTTGTATTATTTCACTGTAATAAACTTTAACAGTGAGTATAACAGCATAGTGAGTTCTTTGAATCTTGCTAGTTTAATGATCAGCTCTGAGAGTAGTCTTATGAATCCCTGAATTTGCAATTCATGTTAGAGTGAGGGTGGTCTTGTGGACTACTTTCTAACTTTACAATACCATTTTAAATTTTTATGTTGCTTTCATCTTAACTTAAAGCAATCTAGTTTGAATTAATGCCAACTTAATTTCAATAGTATAAAAAATTTTGCTGCAGTATAGCTCTGCTCCACCCTTTTTATGCTATTATTGTGAGACAAATTACATTTTTATACATTATAAAGCCATTAACTCAATTTTATATTTATTGCTTTATATAATTGCTTTTTATATTAGGAGGAAAAGAGAATCATAAACAAAATATTCATACTCTTTTTAATAGGTACCTACGTAGTTACCTTGACCAGTGTTCTTTTGATACAGATTTGAATCATGGTTTACTGTTCTTGTTTGTTTGTTTAATTCAGACTAAATGACTCTCTTTATTATAGAAAATTTCTGCTAGTGATAATTTTTCTCATTTGTTATTGAACTCCTTCATATTTGAAGAATAGTATTGCCAGACACAAAATTCTTGGTTTACAGTCTTCAGTACTTTGGCTATGCCATTCAACTACTTTTGGTCTCCTTAAGTTCCAAAAAAAGTGTCCCTTATACTTTAGGAGTCACTTTCTCCTGCTTCTTTGAGATTCTCTTCCTTTAGTTTTTGACAGGTCAACTCTGATGTGATTAGGTGTACAAATTCTTTGAGTTTATCCCAGTTGGATTTGTTAAGATTTGTAGATGTGCAGATTAGTTATATTCACTAAATTTGAAACTTTAGTGGCTATAATTTTTTCAAACAAACTTTCTGCCTCTTTCTCTTCTCTCTTTTGAGACTCTCACTGTACGTGTTGGCATGCTTGATGGTATCTGTGGGTCTCTGATATTCTGTTCATTGGCTTTTGTTGCTTTTTATTTCTATGTTCAACTGGATAATCTCAAGTTATCTTTATGTTAGATGATTCTTTCTTCTTCCAGTTCAGATATGCCGGTGAGTTCTTCTAGTGAATTTTTCATTTCAGTTATTCCAGAAATTCTGTGTTATTCTTTCTTTTAGTTTTATATCTTTATTACTATTCTGTATTTGTTGAGACATTCTTCTCATACTCTAATTTTTTTGGTATGTTTTCTTTAATTATTTGAACATATTTATAATAATGCATTTAAAATCTTTTATAAGTTCTGTATGTGGGCTTCCACAGAAACAGTTTTCTTTGGCACTTTTTTTATTTGCTGTGTTTAGGCCATAATTTCTTATTTCTTTATGTGCCTCTTTATTTTTTCATTAACAACTAGACATTTTAAATAATAGAATATGGTATCCCTGGAAATCAGATTTTACCTAATTTGTTTGGATTTGTGGTTGTTGTCATTGCAGGAGTTCTTGATGATGATGGTTTGTTTAGCATTTTTCCCAGACTAATTCTTCATAGCTTGTATTCTTTGGTAAGTGCAGCCACTGAAGTTTCTGCTTCATTAACGCAGTGGTCAGATCATGACCATAATGTTTCAGTGGTCAGATAAAGCTATCTTTAAACACTTCAACCAGTCTTTGCCTAGGAACTCTGATGCTCTGGGTAATGCTTTTAATGCTCCAGCAGGAAGTTTATAATTCTAACTTAGACTTCACTTTCTGCTTGCACAGACCCTCAGGGTCAGCCACAGGTGAGAAATTAGCCCTTCTTCTCATGTCTTCCCTGCGTATGGTACTGTACCTGTGTGTGGCCTTTATATCCCTAAGAACACATCAGATCTTTGTCAAGCTTCCCATAGAAATATCTTTCTCAGTTAGACCTTCTCAGACTTTGGTCAGACTGTTTTAGCCCCAACTCATAACACTGTGTCCATCAGCAATGATGTTAAACTACTGCTGTTGATTGTTGTCAACAAGTGTCCTAAAGATGGGGCTGTTCAGGAGCTATTTCAGAATCAGATCAAGTGAAAACAAATCCTGATAATGGAACATGTTAAGGAACTCCTAGACACATCGAATAGTGACAGTTTTCTCCAAACTACTTTGTCATTTCTGGTGACTCCTAAGTTTCTGTTTTTTTCATTGGTGCTTTACTTATAAGACTGGTGGTTTTCAAGGCTACCACAGAGATATAAGAAGAAAAGTATGAGAATAGGATAAGTGAAAACATCACAAAGCTCACTTTTCTTACCAAGATTCAGCCATTTTTTTCCTGAATAAACTCTCCTTGGAGTGTTACAAGCTTTTGGTTCATTTCCAAAGTTCTGAAAAAGTGTTGATTTTGACAATTGTTGCCAGTGTTATTGTATTTATAGAGGAATGCACTTTCACAGGTCCTATCTCCATCATTCTGAAATTGCTTTCCTCCAGAGCAAACTATTTTTTAGTTGATTGATTTTGCGTATAAAACAAGATCCAAATATGAAACATGAGATTTACATCAAATACTATAATGCAGAGTGGAAAAAATATCAAAATAATAGGAAAAATAAGAGAGCAGTCAGATTCTGATGGCTTATTTTAATTTTTATCATCAGTTTCAAAATGAATGAGTGAATGAGTGTGTGGCTGTGTGGGTGTGCATGTGTGTGTGGATATGTGTATATTTGATTCATCAGGCTTTGGACCCGACTTTGTGAAACAGGTTCTGAAGAAAAACAAAATTAATATCCTCTGTGATTTCATTATCCTGGACCTTCCAGAGGTTAATAGGATGTGTTTTGTAAGAAACCACTTTGGTCATACTTATATTGACCCATATAATATCTGCTAGTCTAATAGAAACATGCAATGGACCCACACAATATCTGCTAGTCTAATAGAAACACACAATGTCAGGTTTCCCTGTAGTTTACCAACAGCCAGCAGTGCCATAGAATTTCCATTAGTCAGTGAGAGTCAGCTGCAACCTCAGAGGAATGAGATCAGATAATGTGCAGGATGATATCCTTATATTGGTCTGAAAAGCTCAATTATGAACACCATGCATTTATTTGGTTGCTGTATTATTAGTATAAATGCTGCTTTTTGGTGAATTCTGGAAGGGTCCTTTTCTTCCCTTGGATATTTTAGTGACCCTGCACCTCTGAGTGTGATTCAGACAGCCCCAGGATTCTATTGGAAGTGAGAGAGAAAGAGAGAGAGCAACAGGCAAAAACTGTCTCATGCCAGCAATTTTGAGACTCTTCTTTTCAGGGAAAGAAGTCCCCTTTCATTTCTTACATAATAACTGTGACTTTCATTTGTCACAAGTGGTGTTTAATTCATCTGGTGGTTCCTGCTCTAATCCAATCTGTACTAAACTACCAACTTGATAAGGTGAGGTGAAAGGGGTTAGAAAAAAAAAAAAACACACCTTAGATTGCTATAATTTATGAATGTTTAATTTGAGAAATCTCAAAGAGGAATTTATTTTTCTTTTTCTGAAAGGAAAGGTGTAATTTATTATGGTGACTTTGATATTTTTAAAAATAATGTGTGCTTTGCCTACATCTGATACTGTGTGCTAAATGAAGATAAATGTTATAGCTATGTATAATTATATTATGTTCTCTCTACTTGCCCTAAGTAATTTTGATGAATTTACATTTATCATTATATTATCTTAAAATAGAAATACATATGTGAAAATGTAACCAAATAATTTAGATTTATAGAGATTGATTTTCAGTGGCTCTGCTTTGAGAATCCTAATATTTCTTTCATGCCTAAATTAAATCAGACACATTTTAAGAACACAGTGTATGCCAGCAGTGGTAGTGATAAAAATCTCAAAGTGGAAATCCAGAGCTCTTTATTTCAAAATAGTATGTTTTATCCAATTAAAAGTAAAATGATGTCAAAACAATTAACACAAGATAACCTGCAAATAACCATGTTTGGGAGCTTTAACTCTACCACTGTTACCATTTACCAGTTATTTGATTGTTGCCCAGGGTTTCTTCGTATTTTTTTGCTTGAACCTGTGGTGTGGTTATGTTGAACCTAAAAATATAGACCTACTATAATAGCTTTGAAGAATAACTTACATTATTAAATGCATTACTTAACTGAGAGAATAATTCATTTCAACAAAAAACCGTTAGAGATGACTCACTCTTCTAGGATCCATTTAATGATATATCTTGTGATTTTTTTTTTTTTTTTTTTACAAACCAAAATCAATACAAGCCACATTCTTCTCTTATCAACTAAAGAAGTTTGGTTTTGAGCCAGCGTATTTCTTGCTTATTATTATAGTACCCTAGTATAACCCTTGAATTTGAACTCTAAATAAGAGAATTAATTCCTTTTGTAGCTGGCATTATTTTTTTCATAAGTATGGAAAACACTGCACCTTCCCTAGTCTAGAGAAGGCACTAGAACTGAGTGCCTTGATTTCATCATTGTTTATGAACTATGGTCAGGTACTTAAATAAAGTGGAAATTCAATAAACTTCTGTCATTACATTGGGAAATTCAATAAACTTGTATCTTTATACTCATCGTATTTTATGAACTATGGCCAGGTATCTAAATAAAGTGGAACTTCAATAAACTTGTGTCTTTACATTGAGAAATAATTAATTTACTACTAAGGTTACTAAATAACAAAGTGTTCTTTATTCACTAAACTGCTTATGTAGCATGTGCATGTATGTTTTATTTCTGTGTGCATATATATAAAATATAAATTTTAAGTGTCAATATTTTGTGTCAATATTTCTTAGCCATTTTGTGTCAATATTTCTTAGCCATAATTATACGAGGAGATAACTCAAGCACTAGAAAGGCAAGGAGTCTTTTCCTATCATATTTATTAATGTGTCCCCTTCATTCCTAGAAAAATATCAGGCATGTGTTTGGTACTGAGCAGTGTGTGTGTGTGTGTGTGTGTGTGTGTGTATACATATACATACACTGCTAATTTTGTTATTAGTTAAATAATTTCCCAGGCATTCCATAATGATTTTTAGAGTTATGTTTATTTTTTACATTAATTAGTAAAAAAATTAGACAAATGTTTAAGAAATTCTAAAATTATTTACTTAAAATTACCTAATAGTTGAGAAGTGTTTAATAAGAAATTATATTAGTTTCAAAATATCATATTTGATTTTCTGTATATATTCATAATCTCAATATATATATTCCTCTAAATTAGCCACAACTGAACTGTAAGTTTTAGAGATTATCAGATTCCTGATAAATTACTAGACTTATTGAGAATAAATTTCACCTATAGGATTTATAATTTTAAAATAAAAATAAACTATTTAAAATTTATTTTTTTTCGCAGATGGAAATACTACCCACACCACTTATGTAGCATGAGACAATTTTAAAGTTTCATTATTTGTTTTAGTAACAATGAGTACAATAAACATTTCTAACATTTTGTTGTAGGGCAAAGTTTATTTGCACCATAATGATACCTGATTAGGTACTATATTATAGAGAGTTATCTAGAGAAACTGAATCAATAGGATATTAATGTATGTGTATATTCATAATGTATTTATATATATATAGGCAGATATCTATTCAGTTTTAAATATATATTGATATATAATACATAGATATATATTTTGACTCTCTATGTATACACACATATTTTATATATATGTGTGTTTTAATATAAATAATCCTATACATATCTATTCATCTTATATAGAGACAGATATAGATACGGATATGAATATAGATTTATTTTAAGGAATTCCATGCACAGTGGTAGCTGATGAGTCTGAAATTTATAGGTCAGGCTAGTAGGCTAGAAATTCAGGTAGGAATTGATGTTTCAGTCTTGTGGCAAAATTTCTTCTTCTACTGGAGTTCTCAGATTTTGCCCTTGAGACCTTTAACTGATTGGATGAGAACCAGTCACATGATGGAGGGTAATATTCTTTACTCTCAATCACCTGATTTCATTAACACACAATCCATGTTAACCACATTAACAGACAACCTTCACAGCAGTGCCTATATTAGTGCTTGATTAAATTACTGGATATTATTATAGTAAATCCAAGTTAACACATAAAAGTAAATACCACAGGTACATATCAAGGTTTAATTGCTTAGATATATGTATTTTTTTCAATCTTACTAAATTGTATCTATTAGATGCTAAGTATTTTCTGCAATAATAGCAACTAAATACACAGAAGAAAACTTCACACTAGTAGTTAATGAATTAGGTATCTAGTTTTTTCAGATATCAGAACAAACTGCATATAGAGCATAATATCCAAAAGCTTTAAATCAAATAGGAGTTCAAAGGTCAATTCCGCTACTTTACTTATTAACATTTATTTGGATAGCTTGTGTAATCTCTTTCTGAATTCAATATCTTCAAATAGAAAATAGAGTTTAATAATATGTCTGATACATTATATGTCCAGCACATCCTAAACACTCCTTAGAAAATAAGTTTGATATGGGGAGGTATTTTGTTTTTTTCAGCTTCATTTAAGAACAACAAAAAAGATGTTTTTGTTATTTATAACCCATAGTCTTTCTACTACTCAACTATCATCCCCCTACTCTGTCTTTTCTAAATGGAGTGGATTTTATTAATTGGAACATTTTGTTTCCTGAGCACAAATTCATTCTCAGTATAAAGAACTTTCACATACTTAGAGGATATTAATTGTTGGTTTTGAAAGAGCCACGGCAGAACTAAATAAATTTACATGCAAAATGAAGGACCAAGAATAAAGTGTTTGAGGAGGCTGAAGCCTGGAGCCAAAAGACTGGAGCCTGGGGAAAGCTGAGAATCTGAAAGAAAAAGAACTAGAAGGAACCAATTTTGGTAAAGAGAAATGTTTAATATGAACTGTTAGCCATTATTACACAATATTCCCCCTTCCTCTAAAACATACTTTCAGTAAAATTCACACTTTCTGCTTTGTCTTCTAGAATATATTTTATTTTAGAGGAATAAAGATACTCCAGATTTGATGCCAGGTAATAATAATGGTCATCATAACAGCTACTCCTGAAAAAGAGCCATACTAGCATTTTTATGCTAATCATTTGGTCCTGGCATTAGAAGAGTAAGGGTAACCAACAAAACAAAAGAGAGTGTCTAAACATAAACTTGATTATATCCATATAGAAATAGTGTATGTGACAGGAGGAATTTCAAGTAAGTAGAGAAAAGCTGGGTTTGTTCAATACTGTCTGATGAAATGGTGAACCCTTGGGGGAGAGTGAAGGCATTACACTCGATAATTTCAAAATGGATTTTAAGTGTCAATATTTCTTAGCCATAATTATACGAGGAGATAACTCGAGCACTAGAAGGGCAAGGAGTCTTTTCCTATCAGGTTTATTAATGTGTCCCCTTTATTCCTAGAAAAATATCAGGCTTGTGTTTGGTATTTAATAGATATATATTAAATTAATGAATAAAACCCTGTGATAAATATCTTAAGGCATGATTTTTTTGTTGTCAGATTATTTGTCTTACAGTAGATTGTCAAGACTAGCCAGGATTTCTCCTGCAGCAATTTTCTTCTAATAGTCCCAAATAAAAAGTAAGTGGCTATTGACTAAAACCATTTCAACAGTTAGAGTCCACCTCTACCCCGTATTACCTAGAAATAATGCTTCTTTACTTTCATGATCAATATCTCTGAATAATCCTGAGTAAAACATAAGCTATTCAGTAAAACCTGAAGAAACTTTCCAAAATTTATGGACTTCAGAGGGGATTTTTTTGTTAACCTATAAACAGTCTGGACACTTAATTAATATACAGCATTACCGACAATTAGTCTAGCTTTTAGTGCAAACTTAATAAGTGTGCTTAAAATGAAAGGATCAATCAGAGTGGATGTAATTTTCCAAGGTCTATTTCACGGAGGTGTTAAATTGAAGGTCTCAAAGAAAATGAGACAGTCATTGGTGGAGAGAAGAGAATGGAGCTTTTCAACTGGTGGCAATGAAATGAGAAATGGATAATTAAGGATTGAGTTAGAGTTTTGCGCCATCCCTGGGGGCATCAGTCCAGGAAGTAATGCTGACCCCTCAAGGCCTGACATCACTTACCAGGAGCCTCAGGGAACCCAGCTGCATGCCGGCAGCAGCCGCAGTTTGGCTGTCACTACTGTAAGATGAAATGGTTTTTGGTGACCTTAAAGCTCCGAACTAGGTTGACCTTAAAGCTTTGTGAGGGTTTCAGCGAGATGCTGAACGGTGCAGATTTACAAGTGGATTAGCCTAATCAAAAAGTCCGAATTAAAAGAAATGGAAAATCATCTCTCATGTCCAAGTTAATTTAGCATAAAAATATAATCGATAATGAAAGTATGAAGTTAAAACCACCAGTTAAACCTCTCCTCTATCACTAATAGTTTCTTTGCTTCAGAATTGCAATGCAGGGGGCGCCTGGGTGGCTTAGCAGGTTAAGCCTCTGCCTTCTGCTCAGGTCATGATCTTAGGGTCCTGGGATTGAGACTCATGTCCGACTCTCTCAGCGGGGAGCCTGCTCCCCCCACCATCCCTTCTCTGCCTGCCTCTCTGCCTACTTGTTATCTCTCTCTCTCTCTCTCTCTCTCTGTGTCAAATAAATAAATAAACTCTTTAAAAAAAAATTGCAATGCAAGAGTGTTCTTACTATATAGGAGTTCATTGAAATTGTAGCTGGGTATTAATTAGAATATTTCTTCTCCTCTCCTCCCCCAACAAAAACAAAACAAAACAGTGGATTGGTTTCTTGTTTCAGTGTATCTATATGAGGGCTGCTTATTATTAATCATACGGAATATGAATGTTAATTTATAATATGGAATAGCCACATCATTCATAAGTAACTTATCCTTATATTTTAGAAATCATGTATATTCATAATTACATATTATGAATTAACATAAGGAATTTTGAACCTCAAGATTTTTTAATAATGTACCATGAATAATACCTAAGACCAAAACAACAACTCAAAGTCCTCAGATAATAATTTATGACAGTATTCCATACTGGTGAGGAGTTCCTCTTCACCACACCAGAGCAAGGGAAATTGTTGGCGCATTGCACAAATAAGTTAAATAATAATATTTATGTGACTTCATAAAAAATATACATGTAACTATGTAATTTTAATATATCTAATATTCTAATATAAAATGCCATCTTAAAAATCACTAAAAGAACACACACTGAATTTCAATTTGTATTATTTTCTAGAAACTGTAGAAAAATTGTTGTATCTTCTTTTTATCTTTCTCAGTTATATATACATATTATTTTAACCAAATTTCTTTGACTTACTCTTTCAAGAAGCTATAATTAATTTTTCATGTTTTCTTGTTTCTGGAGAATATCGTCCTCTATGAATTTATTTTGTTGTCTCTTACTATCACTTTTCTGTTGTAGAAACTGAATATTTCCCCCTAGGGCAGCATGCTTATTAGTGATTTTAGTTTCACTTTATATTATCATACTAAATCCAGTATTTCAGAAGAACTGAGGTAATTTACAAAATCAAATACTTTTAATTCTAAGAAATTGTGTAGTAGCCATAGATGTTTTGCCAAAACTGCATAGAAATTGTAATGTCTATTTTAATTTTTTTGTTTTAATTATGAAAAAGCTCATGGATACAAAAGAAAAGAATATATGCTAATTATAAATATTAACAAAGACACAAACATACAGTTAGCCCAACAGCAAGCTTAGGATAAAATATTGTATTTTGAAGATTCCAAGAGTCCCTCCAGGATACTGTCCACCCTCCCAGAGATGATTAATATCTCCAATTTTGAATTATTGTCCAGTACTTATATTTATATATATATATATATAATATATATATACCTACAATGTAGTATTAGCGTTGTCTATGATTGAATGTTATATGCGTGAACCCTACTGTGTTTGGGTATGAGGTTATATCAAATTAGTGTTTTTCTTGCTGTTTAACAAATTTATATTTTTTATGGAAAATATCTTCTGACAACTTTAGCATTGATCTAAAGCAAGGCTAATGTTTTGAGAAAATTTTCTCATTAGTCCACACAAACATTTGCAAAATACACTTGGTGCCATGGGGTGGTATCCTAAGTTTATAGTCTAAGGAAATCTTGAGTCTTAGCCTTTAATTCTTTCAAGTTATACTTTTATTTTTTTCTTTGTATCCTTTTTTATTATTACGTTCAGTTAGCCAACATATAATATATCATTAGTTTTTGATGTTGTGTTCAAATTTCATTAGTTGCATATAACACCCAGGACATACTTTTAAGAAGCATAAGAAAATAATAAGTTAATGTAGAGGTAAACTGTAACCTACACTGAGGGGTAAGGGAAAGTAAGAGATAGTGAGAAATATTCCAAACCTAGTATGAATGAATCATATGATGATTCTGCATTTACTGTGACAGAAATGCTAAAATGAGTTAAATTCTGGGACTATCATCTAACTTAACCTGAAAGTTTTTGTTTTTTAACTTTATTTATTAAAATCACTGATTTTATTCCAGCGTTGAATTTAATTTGAATTTTATATTTATTAGGGATTTTAATATTTTGGGGTGCCCCTTAGGTACCAGGTCCTGTGGACAATCATATATGAGCATGAATCAAGCAATTGTGTAAATAACTTTATGTTTATAAAATATTATTGGGTTCTGAATAAAATCTGGTTTGAGGTAGTGATGTAGCAATATCATGTCTATCACTGAAGATGGACAATGAGAGCAGGAAACCATACTATTTTCCTTCACTGGTAACATAAGGTATAGAAATGTAAAATTAACCTTTTATTCTAAGCAGCAGTTTTCTTAGTCACCAAAAAACAACAAATAAAAAAACACACTTCTACCTATCTATATAGTTTTAGTTATTCCTGGTGCTTTAAAAACTAAATCACAAGAATATTATTTATCTAAATAACTCAGACTAAAGGGGGAAAAAAGCTAGCTCTAAGATCCTGGTCAGACAATAAAACAAATTTTAAAAAATTGTAATTATTATGTCACTCAAATTTTTATTCAGACCTTCACTTTTAATAAACTTCCATTTAACAAATATCTGTTTCTATCTATCTAAGCATTATGTAGTGTGCAAAATAGAGTAGGAATCTGTAATTTGGAGATAATGATGATAATGAATAAATTATGTTTACTAAGACAATACTAATTGTAGACTTAGATGCAATAATTTCTTAATATCAATTGAAAGCTGGACCATAATATTTACATAAACTGAAAACACAGTTTATGGATTACTCATCTATAATCAGTATTCTAAGAATTATTTTTTTTCTATTTTCCATTATTTTCTGTTCTTGTTCCATTGTTCAAGAGGATCCTATAAGCATTCAACTATAAGTGCATCTTTTTTAATTACCATAGAATGATTTATTTGTGTGCTGTTTTCTTTTGTGTATTACATGGTTATGAAATCAATAGAACCATGTTGTTTCCTTGCAGATTCTAATGATAATTGGTGAGATGACTTGAGTATCACAATATTACATTTCATCAACTCTCAGAAGGGTAACTATAAGATTTCCGTTTATTTTAGCATTTACTTTGCGTCATAGTCAATTCTCAATGTTGTCTGTTCTATAACAGCAGTAATTTTGCAAAGATAGAAATGAAGACAACCAGGAAAGCATACTTTTAAATGTATACTTCTGAATGTACTAAACATTAATAAAATGAAACATTAATTCTAGGATACAAGTCTGTCTGATTACACTGGTGGTAGTCAGAACAAGAAAGGTATTTATGTACCTGACTCTTGCCCTGTAAATAAGAAAGAGAGTATATGAGTTGATAATATTCTAGACACTTCAAAATAATAATAATAGTAGTAATAATGATGGTAAACTAGAAAGGAAATGCATTCAAATGGTATTTCCTAGTGGCTTTCTCAGATTGCCTACAGGATTGTTCTGTGAGTGATTAAAAGGGGAATACATAAAAATGTTTGGCCTTACCTGGTATAATAGGTAGTCTTGGGTGGCTGAGTGGTTCATTTGGTTAAACTACTGCCTTTGGCTCAGGTCATGATCCTGGAGTCCCAGGATCCTATCCTGTATTGAGCTCTCCTCTGATCCTCCCCCTCTCATGGTCTCTCTCATTCTTTCTCTCTCAAATAAATAAATAAAATCTTTTAAAAAAAATAAACAAATAGGTAGTCTCTGCCCATAAAAGTAAATAGAACAGACTGCAATTATACATACTAAAGGCAATACAGACCTATAACTTGAATTAATATCTGTATGAAATACATACAAATCAGTTCACAGAACTGATCACAGTTTGTTCACAGAACAAATCAATTCACAGAACCACAAAAATCGGTTCACAACATAGAAAAATTTATTTCAGTGTAAACCAATTCAAAAACAAAATAGTTCTGGGAATTCTGTGTTTTTTCAAGGCAGAATTTAGTTGAGAAAAATATTTATCAACTATTTACTATGTGAAAGATAAACCAGCCAAGGACTGCAAAAAGTAAACCATAAAATTCAAGTATTTTTCTACAAGTAGCCTATAATTTGGTATACATGAATAAATAAAATTTGGATTTGGAAGTTAGATATGGACAGGAAGATCAGAATACATGAATAAAAAATTTCCACTGTTCAAGATCTTATTCTATGAAGTCAGGTAAAATGTTGTTATAATGCATTGTATTTATTGTCAACATATTTCTTATTTCATAAGCATTAACTTCATCTTATTTAAAAATGAAAATATAATTAAGAAACTAAAAAATGTTATCACTGTATCATTTAATGCTAAAAAACAAAAGCTTGGAATAAAAATACTAACATTATTCATTAATAAAAATAATTGTAAATCATACAGCAGAAGCTGTGTTTAAGAAAGAATGAACAGAAATAATGCACTGTAAGTTTAATAGTGTATTCTAAATATAAAAGATTGAGAACAGAGATGTAAGGAAAAAATGAATGGCATAAAATAGAATTAAATTGCTCATATTGGCTGTGCTGTATTAAACAAAATTATTCTTAAGAATAAATAGATGGTGAAATGAAAAAAAAAAAAACAAATCAGAGATCAAAATGGAGTGCAGAGATGAAAGGAATAAACAAATATAACTAGAGAAGTTCTTCAGTGGCTCACTTTAAGAAAGTTAAGGGGCGCCTGGGTGGCTCAGATGGTTAAGCATCTGTCTCCAACTCAGGTCATGATCTCCAGGTCCTGGGATTGAGCCCCATGTCGGGCTCCTGGCTCAGTGGGAAGTCTGCTTCTCCCTCTCTCTCTGCCTCTCCCGCTGCTTGTGCTCTCTCTCTCTCCATCTCTGTCTCTGTGTCTCTCTCAAATGAATAAATAAAATCTTAAAAAAAAAAAAAAAGACTTACTTCAGGTTTCAGCTTTTACATATAAAGAGATTGGAAGTCATCAACCTCATCTTTACAAAATCAAAATCTGAACAGACAGAAAAATCAGTGACTTTTCTTGGAGTTATCAGTGCACTGAGGTCACAAGGCAAACTACCATTCCAAAATCTGAAGAGACAAGTACAACTAGAGAGATACACCCCAAATCTGTTCACAGGGAACAAACACCCCTACAGCCATACACTGGTAGGAATGCTTGAATGGTAATATTAATGAATTACTAGAAACACTGTAGGCTACCATGAGTGTGAGAAAGCTCTGAGGGTCTGTAGTCTAAAGGGAATTTCCACAATTTCTTGGGTTTTCCTGCCAGGAATTCTACCAGGTTCTCAAACCGAAAATACCAGAAGAATCCCTTCAGGGTTCTGATAGTAGATTCTGAAAAGAGAAAGGCACTCTACATACTAAGGGTACATGCCTCTTACTAACACTGAAACCACTGGATGGCCTAACTGTAGACTTCTCTATTTGCATCTATCAACAGGCTCCACTCATCTGTGTGTGGCCACCCTTTCCTATTATTTTCCCTTTTTTATGATATACCTTTTACGATTATGTTAATTTATTGGGGATTCTGAAGACATGCCAAGTAAATGTTTATGCTCATTTGCCATTTTGAAATATTAGCCCAATTGTTATTCTTTAAAATGCAATCATGTGGCTAACACACACATGTAGAAACTTGTCAAAACTTATAAAATCAAATACTTGAAATGGATGCATTTTATAGTATGTTGATTATATTTCAGTAAATTCTGTAAAAATAATCAGGTAACAGTAGCCTTAGTAGGATAATTATTATTAGGCTGTTATGATATCAATTTACCAATAGAAATAAACTGGTTTGGAAATAAGCTTGATAAAATAATCACCTTTATCTAACTTTTCAAAAGACTAGAGTGATAGGTAAAACAGAGTTTTCTCCTTCTCTTTTAGAATTAATAAAAAATCTTGAGGTCCTCACAAGAATGATAACTGATCCCTTAAATTATGCATGGTCACCCACTCATCACAAAACTCAACATTCTAAGGCTGTGCTAACATAACTCAGTAGGGAAACAGTAAAAGAAGTAAACCAGTTTCCTATATAAAGAAAGATAATCCAACATGCAATGTTCTAACATCAAATAGATAATGTTGAATTGCCTTTATTTATATGCTTGCTTTATTTAATTAAAATTTTCTAGGGGCGCCTGAGTGGCTCAGTTGGTTAAGTGTCTGCCTTCAGCTCAGGTCATGACCCCAGGGTCCTGGGATTGTCCTCATTGCAGGGCTCCCTGCCCACTGGGGAGTCTTCTGCTCCCTCTCCTCTTCTGAACCCCCTGCTTGTGCTCTCTCTCTCTCTCTCTCTCTGTCGGATAAATAAAATCTTTAAAAAAATTAAAAATGGGGGCACCTGGGTGGCTCAGTGGGTTAAGCCTCTGCCTTCGGCTCAGGTCATGATCTCAGGGTTCTGGGATTAAGCCCCACATCAGGCTCTCTGCTCAGCAGGGAGCCTGCTTTCCCCTTTCTCTCTGCCTGCCTCTCTGCCTACTTGTGATCTCTCTGTCTGTCAAATAAATAAGTAAAAATCTTTAAAAATAAATAAATGAATAAGTAATTTAAAAATGAATTAAATTTTCTACACCATATCAATAGAAAAATTGTTCATCCTTCAGGAAATACATATATCACCCTTTCACAAATATAAAATCTTGTCTGAGTTTATAACAGAAACCTCTTCATGTTTTGCTTGATATAAGAACCCTCTTTTTAAATACGCAACACGTTCAATATGGTTTGATTGGAATAGATGCTTTCATCCACAAGGGAACGTACATGACTCAGCCTTGACCAGTTATAATACAGCATCTTAATAGCCAACTTTGCCACCAATTTGAAGATACCGGATTGAAAAGCAGAGAAAAAGATGGAAAAAGAATAATTCCTTATGATATCGTTAACACTCCTCAATCATGACTACCTGAAAGCCCCCAGAACTTCCCAGTTAAATGAGTTAATATATCTTTACCTCTTTAATCTACTCTGAGTTAGGTTTCTTCCAAATAACAACAAAAAATAGTATTATAATAGTTTTCTTTATTAAATAATATTGTGAAAGCTGTGTACAACATAACCATTTAGAATATTCAGAGTAAACACATCAGAAACTAAGCAGTCATTTTCATTTTTTGTCTTTTTTGCTAGTTTTCTACCTGATGTTCTTTCATAAATGATAGGTTTTAAGTGGTATTGTTTAGTGACAAGAAAATTTTATATAATGAAATAAATATAATGTTACTTTATTGTAATAGTTACTGGTTGAAAGGGTAGAATGAAAACTTAACTACTATAGTTGACTTCTTACCAGTGCCCAGCTATGTCTCCTCAGTTAAGTGATCACATCTACCTCTCCTTACAGGAGGTTGTCACCTTCTTAAATTTGGGACCAGTTGATAACCCTCCATCCTTGGCTCTCAGAAATTATATGCTAATTTGTATTTTACAATGTGGAAAATTCTACATAACCATAAAGTGGGACTGCTAAGTGTTCCTTAATAGTCAAACTTTTAGCAAACGATCATTACATTGATATACACTCTTGGATGAATGGATAGTGTTCTTTGCTAGCCCGAAATAATGTGAAAGTATGATTTTTACTTTCCTGATTTTTATTATCATGTGATCAAAAAAAAAAAAATTTGCACTTTTCTACATTCTAACTGGAAGTTAAAGTCCAAATGCCTTTAAAAGGAATAAATGGAGGACTCGAGCTAGCTAGTTGCCAGCTCAATACTGAATTTACTTTTTCTGATTCCTTTGGAAGTGCTTTCTTTCATCAGATTCTTTGGAAAGTGCTTCTTTCATCAGAACCACTGATGAATTTAAAATAAACAACTTCAAGAACCCCAGACACATTCACAACCAAAACAGCAATTTGATCAATTAGGCTAAGCAAAAATAATCTGAGTGCTATGTTTTCCAGAATTTTATTTCTTACCTGTGTCAAATGAACCTAACATGCTAAGTGGGGACTCTAAACTTCCCTCAATTATCTCAGAACCCTTCGGCATGCTTAGCTGGTTGTCACCTCAATATCACAGTGAACAATGTTGTAAACCAAACAGAGATTGTTTTTAAATTGTCTCTTTAGACATTGCTAATAAGAAGAGGAATTGTAGAAAAATCAGCTCTTGATAACAGATACCTTAATTCTTTCCTGAAAGAAAAAAAGCTTTCCAAATACCTTTCAAAAAGAACATGTAGGTATATCTCTGATATATAGTTCATCCTAGTCTACTTGACAATTTAAGAAGGATGAATAGAAGTTAATTCTTTCAGGATTGCTCAATTGGAACACAATTTAGAATATGATATTGCTGCTGCAATTAACTGATCTCTCACTTTGAGGGGCAAATAAATGCACCACTGATTTATATAGCATTAGCACTCTCAGTACTGTTTAGACAATGACTCTCATCCGCTTACTGAATTCACTGAGATAAAATGGAAATATGTTCTGTGCTGAATGTTACTAACATTACACAAAGAGAATTAGATTTGATTACAAGAGTAAAATATAGGGAATTTTAGAAATGGATCTCTTTGTTTCTTATGTATCCAAAAGAAAGAAAAATTCTTGCTTTAGAAACTTAAATTATCCAGTTTAAATATCCTGAGGGTGGAGAAGAGGGAAAAATAAGTGAAGCACTATTATTATCATCATCATTATTATTATTAATTTACCTTTGTTAGCATTCTTAAAGAAGTAAAATTTATTTACTCTGGACTGTTCTAGAGTTTAGTGTTTTGGAAAAGAAATTAAGCAGTCAGGTCATGGGCAAATTTGATAATGATTACGTTTTATTAATTTTTACTCTATCAAACACCATTTGAAAGGTTTGCTTGCATTATTTCATTTATGTAAAGTGTGTAATATCGGCTAACTTTTCAAAACTGGGTAAAGGAAAACATAGTTATGGCAATAGGAAGATAACACAGAAAATACATAGGTTTAAAGATAGATGTTTAGAAGTCTGGCATTCTTCTAAGATGCATAAAGAAGTCCATTTTTTTTTTCTTCTTATATAAAAATGTGGACTGCTAGGGAAAATTGTCACCATATAAAAGAAAAAGATACTTCTTTGAAAAGAGTTGCATAAATAACCTAAGGTAAAACAAATTCTCAAGTATTTTTGAAAAAATGAAGATTATGTATTTCACATACATTATTTTAAACAATTAAGAACTTGATTTCAAATCTAGTATCTTTCTTCTAATGAAATAAGTCAGGTAAAGAAAATGTTATTTTATGATATGGGAAAGTATCATGAACATGCTCTAGCTTTTTTGAAACAAACTCATCACTTCTTTGAGGGGAATTTTGATGAGTTTGGAGGAGTTACAAGTAGTGGTCTCAAGAAGTTGATGTTCCAGTTGGGAGGGCAGAGTTTAACATGATGAATTTATGAAACATTCTATAACTACTCAAGATATGTTACAAGTGAGAATGTAAGAGACTACTGAGTGCAAATGTCTGAGCAGAGAATGCCGACATTCTGGACTAGCCAGCAGATACTTCACAGTATAAGGAGTGAAAGTAAATTTCAAGGATGGATAGGAGGAGAAAGAAAAAGTGATTGCTCTGGTACGGAGGACCCCAGCAAGGATATAAGTTTATAGTATTATATTTTATTTTTCTTAAGGTTCTTGATTGTAGTAAATATATCCAAAAATTTGTGAGCTCTTACATGTATTTGAAAATTAAATGGAGCTATATAAACTATATAAATTTACTGTAGATATCACTTGATTTTGAATAAATAACTTTTTTTGTTTTATCTCATTATCATATCTGATGGATTGTTTTCTTGTGTAAAAAATGATTCAGGGAAAGCTCAACTTAAAATATACCAGTTTTGTTGTTTTAAAAGAAGTGTGATTTTTATATACAAGGCACCAAGTTTGACAATTGCCTTCAGTCTTTAATATTTATAATAGTCCGTAAAATTTCATCCACCAGTCTTATTCCTTGAATAAATTTGTAAATTTCCAGCTCTTATTATTAACTTTTTTTTAACTTCCATTTTAATATTCTAGAACTGTGTAAAGCCCAAAGTTTGAAATAGTATCTCCATTAAAGTAGAAAAATTCCTCTATCTATAAAATATACATGCTGGCTGAATAGGAGAACAAAAAGATTCTATTAAGGGCATACTCAGATTGATTTATAGGCACCTTAAGTTTAAGAGCTCTGTCTGATTATGGAAGAAAACTGTATGTATACAATTTTGTTCTTTTTTGCAATCCCTTGGACATTAGAAACATTCCATAAACAGAGAACTATTTTTTTCTGACTTTGTTTCCCTTTTTGTAATTGAGAATTAGTGGAGATTGAGAAAAATGCCTGCATAGTCAGCAAGGAGAGTAAACAAATGAATAAAATTGTAGTTTCCTTATAGAATGAATCAAATCACATTGGAATAATAGCCACAATTTCATACTTCTGTAATAGCCAGTAAAATGATAAAAGTGAAAAAGGAGATAATATGCAATCTGGTTTTAATTTCCCAGAGCTAAGAGCCAAAGCTAGTAATACAGAGTAAGAGTATGGGACTTGAAGTTATCACGCTTAGATTTAAAGATTGGTTTTACCATTTCCTGGTTTTCCTTTGTCACTGAATGGCTCAGAGTTTATTTTCTCATTTGCATAATTACACATCTCATCATTTGATATTGCCTTAATAATTTCATTGCAGTTATTAAATGAGATAATGTATATAAAGTTAAAATGTAAGGTATTCAGAAAGAAAGAAGCTTCTTTAAGGCACTTGCATAGGTTAAGTGAGCATCATTTTTTTATACTTTTCCTGTTATTAAAATTCATCTTTGATTGTCAAAGTTGTTCTTATTGCATGCCTTCAGAGTTGGATTAAAGTATTTTGTGGTGTTTATTTTTTCTATTATTCTGTGTGATTTGTTTATTCATTACATTGTTTTCCTCAGAATATTTACAAACATAGCTAGTGAAAAGTTCAATACAAGTAATACATCTATAACAATTAATGTTTATATTGCTGTGATAGGAAGATGTGTCTTACCACCTCCTCTAGGAAAAATGATTATCTAGTATCCTGACACTACTTCCATATTAATTATGGATGTATTCAGCAAATGAAATAAAAGTAGAAATGGTTTTAAAAGGCCCAGGGAATGAGCCTGAAATTGAGAAGAGTTGATGTGTGAATGTGTTGCTTTAAGTTATGTTTTTTTGTGTTTTTTAAAACATTTTTCCATCAGCATATATTACTTTGACAAAAATAAAATTTAGAAATAATAAGAAAAATTAAAACACTTTCCTATTAGAGAACACCACACCAATGATCATGTAGGTTGGAACCAGCACTTAAAATACTATGATATGCAAGGGCCAGTATTCCAAGACACCTGGTGTATATAGGGAGGAAAGAAGGCAATCTCATTTTGGGCATTTATTTACAAAAAGACAAAAATTGTTGTGGAGCTTTACTGTTTTGGTCTTTTCTTATCCTTAATCTACTCAAAACCAGGCAAAGGTGGAAGGGTATATAGAGAAACAACTCAGTTCAACAAACTATTTATTACTGACTATATGTCATGTATTATACTGGATAGTAGGGATACAAAGATGAAGAGTCAAGGTCCCTGACCCCTAGGAACTTAATGGAGAAAAATGTGAGGAACTATACAAGTTGTCACTTTATCATCTATATTTCATGTTACCTTCAGAATCCTACAGAAATTTTAACTAATGCATGCTAGAAGGAGTAGGGCAGAGAGACACTGCAGTAGAGAAGGTGCTTCCATAAGAAGAGCATGGATATTAGGGAGCTGAGTAGTACCTCAGAAATGAGAAACTGACAGCCATATAAAGCACTAAGAGAAGTATTGAGAACAGGAAGGACATTTAATAACCGTTTTATGTATTTAATAACCATTTTAATGTATTCTGGGGATAAAAAGAAGACCATCATAGGAAGTGGACAGTCAGCCAAGAGTGGGAGGAGAGGAAGTTTGAGAGGATGGCAGGGGCCAGGCTTTGCAGGACTGTGGAAACCACAAATGGAGTTTGGATATTACTCTAGGTACAACAAACAGTCACTGGGGTTACAGCTTAGTGTTCTTGGAAAAGATGACACTAACTCTAGTGAGGGGAATGGATAGTGTGAGAAGTGTGAAGGCACGGTTATATGTTGAAGGCATAGTACCTTCTAGGTACTAGGTACTAGGTACTAGGACCAGCTGATCCCGTTGTAACAAACACCACCAACATCACAGTGACTCACAGCAGCAAAGGTTTACTTTTCACCACACATCATTTTTATTGTGGGTGGCTAAGGTCTCTGCTATATGCCATTACCATGCTCATGTTGGGATCCAAGCTAATGATGCGTGCATTCTCTGGAAATTGTCACTTACTATTTCAGAGAAAAAAAAGACTAGGTAAAGAATAGTAATCTTTTATTACAGTTTCTGCTAGTAAGTGGCAAGTGTCACCACTGCTCACATTTCATTTGCTAAAGCAACCATATGACCAGATCTGATTCAGTGGGCCAGGATGTATAATTCTTCCTCAGGTTTGGGAAATGGATACTGATCAATAGCAGTACTGTCTACTGCACCAGACAAGAGTTGGAAGTGGCTTTGATTAAGGTAATTACAGTGTGATAGAAATACATGGAAATATCCAAGATTTATATTTGGGGCTAGAACTAATAGGAGTTGATGATAAATATGAGAGCCCAAGGAATGTGCAGGCTCAAGAATGAGTTTTTTTGGCTTGAGTTCCCATGTAGATGGTGGTGGGTCCAGTAACTGAGATGAGGAAAACATGAGGGGGTCAAGATTAGGAGAAGGCAGAAAATATGAGTTAGATTCCAGCATGTCCATTAAGACATAAAACTGAAAAGATAATCTTACATCTATATCTGTATCAATAGATAATTTTCAATTCTGATCTCTTCTTTAGCTCCACACTTAGTATCTTACTACATATATATGTATATATACATATTGATAGTATATTATGATATATATCACATCATTATATATCTGTCTATGTATATCATTGGAATATAGGATGTAGGCCATGAGACTGGATGAGCTCACTGAAGAAGACAATTCGTAAAGAGAAGAAAAGAGCTCTCAGAAAAAAACTCCCAAAGCATGCACAATTTACTGGTAAGGCATAGGAAGAGCAATAGAAAAGAAAGCTAAATTGTAGCCATCAGTTAAAAAAGATGAAAGACAATGTCCAGCTTGGTGACTATAGTTAACAATACTTTACTGCATATTTGAAATTGAGAGTAAACCTTAAAAGATTTGTCAGAAGAAAAAAAAATTGTAACTATGTACAGCAGCAGATGTTAACTAGACTTATTGTGGTGATCACTTCACAATATCTACAGATAATCAAATTATCACATTTTACACCTGAAATTAATTTAATGTTATAGGCCAATCATATCTCAGTTTTTAAAATGGATGGAAACCAAAAGAAAAGCAAGAAGAAAACGTGTCAGAAATAAAGGATAAGGCCACTAAGTGAAAATACTGCTGTGACCCCAGAAAAGTCAGAACAGGAAACAAGTTGCTGGTTTGGCAGCATAGTAGTTGTTAGCAACCATGATAAAAGCAATTTCAGTCATTTGGAGGGAAAAGTTTGATGCAGATAAGGTGGATACACTAGGCATTAGATGACATAAGCCTACAGGTAATATTTGAATCAATGGGCTTGGATTAACTCAGTCACAAAAATGTTCGGAGAGTGAGAGCAAATGGAGCAGAGTTTAGAAAGCTATGAAACACCAGTATTTCAGAAGAAAGAAGAGGAAGATGAAGAGACAAACAATATGAAAATAGAAGATAGGGAAGAATTAAGAAAATTAAAATAGTACACTATCTTAGAAAGCAAAGAAGTAAAAAGTGCCAACAAAAATAGAATAAATGAAAGTGTCAGAAGTGAAGCTCAATCACATAATGAATGGAACTGATTATCAGTGCAATCTCGGCTAATGAAGAGTTTCAGTAATGAAGCATATGTCTACTTTGAAAGTATGGAGAGTAGGATTAGAGCCAGCTCTCAGTACAGACAAATGAGATGGAGTAGGTCAGCAAGGCCTAGCTTAATACTACCCAGTGCCGGAGTATAGGGTAGGGTTGAGGGTGGGACTAACACCAGATGCCCAAATAAGTTTAAAACACAGACAAACAAAACCATAATTTGGGTAGTAACATTAAAGATGTGAATGTTGACTATCAACTTTGGTGGGTGGGAGGGCAGGGACAAATGAGATTGCAGGACAAGATGCAAGGTTAGGGTAAGGTAACTGATGAGTCAGAGTATTTCTTATACTCTGAAATGTCCTAATATTCTGGTCCTGCTAGGACCAGATCCCCCAAAACTGATCCCTCTCACTGTCCTCCATTCCCTGCCTTTCTCTGTTCATCCTGTAATACATCTTGTCCTTCCTAAAATGAGTCTTATACATCTGGTAGCTCATTGAATTCCACCTGGACCAAAGCATAGGATTGCAGAGGATTGTAATTGCAAATAGAAAATTGAGGCTGTCTTCTAAAAGCATTGAAGAAATAAGCAAAAAGGTACTAATTTGAGGTATTAAGTGTGTACTAGGTAGGTGGAAAGAAGACATCCTTAGCATCCCAGGAAAAATTTAAATGTAAAGGTAACAGAGAAGAAATTAAATAAAGGCTAATTAAAAGGCACAGATGGGGTGCCCAAGTGGTGCAGTTGGTTAAATGTCTGACTTTTGATCTCAGCTCAGGTCTTGATCTCAGGGTCATGAGTTCAAGCCCTGCATTGGGCCTCATGCTGGGTGTGGAACCTACTTAAGAAAAAAAAAAAAAAAAGACAGAGATAGAAGTTAAAAATTAAAATTAAATAAAAATTTCAATCGATTAAAATTGAGTATAAATATTAAAGAATAGACCTCAAAACATGTATGTGTGCAATTAGATACAGAAAATATATGAAGAAAGAACAAGGGAATATGAGTACAGTAATAATGTGAATATTAATATACACCATGATATGGTGTAAGTAAATACACAATGTCTTAGGATATTTGCTTAAGTGGAAGGATGGAAAATATAGCAGAAAACTTGAAGTCCCCTCATTGGTTGAAACCCAGTGTTATTCAATTTCATCAAATGGTTATCTAATGGGAAATAAATAGGAATAAAAATCCATATAATAAATAATCTAGTATTTTAAACCTATTCATTTTAAATCTATTCATAAATTTCAAAGGAAGTACTTTGTTAACAAGGAATTTTTTTTTTATCATAAAACATACTTTAAAGACTAAATCTGATAGTACATATTGTTACTACTGTCCCTCTGGGCACTTTCTTGATGCTACATTCAATATGCTAAAATCCTTGATGTCAGAATAAAACTAAATAGATACCAAAACAATATTAAAGCATTCAACTAACTTGTCTTGAAATGTATGATATTGGGGAGACAAGATGGTGGGGAAGTAGGAGGAGGCACCTTTTCAACCTGTACTCTAAAGTGAGCTGATTACCTACCAAAGAACTCCGATCACCCATGAAACCAGCCTGAGATCAGAATTATACACGTCTGGATCTCTACGGGGGCCAGAAGATGCCAGTGGGCAGGTAAAGTGGAGTGGGAACGTCGGACTGATATCGGAAGATAAACAAAAGGGGGAGGGAGCCACCAGAGGCGACCGATTGGAAAATAATACCCCAATACGAGAGTGCCCTGCATCTGGGGACCAGCATTAACTTGGAGTCTTGTTGAAAGCACTCAAAAGAGCAAAGGATCGATCGCGCGGGGAAATTGTGGGAATCGGGGCGGCTAGGGACAGGGGCTTAAGTCCCCAGACCCAGGGCAGCCTCCCCTGGCGCTGAGCCAGAGAGTGCGGTGGAGAAACCTGGTCTTTGTCCCGGAGCCGCCAGTGCGCCCGAGAACGGGTGGAGTCTGGCTCCCGTGAGGGGCTGGGAGCCACACCAGACGGCAGAACGCGCACCTTACTGGAGATCCACGCGTGCCTCACCCTCCCCTGAGAGAGGTGCACGAATGCCCAGCCTGGTGTTCTCGGACCCACGCGGCGATAGAGCCGATAGAGCTGGAGACGCCGCGCCCCAAACCCTCCCCTGGGAGAGTTGCGCGCAAGCCTGGCGCTCTTATCCCCGGCCGGCGGGAAAATCTCAGTGTGCGATCGCTGCTTGGAACCTCTCTGGCGCTCTGGAGCTGCCCAGACAGCCACAGCTGCCTTGGTTTTGCGTACAAGCAGGAGATCCTGCGTCCCCAGGGACCGCGACTCAGAACCTGCTCTGCCAGCGGCCCAGCGGCTGCAGCACCTGCAGGGGAGCAGACTGAGGCTTCTCTCTGAGAGGGAGGTTGGGGTGCAACCTCCCTCTAAACCTCCAAAAACCATCAAAAGCTGTCAAGGCGAGAGAAAAGAAGTGAACAAACATAAAAACCTCCAGAGAACAAAAACCTGAAAAAACTGTTTTTCTCAGAGCCCACCCCCTCGAGGGGGTCGGGAGGACTTAACTCAGGGAACATCATTGACTGAAAACCCACGTGGCAGCCCCCTCCCCCAGAAAACAAATCAGGAAAGAAAAAAAAAAAAAAAAAGACTACAAGAGAACAACCACCACTACTTCATAGATACAACTTTTATTTTTAATTCTTTCCCACGATTCTGGTTCATTTTTTTTTCTTTTTTTATATAGATAATTTTTTAACCTATTTACCATCACAGTGAGATGTCCAGTACATCAAATTCCATGATAAACTTCTAACCTGAATTTTTTCATACATACACATGTGTTTTTCTTTTGCTTTTCTATTTTCTTAATTTTTAAAAAAATTTTTAATTTAGTTTAGTCCAGTTTATTCCTTTTTTATTTTTATTTTCTAATATTCATATAGAGTTAAACTTCAAGGTAACCCCCTTTCTCCAAGCAATGCTACCCCTATAGGTGAACCAATTTTTAATCCCCCTTTTTCTTAGGAAAGTTGAGTCCTTTAACAAAGATATCAAGATACATCCAGGAAGAATCAAAATAACCTTCCTCGCCCACACCGAGAATCTATAACCATGCTCCCATCTTTTTCTTCTGCCAGTGTCTCTGTGTATTTATGTTTGTCCTGATAGTATATAAATCTTATACTTGGGGTTCTTCTTGACAAGGCTCCTCCTTTTTTTTTTGCTTATATATATATATTTTTTTTTCTCTCGTCATATACTTTTATCAGTCTTTTTGTTTGTCTGTTTTTGTTTGTATACGTCATAAATCTTACCCTGGGGCCCATTTGGGCTGAACCTTCTCTTTTATCTTCCCTTTTTTCCCTGTCTCTCTCTCTCCCTCTTTTTTCTTTTTCTTTTCTTTTTTCTCTCATTTGGGTGGGGAATCCTGAGTGCTCAGAAGCGTTCCAGGGTGCACCTTGACTGCACCATGGTCGATACATCCAGCTACATCTGTCCAGTCATTTCTCACCAAAATGACTAGGAGGAGGAATCCCCAACAGAAGAAAAATACAGAGGATGGGCCTTCTGCAACAGAGCTAACGGCTATCAACATAGACAATATGTCAGAAAGAGAATTCAGGCTAACAATTATCCAGGCAGTAGCTAGGTTGGAGAAAGCCATGGATGACCAAGCGGAATTGATTAGGGCAGAATTGAAAGCGACCAGAGAGGAGGTTCATAATGTTAGGGCAGAGCTGAAGGCCACCAGGGATGAGGTTCACAACGCTCTCAATGAGTTCCAATCTAATCTAAATTCTCTAAAAGCTAGGGTAACTGAGACAGAAGATAGAATTAGTGATCTGGAGGACAAACAAATGGAGAGAAAGGATCAGGAGGAAGCCTGGAACAAACAGCTTAGAAGCCACGAAAACAGAATCAGGGAAATAAATGATGCCATGAAACGTTCCAACGTCAGAATTATTGGAATCCCTGAAGGGGAGGAGAAAGAAAGAAGTCTAGAAGATATAGTGGAACAAGTTTTTCATGAAAATTTTCCCAATCTTGCGAATGGAACAAGTGTTCATGTACTAGAAGTAGAAAGGTCCCCCCCCAAGATTATAAATTCAAAAAAAAATCCAGGCACCTCATAGTAAAATTGAGGAATCATAATTGTAGATACAATCTCTTGAAAGCCGCTAGGACAAAGAAGCTCCTTACATACAGAGGAAAGCCCATCAGAATAATGTCAGACCTGTCCACAGAGACCTGGCAAGCCAGAAAGGGCTGGCAAGATATATTCAGGGCACTAAATGAGAAGAACATGCAGCCAAGAATACTTTATCCAGCAAGACTGACATTCAAAATGGATGGAGAGATAAAGAGTTTCCAAGACCGGCAAGGCTTGAAAGTCTATGCAACCACCAAGCCGACACTGCAGGAAATATTAAGGGGGGTTCTATAAAAGAGGAAAAATCCTAAGAATAGCATTGAACAGAAATATAGAGACAATCGACAGAAAGAAAGACTTCAAAGATAACACAATGTCAATAAAAACGTATCTCTCAATAATCACTCTCAATGTGAATGGCCTAAATGCACCCATAAAACGACACAGGGTTGCAGATTGGATAAAACGACAGGACCCATCCATATGTTGTCTACAAGAGACCCATTTTGAACCTAAAGATACACCCAGACTGAAAGTGAAGGGATGGAGAAGCATCTTTCACGCCAATGGGCCTCAAAAGAAGGCCGGGGTAGCGATTCTCTTATCAGATAAATTAGATTTTAAACTAAAGACGGTAGTCAGAGATACAGAAGGACACTACATCATTCTTAAAGGGACTATCCACCAAGATGATCTAACAATTGTAAATATCTATGCCCCCAATATGGGAGCAGCCAATTACATAAGAAAACTATTAATCAAGATAAAGAGTCATATTGATATGAATACATTAATAGTAGGAGATCTTAACACGCCTCTCTCAGAAATAGACAGATCATCGAAGCAGAAAATCAATAAAGAAATAAGAGCATTGAATGACACATTGGACCAGATGGACCTCATAGATATATACAGAACATTCCACCCTAAAACAACAGAATACTCATTCTTCTCAAGTGCACATGGAACCTTCTCCAGAATAGACCACATACTGGGTCACAAATCAGGGCTCAACCGATACCAAAAGACTGAGATGATTCCCTGCATATTCTCAGATCACAATGCTTTGAAACTGGAGCTCAATCACAAGGAAAAGTTCAGAAGGAACTCAAATACCTGGAAGCTAAAGACCACCTTGCTTAAGAATGCTTGGATCAACCAGGAGATCAAAGAAGAACTTAAACAATTTATGGAAACCAATGAGAACGAAGACACTTCACTCCAAAACCTATGGGATACAGCAAAGGCGGTCCTAAGGGGGAAATTCATAGCCATCCAAGCCTCCCTCAAAAAAATTGAAAAATCCAGAATACACCAGCTGTCTCTACACCTTAAAGAACTAGAGAATCAACAACAAATCAAACCAACTCCACACGTAAGAAGGGAAATAATCAAGATTAGAGCAGAGATCAATGAGGTAGAAACCAGAGATACAGTAGAACGTATCAACGAAACTAGAAGCTGGTTTTTTGAAAGAATCAATAAGATCGATAAACCATTGGCCACACTAATCCAAAAGAAAAGAGAGAAAGCCCAAATTAATAAAATTATGAATGAAAAGGGAGAGATCACAACTAACACCAAGGAAGTAGAAACAATCATCAGAAGCTATTATCAACAGTTATATGCCAATAAGCTAAGCAACCTAGATGAAATGGATGCATTCCTGGAAAACTATAAACTCCCAAAATTGAACCAGGAAGAAATTGACAACCTGAATAGACCGATATCTAGTAACGAGATTGAAACAGTGATCAAAAAACAAGAGCCCAGGACCTGACGGATTCCCTGGGGAATTCTATCAAACTTTCAAAGAAGAAATAATACCTATTCTCCTGAAGCTGTTTCAAAAAATTGAAGCAGAAGGAAAACTTCCAGACTCTTTTTATGAAGCCAGCATTACCCTGATCCCCAAACCAGGCAAAGACCCTACCAAAAAGGAGAATTTCAGACCGATATCACTGATGAATATGGATGCTAAGATTCTCAACAAGATCCTAGCAAACAGGATCCAACAGCACATTAAAAAGATTATCCACCATGACCAGGTGGGATTCATCCCTGGGTTACAAGGATGGTTCAACATTCGCAAATCAATCAATGTGATAGAACAAATCAATAAGAGAAGAGAGAACCACATGATCCTCTCAATTGATGCAGAAAAAGCTTTTGACAAAATCCGGCATCCGTTCCTGATTAAAACGCTTCAAAGTATAGGGATAGAGGGAACATTCCTGAACTTCATCAAATCTATCTATGAAAAACCCACAGCAAATATCATCCTCAATGGGAAAAAGCTTGCAGCCTTCCCATTGAGATCAGGAACACGACAAGGATGCCCACTCTCACCACTCTTGTTCAACACAGTATTAGAAGTCCTAGCAACAGCAATCAGACAACAAAGAGAAATAAAAGGTATCCAAATTGGCAAGGAAGAAGTCAAACTCTCTCTCTTCGCAGATGACATGATTCTTTATACGGAAAACCCGAAAGACTCCACCCCCAAACTACTAGAACTCATACAGCAATTCAGTAATGTAGCAGGATACAAAGTCAATGTCCAGAAATCAGTGGCTTTCTTATACACTAACAATGAAAATACAGAAAGGCAAATTAGAGAATCGATTCCATTTACTATAGCACCAAAAACCATAAGATACCTCGGAATAAACCTAACCAAAGAGGTTAAAGATCTGTACTCGAGGAACTACAGAACACTCCTAAAAGAAATTGAAGAAGACACAAAAAGATGGAAGACCATTCCATGCTCTTGGATGGGAAGAATAAACATCGTTAAAATGTCTATACTGCCCAGAGCAATCTATACTTTTAATGCCATTCCGATCAAAATCCCACCAGTATTTTTCAAAGAGCTGGAGCAAATAATACTAAAATTTGTATGGAATCAGAAGAGACCCCGAGTTGCTAAGGAAATGTTGAAAAACAAAAATAAAACTGGTGGCATCACGTTACCTGATTTCAAGCTTTACTACAAAGCTGTGATCACCAAGACAGCATGGTACTGGCATAAAAACAGACACATGGACCAGTGGAACAGAGTAGAGAGCCCAGATATGGACCCTCAACTCTATGGTCAAATAATCTTTGACAAAACAGGAAAAAATATCCAGTGGAAAAAAGACAGTCTCTTCAATAAATGGTGCTGGGAAAACTGGACAGCTATATGTAGAAGAATGAAACTTGACCATTCTCTTACACCATACACAAAGATAAACTCAAAATGGATAAAAGACCTCAACGTGAGACAGGAATCCATCAGAATCCTCGAGGAGAACATAGGGAGTAACCTCTTTGATATCAGCCACAGCAACTTCTTTCAAGATATGTCTCCAAAGGCAAAGGAAACAAAGGCAAAGATGAACTTTTGGGACTTCATCAAGATCAAAAGCTTCTGCATAGCAAAAGAAACAGTCATCAAAACAAAGAGGCAACCCACGGAATGGGAGAAGATATTTGCAAATGACAGTACAGATAAAAGGTTGATATCCAAGATCTATAAAGAACTCCTCAAACTCAACACACACAAAACAGATAATCATATTAAAAAATGGGCAGAAGATATGAACAGACACTTCTCCAATGAAGACATACAAATGGCTACCAGACACATGAAAAAATGTTCATCATCACTAGCCATCAGGGAGATTCAAATCAAAACCACATTGAGATACCACCTTACACCAGTTAGAATGGCCAATATTAGCAAGACAGGAAACAACGTGTGTTGGAGAGGATGTGGAGAAAGGGGAACCCTCTTACACTGTTGGTGGGAATGCAAGCTGGTGCAGCCACTTTGGAGAACAGTGTGGAGATTCCTCAGGAAATTAAAAATAGAGCTTCCCTATGACCCTGCAATTGCACTGCTGGGTATTTACCCCAAAGATACAGATGTAGTGAAAAGAAGGGCCATCTGTACCCCAATGTTTATAGCAGCAATGGCCACGGTCGCCAAACTGTGGAAAGAACCAAGATGCCCTTCAACGGATGAATGGATAAGGAAGATGTGGTCCATATACACTATGGAGTATTATGCCTCCATCAGAAAGGACGAATACCCAACTTTTGTAGCAACATGGACAGGACTGGAAGAGATTATGCTGAGTGAAATAAGTCAAACAGAGAAAGTCAAGTATCATATGGTTTCACTTATTGGTGGAGCATAACAAATAATATAGAGGACAAGGGCAGATGGAGAGGAGAAGGGAGTTGAGGGTAATTGGAAGGGGAGGTGAACCATGAGAGACTATGGACTCTGAAAAACAACCTGAGGGTTTTGAAGGGGCGGGGTGGGAGGGTGGGGGAACCAGGTGGTGGGTATTAGGGAGGGCACAGATTGCATGGAGCACTGGGTGTGGTGAAAAAACAATGAATACTGTTTTCTGAAAATAAATAAAAAATTTAATTAAAAAAAAAAGAAATGTATGATATTGGCAATAGAGTATATTCCAAGTTCCCTTTCTTATAGAGGTGGAAATACATACACTGTGTTACAAACTTTCTCATGTTAGCTATCCATTATGAAAAATAACTACTTTAAATGGTTAGTTTGTGAAAAGCCAAGACAGAGGAAAGGAACCAAACAAATTAGTTTTCATGAGGATTAAATGTATGCTTTTATTTCTCTTTTGGAGTATTCTCACTAACTGAGTCACATAATATAAAAACAGTCATAAGTTATTTATTTGAGGTAGTATCCTATAGCTAGCCCAGGTTCAAAAACATGAAGCATAATTCTGGAAGGGGGGTTGCTTCAGAATACTTTTTTCTTACCTAATGACATAAAATGTCGTAAAAGTAATGACAATCTCATGAATCAGTGAGGTATATTATTTGAGCACACTAGGAACTCATTAAATAAGTTACTGTATTTTGAAACTTGGTGCACTAAATTCCATTAGAACACAGGAGTTATGTATTTTCTTAGAGTAAATGACAAATCAAACCAAAATCATCATTTAATTACTTCAGTATTTTGCTTATATTAAAAAAATGGAAATTGAATATGTTAAAATTTCTTTTATTTGAAAGTAGTGCACAGGAAAAAGGAAATGGGAAATAATCACATTTGTTAAATAATAATAGAATATTAACTTTTAATTTGAAATTTCTTTATTGCCATTTAGTAGTCAATTAATATAGTATTGGGGGCTCTGCACCTTATTTCAATGTGTGGAATGGGGGTTTTATTCCCACACCAGCAAACAATGCATATGACACCAGCCCAGTGTCCTACAATTCAACTCAATTCTGACATTATGTTCCTGGAAACAGTATCAGATTCCACAGGTAAAGGGGCTTAGTTCCACAAGACCACCCTTCACTTCAGACTCTGAACACAAGTCCAAGTTATAAGCTGTGCTTCTTACTGTCCATAAATCAAAGGTTCCCAAGTCCCCCTCTTTGGGTTCAATTAATTTGCTAGAGCGTCTCACAGAACTCAGGAAACCTGTTAACTCACTAGATTATTGATTCAGTGCAAAAGATATTAAAAGATATGAGTGAACAACCAGATCAATAGCCTTAACAGGGTAAGATCTTTAACAAAGGGGTCTCTCTCCTCCTGGAGTTTGGGGCCCAGCATGATAGCAGAAGGAAGCATTCTGGTTCCCCAGCCAGGATGTTGTCCAAACTTCCTCCTTTTGGGTTTTTATGGGGCCTTCATTACATACTTAAGATTGATTAACTCATTCATTGTTGGTGACTGATTCAACCTCTAGCCCCTCTCCCACCCGTGGAAATCAGAGGGTGGGACTAAACATCTATCTGCCTATTGGGGATTGGTTTCCCCCCATCCTTAGGGGCTTTCCAAAAGTCACCTCATTAATATAAACTCTGTTGTGGTAGAATGGGGCTTATTATAGAAGACACCCATTTCACTCTTAGGATACTTAAACATTTCTAGGAACCGAGAGCAAGAGACCAAATATTATAAGGAAGATGATCCCATTGCTCTTGTTACTCAGGAAATTCCAAGGATTCGGGGTACTGTGAGCCGGGAACTTGGATGAAAAGCAAATAATGTGAGGAATATATATTTTAGTTATTCAGGTGGCAAGATATGTATTTCTTATAAATCACAGTATCACAATTAGTAATTGGTTGATTTTTTATGTTTTGTTAAGTTTTATTATATATAAATGTATTTGAGATATATATATATATATATATATATATGAGAGACATATTTATAACACCTTCTATTAGATTGAGAAGTTAGAAGACATTTCTGTAAAAGCTAAACTGTGTCCAAGTGTTTATTCAGAATGTGTTAAATGCTTGATGCATACGACTTATATGGTTTTGGTATTGCCTAAAGTCTGACTTTATCTGATACAAATAGGAAAAAGGAAACAGGTCGGGGATATGGATTCCTGCCCCTTTCTTTCAGCTGTCGTGCTATATCTAATGTGGACCCTTAGCCATCATTACTTTTACATATCCATAGTTCAGAAATAAAGAAGTATAAAACATGGCACTAGTAATTAAGCAAAGCTTGCAATATTATTTTGGTGAGACCACAACTTTGGCAGATGGGTTCAGTCTTTCAAAATGAATCGATTTCCATATAACATAATACTTCTGTCATCTTATTTTCCAATGTGGTGTCCAGTGTTTCAACTGCTGCTATTTCAATGAAAAATGAGTATATTATCTGCACAAGAATTTTCATTTTCAAGGCAAGCAAACCTCACCTAGCTAAAACCAATCCCTTCATTTACCAGAAACCACCAGAGAATAAAACTAAAAGAGGATAGAAGGGATGATTTGATATTTTGACATCCTACTTTACTCAAGATCCAAGATGACTAAAGATCTGACAGAAAATAAAACAGTTTTGAAAAGTTGGATAAGGTGACAAAATTGAATCAGATGATAACATTTATAGAAAGTAGCACCTTCTGTGAATGACCATTTATCAGAATGGATTGACTAAGGTTAGTGAGCATGTTCAGAATATAAAACAATGAAAAAGTAGCAAATGCACAGAAAAAAATTCTTATGAAGAAAATTTGGGGTAATTTTTGAAAATATTTTTCAGTACACTATTTCTCTTAGCATTTTGGGAAAGGAATGCATCAGGAACAGATATCAGTATTGTCACTACTTTAACACTGATTGAATTATTCCTCTTACTTGCCAAAATCGCAGATGTTAGAAAATACAGAAGTGCCCCCTTACCCATGGTTGTCTGTCCACAGTTGCCATTACCAGAAGTCAGCTGTGGTCCAGAAGCAGAAGCTCCTCCCTCTGATATAGCATCAGAAGGTCAATAGCAGCCTAACACTACCTCGCGATGCCTATGTCACTCTTCTCACTTCATCTCACCAGGTAAGCATTTTATCATCTCACATCATCACAGGAAGCAGGGCCAGTACGATAAGCTATTTTGAGAGAAAGATCACATTTACATAACTTTCATTACAGTATAGTTATTATTCTATTTTATTATTGTTTATTGTTATTGTTGTTCATACTGTGCCTAATGTATAAACTAAATTTTATCGTAGGTGTTACGTATAGGAAAAAACATAGTACATGTTCAGTTTGGTACTATCTGCTGCTTCGGGCGTCCACCGGTGATCCTGGAACATATTCTCTACAGTTAAGGGATGACCACTGTATGTTTCATTTTGCATTTTACCTTGCAACTGGAAAAAATATAACCATCTGTTCCAAGTTTATAAAACTTATGTCTTTAGTTAGTAAGTTCTGGTTATACGTATACTGTGTGCCTAACATCTCTGTTAACACCCACAAATAGTAAATCCTTAGTTAACTAGAACGTTTATATTTCCTAATAAAAGAACCCCCACAAAAAACATTTAAAATTTTCTTTAGCAAATGAGATTTCTGTGTTGCTAAAGGATGATTTCTCTAAATACCAACTTCTACAATTCTAGGAATGTAAGTATGTCAGTTGATTTGATTAACTAGAACTTAAAGTGACTGATCCCATTGTTTTACATACTTCTTTCTTTCTTATAGTAAAGTCAGGAAAAAGAATGCAGTAAAATTTGCTAATCCCTACCCAAACCAAATTAAGAAAATCAGGGCAGTTCTTTAAGAAACTCATGATTTAGACAGATTTAAAAAAGAAGGAAAAACATGGACAGTTTTAATATAGAAAAACTGCCTATTTTCTATAGAAATAGAGAATTATATAGAAGCAGAAATGGTTTTGCAGAAAAATGTATAGTAGTTGACAGTTACTCTTGGCTCTCTGGAACCCACTTTGTTTTTCTTTATATGCTTTTCATCCTTCTCTTTTTTAATCGATAGAAATTGCATTATTCGTATTTTATTCTAAAGCTGCTTTCAGTTGACTGTGATCTTATAACAGAAGGTAAGACTCCTGAGTGTCTTGGCATTAATAAAAATGTCTCAAAAATATTAAAGAGCTTCCAGAATAAAACAACAACACTGATGCAATGAAAGAATATGATAGAAACTCAGAAACAGGGAGTCCTGCCTCTGATCTCTTCAAATCACACTTAAATTACATCTGCTGTTAGGACAGATTCTATCAGGAAATGATCTTTAGCAAGGTAGAAAGTGATATGATGTAGTTGTTAAGTGCAATGAGAATTTAGAAAATAAATAAATCATATATTTGCAATGTATAGGAAAAACTTCATAAGTACTTGGAATATAAAGGACATCCAGTTGTGTCTTTACCTCAGAAAATCAAAATGATGCTACCTTTGGCTTCTTGTCCCCGAGATAGGAATAGCTAGCTCTGTTCTCAGTCTGCTGTGCTAGAGAGTCTGATCTGAGGCAAAGGCCACACATACTTCCTTTTCTGAGCTTTGTAAGAAGCTGTGTGAGATCTTCTATGGCCTGCAGAAGGATCTTGAAGAAATGTTCTGAGTGGCTATGAAAGACCACAGAGATTAAAGAGAACAGTATCAGAAACTTTAACAAAAGGGAAGAGAAATGATGACCAAAAAGACATTTTCCAATCATCTCATGAATGACAAGTGTCAAACCCATTAGAGGGATTTCATTATGCAAATGGCCTCCACATCCTTGCTACCAGTGGCAGAAGCTAAAACCAATACAAAATAGAAAACAGAGAATAAGCATATAAACGGGCTTTGGTCTCAAAGGCTCTGTCAGCCTGAGTGGGCCTCCCAGATAATTTTGTGGTCTAATCAGAAAGACATTGAAAAAGACTAGAATCAGGGTTTATAAAAGGCATGGCAAGTAAGTTGATAACTTCCACTCTCACCTTCTGAAGCTGGTCACTTTTGGGGTCTTATTTATTATGGATTTTTTTTTTTCCCTCTAGCATTGAGCTTTATGTCGTTGGGTAAAGTCAAATCTCCACATATCATCCCTGTCTTAGCCAGGATGGTGCTAAGGAATTAAGGCAAAAAGAATCTGGGTTCACAACCAGGAGGCTCATTATAGAGCAGGAGGCATGGGACAATGGACAAGTCATAGGAATTGTTTACATATAAAGCAGTGCCCAACAAGTTACCAACGGCTGTGTTCCTGCATTTCAAGAATAAGGAGAAGGAGAAGAGCAAGAGGGGTCAAGAGGAGGAGGTAGGGTGAAAGAAGAAGTAGGAGGAGCTGAGAAATGAGCCAACAGAGGAGAGAAAGTTACAAGCATGAGCCAAGCACAGATATTGGGCACAGTATGCATGGGGGAAAGCATAATGATATCCGTAACTAAGAACAGCAACTCCAACTGGGAGAGCTGGGCAAAGGCTTTCATCTCCATGCAGTTAATAAAGCTATTCATTAACATTTCCTGAGTAGGAAGTCGTATGAAAAGTGCATGGAAAAGTCATAGATAATAGCTTCTCCGTGTGAATTGGGAACTTGGAGGTCAACACGTTTAACCTCCTGTTAGATCCTCTGTACCTATCAGAGATTAATCTTACAGCTTAGTTATTGGAATGAAGGAAAACCTGTGAGTTATTAATTTCTTAATGATTAATTCAACAAAATGACTTAGTCAAACAAAAGAAGACTCCTCCCTTGTGAAAGCCTCAAGTCTCATGAATTAGAAATACCATGGTAAAATGAGAAATATTTGATCGAGTTCTGTGTCTGTCTCAATAATGAAGACCTCATTCACTATTCATGAGGTTGATTTTTTTATGAATTATCTTCATATAAAATTCAGATATCACAACTCCAACCTAAATGATCACTCAGGGAAACCCTAACTCAACATAACATATGAACTAACTGTGCTTTGGAAAGTATTGCTCACTAGGCTGGAGATATGCTTCTGCGATGCAGATTAATTAAAGGAGAATACTGAAGATGAACAAATCATGTGGCAGTGACACAAAAGGGAAGTAGCAGACTTAATTCTCAGTATTATTTAGAATACCATGGGAATAGACTTTAAGTTCTGCTGTCAGAATTTAAACTTTAGAAGAGAACATCATTTTGAAATTAATACCACCAAATATCAGTTAATACCTAGCTGTAAGTAGTTATATTGGGTGGAATTTTCTGAAGGATACTTAATACATCCATTTGCTAGATTTTTACTGTCACCAGGGGATTGGCAGAACACACAAAGTCAGGTGGTGTACTTCAGTATTGTTTAATTAGCCCCAACTTGCCACACCCCATTCCAAGTGCACCCTAGCCAAATACCACACATTCAAGTGCACACACCACACTCAATGACATCCACATTCTACATGCACTGGATTGCTTTACTGATTGTTCTCTGGTATGAGGACATGGGGGATTACATTAAGGGTTACAGTGAATCTTGGTGCTGGAATTGTGTGAAAGCCACTGAAGTTGAACCGTGTCTTACAGTTATGAAAATTCTTGGAAGAAACTTCTTTATGACCTAGTTTCATGAAAATTTGTGCCTTTTCCAATTAATGAGTTTGCTTTCTGTTTTTGACACTGTGATTTATATTGCCGATCACCTTTCTCTCTCATCGTTGACTAGGAGTAAGTTTTAGGTTTATTAGGGTTCTGCTCTTAGCAAATATAAAGTTTTCATGGTGTGCATCAATTCTAGTTCCATGTAGGGTCTCAGCCCATGTCTGTTCCCGGCCTAACCCTTTTCATCTGTTTCCAGTGTTTGGCATCTTGCATCATTTTATCTACATTAAACACTGTTGTAACTCCACTTTGATCAAAAACATTTTTTTAACTAAAATGAAAGGTGAAAAGATGGTAACTTTTCTAAAAGAAAATGTTTGTTTTTCAGCAACCAGTTATTTGAAGGTAGAGGTTGGAAATAATACTTAACACAATATCAGCATATCTGTACATAATACTATCAATAGGAAAGCAAAATATAAATAAAATCAATTGAGAGCTTTCCATTTCTACATAAAGAAACTAGCTACATAGTTTCAGTCAACAAAGCACTTTTGAAATATGATTTTTGCTCAATATAGTTTAACTAGAAGTATACCTATAGACTCAGTTAATATAAAGCTGTACCTACTTTTAATAGCTTAGATACGATTTAATAAAAGCTCAAATCTTTTCTTCCACCCAACACTGTGATCAAATCTGTAAGAAGCTGCAGCTCTCTTTTCTTAGTTTTGAGTACACACAAAGACAGAGTATACATTTCATCTATAAATGGCTTGAGTTTTAAAAGTATTAGGTTATACAAGATACTGCTATATTAAAGTTTGTTGCTATTATAACTATATTATGTGAATAGAGTGATTTTGAAAATGATATTAGAGAAAACTTACACTGAATCTAGCCCTTCTCTGATTATATTGATCATACTAATTTTCTAGTTTCATCAGAGCTATCATAATTATATTTCCTAAAAGGAGTTAAAACATCTGTTTAACAGGATAATTTAAAAATATATTTTAAGGAAAAAAGTATGAGGATAATGAGATATCACATTGTATCTATGATTAATCAAAGTGATTTTGAAGATAAAGGAGGAAAATGTACTTTATAGTGATAATCCATCAACTAGCCCTATGAGTCAGATAGTGTAGTAAATTGTCATTTGGTAATATATCACCTCTCAACTATCATTACACACCATTTATACATTTTATTAAACTAAAAGACATATTTAGATCTTGTCCATTTCATATAGTGAAAGTACTTACCATGTATCTCTTGGACTTTAAACAGAGCTTGACCCATGTGAAAAGGCCAATAAGAAACATCTTTCTATTTCACGTAAGTGAACTGTAGCAGTAATTTCATGCATTTTTTCCAAGGAGAAATGGAAGATATTTAGGAACTTATTAATTGTTCCCTTGCTAAGCCCATTAGTCCCACCTGACATACAGAAATTTAAAACCAGTAGCTTTGCTAATACTTCGCAAGAAACTTCTTGTAGATATGACCTTGCTGGGGTTACTTTAATCACTGCATTCCCCATCCTTGATAAGAGTTAAATGGTGGTATGACCCTATGAGATGATGTCTTCAAGACAAACTGTTTCTAAAATAATCATTGTTATTATTATATGGCAACTATGCCTTTCTAAAATTGCTTTTTCGAACTTTAAATACCCAGATGTAGAATCTGCCCAACAGTTGCTGCCAACCAAGATTACAAAAAGTGAAAACAGCAGACTTGTGCTCTAAGACCAAGATTGAAATAGTTTGCATTTACTGCAAATCCACCAGCACTATAATCTGTGCATTTCAGGTTCCCTTTTTTCTTTTTTCTGGAATTTCACTTGCTCTTTAAAAGTACCAGGTTGTTTGTTTTTTTTTTCCACTTGTTGAAATGTCTATCAGTAGTTATTTGATCAGTGAGTAAAATTTCAGTGAAAAATATACTCAAAAGTTTAGAGTTGACTTAATATGAAAATTATAATAATAAATCTAGATGTGTTAAGATTCCATATTGAAATAGTATTATAAGCACTTAATCTCTGATTATTATGACAAGCAAGAAGAAATAAAATGCAACTGTAAAAATGATGTAAAGCTGTCAAACAAAAAGAGAAACATAATTCAAGCAATAGATCTTAAAAATCAATGAAATAAGGAAAAAAGAAGTCTAGTTCTGGAATGTAGCAGCTTACCACAGGTCCTTAAATTGCCCCAATTTGCCAAAGTCCTAGTGGTAAGGTGAACAAATTCTTAGAATTCCAATACAACTGTATTAGTTTCATGTGGCTGCTGGGAAAAAAATACCCAAACTTGGTGGCTTAAAACAACAGAAATTTATTATTTCACAGTTCTGGAGGTCAGAAGTCTGAATCCGGTATCACCAGGCTGAAGTCAAGATGTCAGCTGAGCCAGGAACCCTTTGGAGGCTCTAGGAGAATCCATTCCTTGCTTTTTCCAGCTTCTGATGTCCGTTGGCATTCCCTGGCTAATGGCTACATCCCTCCATCTCTGCTCTGTCTCCACATGTCTTCACATCTTCTATTCTTACATCTATGTGAACTCTTTGCTTTTCTCTTATAAAGGATACCTGTGATGGCATTTAAGGCACAGACTGATAATCAGGGTAGTCTTCCTATCACAAAAGCCTTAATTTAATCACATGTGCAAGCATACTTTTTCCAAATAAGGTAACATTTACATGTTCCAGCACTTAGGACCTCTTATCTTCAAGAGGCCATTTTTCAGCCTACCATGACTATGAAATTTGAAAAGAAGCATGGTCATGTATTTTTTTTTTTTTAGAAGAAGAAGAATAAATTATTGCTAGGGTGAAACTGCTGAAACGTTGAAAGGTCTTAAAATGTGGAAGGTCTTAAAAAAGTGAAGTTCAGTGACTATGCATTGGATTAAGCAAATGTCCCACAGAATAAAGGCCTCAGTGTTACTATACCTGTTTGCTGAATGGAATAAATCCTGGTACATGAGGCATTTGACAAGTTCCTTAGAAGAGAGAACAGAGTCTGCGCTTTTTACAAGCAATTACACTCCAACATTTTAAGCTCTTTCCACCGCTGGCCCTGCCACCATTCCCTCAAGTTACAGAAGGATGTGAAGGACATAGATTTTCAGCACTCAATCTAAGAAGAGAAAACAAATAGTTCTAAATACAATTAAAAGAGATTCAAGATTCACTCATGTTTTATCAGATTTAATAAACTGGCCCAAATACTAATAAGTTAAAATAAAATACCACTGTGAATGTTGTAATAAAGGAAGGTAGGAGAGGTGGGAGGGAGAGAGGGAGAAGAGAGTGAAAACAACAAAGAGTACCTGCTAGTGGGAGAAGAGATGTTCTTGGAAGATGAAGCTTCACAGATGGGGCCAAAAAATTAAATCCAGCTGCTATTTACAAGCTACTAATCTAAAAACATCCAAATACAATGACAAAAAAATAGCGCTAAATAAATAGGCCAATACATATTATGTATACAATAGCCAGCAATTCATTTATACTTCAGCAATAAATAATTAGAAAATATAATGGAAATAAACCATTCTTGTTAGCAATAACAATATAAGATGACTAGGAATAAGTTTAATAACAATTGTATAAGAGGTATCTATAAAGTATACATAAAATAATATTAACATATACTGAAACCATTTACCAGTAGCTAATAAAATGCTAAACATTGCTTTTGACTAAGAACGGTATGATGAGAAAAGACATTTTTTTCACATCTACGCTTTCCATCGGAGAAATTCTGGTTTGTTTGAAAAGATCAGTAACACTCCAGCCTGGATAGTTGCGAATTATTACAATATTATAGATAAACCCAAACAAATGGGCTAAGAAAGAAAACTACATAAATGGGAGTGTAGGAAAGTTGTTATTTATCTAAGACCAAAATATATTTTGTGACCAAGTTGTAAAATATTGTTTTAATTCTGAGAAAGACAGTTTCGTTTGTAAAGCATTAGTTGAGTTCAGTCCAATTAACTTTTTTTTGGTAAGTTTGCAACCTGATAGTCAAGAAACTGCTATAAGTTATCTGAATATTCAGTAAGGCATTGGAAAGGTTTATTTTTGTTTGTTTGTTTGTTTTAAAGATTTAGTTATTTATTTGAGAGAGAGAGAGGAGAAAGCATGCGAGCGGTGGGGAGGAGCAGAGGGAAAGGGAGAGAGAGAATCCTCAAGAAGACTCCTTTCTGATCATGGAGTTCAATGTGGGGCTCAATCTCAGGACCCTGAGACCATGACCGGAGCCAAAATCAAGTCAGCTGCTTAACCAACTGAGCCACAGCTACCATGCAAGGTTTATTTTTGTATCTTAATGAACACAGTGGAGAACTGTTAAGCAGTCTGGCATGTGAATTTGTAAATTCATATATTTTGATAACCATAACAGAAAGAAATTTGATTATTTGGTGTTAAGCTGGAGTAAACTCTCTTAGGGCAGAGTGAAGTGTATTCTTTTCATTTTTTTGGTTCAAAATTTTAATATTTTACTCAAATAAATATGTAGGAGGCTTTTTATAAATATGTATCAGAAATACCATCTCATAATCTTTATCAAGCATAATCTTTGATCAAATATAATCTTTGGTCCAGTAATTATTTTGAAATTAAAATATGAAATGAAGTATATTTATTCTTGTATTTAAGCCAACATCTGGTATAGGGGGAAACTTAGCTAAGCTAGGATTGCCCATATAGTCAGCTTTAACCATAAGTTTTGGGATAGGGGATTCTTCAGTCTTTCTTAGATGTGTGATTATCTACATTAATCATTTAGAGTTATATATGTCATAGAATTCCTGTGTGTACCATAATAGGCACAGCTATAAGAAAGAGAGGGCTTGAAATTATAGAGAAGAAGGATTTTATTTTATTTTTTAATTTTTAGGTTTTTTATTGACATAATGGATGTATAACATTGTATACATTTAAGATGTACATGTTAATTTGCTACATTTATATATTGTAATACAATTGCCTTTGTAACAATAATTATCTATCACATTACATAATCCTCTTAGAAGAAAGATTTTCAATGGGAGACAGGATGGCACCACCAACAAGCTTCACCAGTACCATTGTTTGCCTTCTTATGGTAATTTGAATACCATTATTTAAAAAACATTACCTAAGATTTCATTCATTTGGACTGGGCAGTTGCTAGACTCAAACAATATTTGCAAATACTTGTATCTCACTAACATTTATAATACATATGTTCATAACAATAATTTTAATGTAACATTTGCAATATAGTATTCATTAACATTTGTAACTCAAATATCTGACAGAAGACTTATGTCTAGAATATATTATGTCTAGAATATATTAAGAGCTATTCCATTTCAATAAAAAGCAACAAACTATCCAAAAAATGAGCCTACTATTTGAAAAGACACTAAACAAAAGAACATATAGAATAGGATATAAGCATATCAGTTTATGTTCAACATCATTAATAATAAGGTAATTGCAGATTAAAACCTCAATGAAAGAGAGAAGTCAAACTCTTTACAAAGACTGAGTTTTAAAAAAACTAACAATACCATGTGTTGATGAAGGTGAGGAGCCAGTAGAAATCTCACACATTTCTATTAAAAATGTAAAATGATACAACTATTTTGCAAGTTTGATAATTCTTTAACTGGTTAAGTATATACTAACCATATGACCCAGTCATTCTATGCCTAGATTTTTAACCAAGAGATGTTAAAACCTCTGAACATACCATCTTGTGTGGGACTACCCATAACACATATATTCATTATAGCCCAAAACCAGAAACAATCGTGATGAACTGCACCAATTTAATGGATAATCATACAGTGAGTTTTATATAGTGGCATATTCCTCAGCAATAAAAATAACAAACTGCCGGTATACATAACAACATGGAATAATATCAAAAACATTATGCTGAGCAAAGTAAGCCAGATACGAAAGAGTATGTACTGTATTCTTTCATTTATGTAAAACTAGAGAAGAAAAACTTATAGTGTCAGAAGTCAGATGAGTAGTTGCTCAGGTCGAGGAGTCAGAGTGTTGCCTGAAAGAGGGAGGACACAAATCAACATTTTGTGGGGGTGAAAATATTATATATCTCTCTTGTGGTGGTAGTTCTATGTGGTATGTATTTGTCAAAAGTCATTGAAACACACCTAAAATGTATTTTATTGTATGCAAAATGTACACAAATAAAGTTGATTGATATAAAACACCTTTTATAATAGCATCAGAAACATAATATACTTAGGGATAAATTTAACACAAGATTTACCAGACCTCTGCGCTGAACACTTGAAAACATTGCTGAATTTTAAGAAGAGCAAAGTAAATGAGAAAAATATCATGGTAATTTTTTAGAAGATTCAATATTGTTAAAATTTAGGGTGTTTTTTCAAACTGATGTATAGATTCAGTGTAATCCAAAACAAAGACTAACATGATTTTTTGGTAGAAAACAAGCTGGTGTTAAAATTCAAATGGGACTGTGAAAAACATAGAATAGCCAAATAATAATAATAATAAAGAACAGTATTGGAGAACTTGTACTACCTGTTTTCAAGATGTACTATACAGCTGCCATAATTGAGACAAGTGTGATATTGGCCAAAAAGAAATAGAACAGTGAAAATAATTTAAATGTAGAAATAGACCCATGTGTAATGTAGTAAACTGATTAATAGTGAAAACAGTAGTCCTGGATACAATTCAAAAAGTGGTGTTGAAACCACCAGATATTTATATGGGAGTAAAATGAATACTGATTTTCTTTCTCACATCATACATTAATTTTAATTTGGCAAAATCATAGATGTAAAGCTAAAACTAAATCTATAAACCTTCTACCAGAAAACACAGGAGATTATCTTTGAGATTTTTGTGTCAGGCAACCTTTTTTTTTTCTTTAGATAAGTTACATAAAGAACTAAGCATAAAGGAAATCATTGATAAATTAGACTTTTTCAGAATTGAAAACTTCTCATCAAAAGTCACTGTTTAGAAAATGCATAAGAAAGCCATATTGAGAGAAGATTTTGCTGTAGGTGTATCTGACAAAGGACTTGTACTCCTAATATAAGGGACTTATCCCTTATAGTAAAAAATGATGTAATGTAAAATAACATAATAATAATGTATTCCTTAATACACGTATTACATGGAGCACTGGTGTGGTGCATAAACAATGAATCTTGGAACACTATAAAAATAAATTAAAAATAAATAAAAATAAAACATGGAAAAAAAATAATATAACACAATATAAAAGAAATAATCCAGTTTAAAAGTGGGCAAAATACGTGAGCAGATATGTCACATGAAGGACAAATATGCACATGAAAAAGTGTTCAACATTAGTCATCAGGTGAAATGCAAATTTAAATCACAATGATATACCTTTATGCTGCCACAAGAATGTTTAAAACTTAGACATTAAAAAAGATAGGCAACACCAAAAGTCAGCATGGATGTAGAATAACCAAAGTTCTGGTTGGTGACAGGAGTGTAAAATGTTTTAACCATCCCGGAAAATTCTTGGGCAAGTTCCTATCAAGTTAAACATACCTTATAATGCAGCCCTTCCACTCCTTACCCAAGAGAAATGTAAACATCTGCCCCCAAAGTATCTTGCCCACGAATGTCCTTAGCAGCCTTATTCATAGTCCAAAAGCGAAAAGAACTCCGTATTCATCAACAGGAGAATAATGTATCCTTGAAATGTAATACAACTCATCAGTATGTAAAAGAACAAACTACTAACAAGAGCCACAGGAAAGACTCTCATAGACATCATGCTGAGTAAAAGAAACTGCACAAAGACCATATGAATTTCAGTAACAAGTAAAATTAATCTATGGTGATAGAAATCAGAAAAATAATGCTCTGAGGTAGGTGGAACTATGGGTTTGAAAAGGCAACTTTTGGGGGGTAAATTAATATTCCAAATCTTAATTGGGGTGTGGTTAGGTAAGTGTATTATTTGTCAGAATTCATAAAGCCATACTTGTAATGTTTGTGAATTTCACTGTCATTTATACTACTTTTAGAAATAAAGAAGTGCTTAAGATTCAGCTCCTTAGGATTAGGCATTTCTGGGAAACTAGCTGTAGTGTGGAATTTATGTATGAAAGGCAAACCGTAAGAGGAGTGGGAGCAGCACCACTGCATGTAGATGTTGTAACAAAAAAACATTGGCAGAACTCTTTCAGAGTTCCTGTAAGGCTCAGGACAACCAGGAAACAGCACCAGCAGGCAGAGGCCCCTGATGTGCAGTAATCAGAGGTGAGATGGCTCATTTCAAACAAAGAACTGAAAAGTAACCCTCAATAAATTTTTGCTGAATTGAAGTAACTTTTTAACAGACTATGAAGAACAGTAAAACTGTTTCAGTGAAGACTTTAGAAAAGCTAAGCATTAACGGAACTTTTTTTTTAAGACACATGAAAACTATTCAGTCTTCAACTAATTTATAATTGGTAATAATTACATTCAAATATTGTTGATTTTATTAAACAAATATTCACTAAATGTTTCTCTGTTAATATAGATAGATAAAAATAGGTACTGAATCATTAAGAATTACACTGTTACGAGATGGCTTAGGTAAGAGCAGAAAGAGTACTCTATATTTTATTTTGGGGGGGGATTATTTTAATTCTGTTTACCGACTTCTGAAAGTATATAAACCTTTTCAAGTGCCCATACTTAGTTTCTTTACAGTGTTATTGTATCTAGACTCCACTTCCTTTTCCTTAACTAGAATAAAAGTCACTGAAGCTTAGACTTACTGAGGGGCAAAAATTATTTCTGATACCTGCGGGCTGTTTATTATTACTTCCCTCTTCAATCTCTTAATTTTCCTATTACTTGCCTTTCTCCCTTTACTCTTTTAAAACTGATTTCAAAAAACTGATTTTTCTTAGTTTTCATTTCATATATGAAGCACTAATAAGTTCCCAAAACACATGCTATTTTTTCCATTTCTTCCTCCCAACAATATGGGTATCTCTCACACATAGTGATGATTTTAAAAGTTTATTACATGCACACTGTTGATGAGTAAATCTAGCTGAATTGCATTTGTATGCCATACCTCACTGGGGTGGGTGGGGTGTGGAGAATATGCTGACCTAACAAACTCTGGAAAATGATGTTTTGACTAGAAACTGACAAGATAAAAGAACTAAAGGTAGAAGGAATTTTACATCTACAATATAAGCTATTTAGCAAAGTTGTTTCCCATGTGGGTTTCACCATTCTAATACTATTATACACTCATATACAGGAATTGCACAATTAAGTACATGGATAGCCAAGTATAGGAACCAGGTTATTCAATGTTGGAGTCTGGGGTTACAGATAATCAGAAGAACTGTCTAGAATGACCTATGTAGTAATGGGGTTTGAGTTGGAAACAGTATGAATTCATGTTTATCTTAATGTAAGTATAGATGATCACATAGAGAAATACGTATATGTATATATTTGTATCAGTAGGCACAAATAAAGTTGCTGCTTTGTTAGCTCAAAGGGTCTAGAAGTAATACTACCTATCATTGGTAGTGTTATGGTAGCAATGAACATACCTATCATCCAGATCTTGGCCCCTAACATTATTCTCCAATAAAAAGAATCAAGATTCCTTATAGAAAGATTGATTCTAGGAATGGAGCAGGAAATAATATGAACATGGAGCATATTCTAGCTCTAGAAAATAAGGAATTCCTAAAGAATAGCAGTCATCATCATCATCATCATCATCATCATCATCATCATCCTATAATGAGAGCATATGTCAAAGGGACACAGGAATCAACTAAAAGAGCTCTCAGTGGCCAAAGCTGGAACAATTTGAGCACAAAATGAATAAAGCAATACTAGATTATAACCCAAAGTATAAGATAAACATACATGGGTTCATGCTTATGTAAATGAATGATTGAATTAATTGGGGAGGAGGAGAGGCAAATCTCTATTGAGAACTCCAACAAGTAATTTATATAGATACTTTGTCCTCAAGAAGAAGGAGCATAGCTCCCTACTCCTTAAGTGTAGACTGCACATAGAGACTTCCCTACAAAAAGAACAGTAGAGAAAGGGGAAGAAAATAACTTTACAAAGAAAAAAGATGACAAACACTCTTCAGCCAGGTGATCAAGGTGTTAACATCAGTAGTGATGATTCATGTTGATAGTATGTACCCTTGTTATGTGATGAAAATGACACTTTATCTCTATAGTCTTCCTTCCCCCAAAAACATAACCTCAGTCTAATGGCGGGGGGTGAGGAACAAATCCCAATGAGGAAACATTCTACAATATGCTTGACCAGTACTCAAAACTGCCTAGGTCATCACAAAAACAGAAGTCTGAGAAACTGTCACAGACAAGATGAGCCTAATGACACATGACAAACTAAGCTTAATAGGATATCCTGGATGGGATCCTGGAATATACAAAGAATATTAGGTAAAAAAAAAAAAAAAAAGAAGGAAATCTAAATAAAAATATGGATTTCAATAATAATGTGCCAATATTGTTTCACTCATTGAAATGGATGTGACTTACTAATATAGGATGATAATAATGGGGGTAAATGGATGTGGAGTATAGTGAGTATATCTGTATCTTTATCATTTTTCTGCAAATCTAAAACTATCTTAAAATAAGTTTATCTCAGAAAAGAAGTACAGGGAGAGTTACTTTAATGGGAGCTATCTCATTCTCTTGTCCTTTGTCAGTGTTCCTCTTTTGATTTGGCAGTGGATTGGTTTGTTCACTTATTTGTTGGTTTGGACCAGCTGTGGTTCAGTGGTAATTACTCAGCTTCAGGTTTTGGGCCTCCATATTTATTACAATTTCTGTGGTTTTCTCAATTCCTAAAACTGCATTTAAGCAGGGGTTTGACTCACAGTCCATGAGTGGTATGGTCTTTCAGTGTCCAAACTGAAAGAATTCAGATCATGCATAATTACATTAAATATTCCCCAGCATTTTATTTATATATATCTATATAACATATAGGTATATATAACATGTCAAGGATAAATTCATTTTGGGTACTGAAAGAATTGTGCAGCCCGTAAATACACAAGAGATTAGACCATATTAACTATTTCATATTGAAAGAGATCTGGTACTTACAGAAATTCTCTCCAGGGATCAGGTCCTCTCTGGAAGGACCTGCCCCCTTGCTTGCTGAGAAAAACAGGTGTCATATTGTGTGGTGCTGTGAGAACAAGGAGGATAGATTGCCATGAGAACTTCATGCCTGCTCAGGATACAACTCACATTCACTTCCCACAGAATACTTTATAAGAAGATGAATGGAGTGAATGAAGGCACATACCTGCTCAGTCCTGACATTAGCAGGTAAAATTTCTGTGAATCTCCGCTCTTCATCCAAATCTCCATGAAGCCAGAATTGTTTACTCAGAATAAACAGAGAGCCTCTTATCCTGTCTGTATATTAGAATCCTTTCTGGAGCTTCTAAAATTGCCAATGCCTGGGCCCCACCCAAGGCTAATCAAAATCTCTGGGTGGGGAGGACAGGGTACAAGCATCAGGAGTTGTTTAAATCCTCCAGGCGAATCTAACATGCATGAAGGTTTGAGAGCACTTGAGGTAGACCAAGCTTTAAATCCCTATGAACCTAGAAGTGAAGCTGCTTGTATGGGAAATGCATATAGGATTTCCCCGATCCTAATTTTAAGCTTTTGCAACTTTCAATTTAAAAAGAAAAGAAAAAAAAAAAACAACAGAAAAGAAATAAAACCCACAACCACGTATGAAAACCAGAGAAAATGCTCTGGGGACATTCTCGAATCTAGGGAAGAGTGACTTTAAAAATGCTTATATTTAAGATTCTCTTTCTCTCTCTCTTTCTTTTGTTTGAGCTTCCTGATATAATTAGGCAGAGGCATATTTCTGACTTCTAAAACAGTAAAAAATCAATTATGGCTAGAGCTACAGAGCCAAAAGAGGACCTGGGTAAGTAAAAGGGACAGTATAACTGGTTCTTGAAATCATACAGACTAGAGAATATCCCTCAGGCATTCTGTGTGCTCAGTAACGCCAACACCCCTGACATGACTGTGTTCCTAAATATAAAAATTATAGGTCAATTACACAGATAATAAAAAAGCCTCAGATATAAGATTCCAGGAATCACCAAGCAGTACTGAGGTTATTGGATCTAAGTAGAATTGAAACCTTATGCTCTCCAAGACAATCAGCATTAAAGCAGAATGGGAGGTGATTTACGGTGACATCCAACTTTAAGCAGAATGAGAATTTTAAAATGTTTTTATAAACCTTTGCAAGTGTGACAGTTTGATTCTGCACATTTTATTTCACTGTTGTAATCCAGAGATGGCATGTTTCTGTGATCTTTTCTTAGGGAAATTAGTATCATTGAATACATAGTGAATAGAGGCACTAAATGAACCTATATTCTTAAAAGGTGGTTACAGATTAGAACAGAGCTTGTAATATGTACATCTTAGTATACAACCTGCTTCTAAGACAGATAGAATCAGGTTATCCCAAACCACATCTGCCTTTAAGCAGATGTTTGATTCAGAGTCCATGAGTGGTATAGTTTTTCATTATCCAAACTGAAAGAATTCAGATCATGCATTAGCACACCAAAATTTGAAATTTGTTACCTAATAATTTTCAGAACTCACTAAACTAAATATGAGATAGCAAACAGATATTTTATCAAGCCAGTGAATCTTCTGTACTGTGGAAGATTCTTTTTTTTTTTTTTTAAAGATTTTATTTATTTATTTGACAGAGGGAGAGAGATCACAAGTAGGCAGAAAGGCAGGCAGAGAGAGAGGGAAGCAGGCTCCCTGCTGAGCAGAGAGCCCGATGCAGGGCTCGATCCCAGGACCCTGAGATCATGACCTGAGCCAAAGGCAGAGGCTTTAACCCACTGAGCCACCCAGGCGCCCCTGTGGAAGATTCTTTAAATGCAGCCTAAGAGAGTGTGTTTGGCCAGGAAAACAACCACTAATTATCTGTAAATTCACAATGATCTTTAAATTTTCAAAGTAAATGGTTCTCAGGGGGACACTTGCCCTTCTAGCTCCAGATGCTCCAAAAACTATAACAAACTGCAAGTAGTCTGGTGACTCCTGAGAAATATGATAAATTTGGATTAATGTCCATTTAGGATAAATCTCTCTGGGAATATCTTTTCTCCTCTCTCCTAGATACCAATTATATTTAATCAGTTGTAAAATATATAGAAATATAAGGTAGTTCTCTCTCTCCTTGGTAGGTTAGACTGATTTTTCTGATCCGAAATACTCATCGCCTACCATCCACCCAAGTGTCTTGTAGCTCTCAACAAATACTTTATGAATTAGAAAGTGACTACAAAAATGGGTATTTTGCCTTCGAGATCTCAAATAATCTTAACCTAAACTCATCAGTTTAACAATAAACAATTATAAAAGATCTACTACATGGCAGGCACTCTGCTGGATTCTAGGGACACAGAGTTGAATAAGAGGTTTTTTTGTGTTTTTTTTTTTAAAGATTTTATTTATTTATTTGACAGACAGAGATCACAAGTAGGCAAGAGAGGCAGGCAAGGAGAGAGAGGGGGAAGCAGGCTCTCCGCGGAGCAGAGAACCCGATGCGGGGCTCGATCCCAGGACCCCGGGATCATGACCTGAGCTGAAAGCAGAGGCCCCAACCCACTGAGCCACCCAGGCACCCCAAACAAGAGGTTTTTAAACACATTTCAGAAAAGAAACTTCTTGTCATAAGATATTCATAATATTCTGCAATGTCTAATAGCTAGCTGATAGCAAACAAGTATTTCATATGTCTAATTTCAGCAGATGCCTAATTTATTTCTACCTACCTCAGAAAAGTATAGTTGAGAAAGTATTAGAACAGCTTATGAGCAATCTGTGGTCAATGTCATTAGAAGGTGCTGCTTAAGTGAATTGGGGGAAATCGGAGGGAGAGAAACAAACTGAGGGTTTTGGAGGAGAGGGAGTTTGGGGGGTTGGGTGAGCCTGGTGGTGGGTATTAAAGAGGGCACGTATTGCATGGAGCACTGGGTGTGGTGCATAAACAATGAATCTTGGAACACTGAAAAAAATAAAATGGAAATTTTTAAAAAAGTGATTAAAAAAAAAAAAACGTTGAGTTCAAATTCTGATTCCTTTGCTAACTGTGTGGTTTTGATCAAGTGTCTTAATATTCCTAAACTGTAATTTCCTAACCCGTAAAGGGGGAAAATAATGATCGTGCACGTTTCATAGGGTTATCATGACAATGAAGTGGGACCATCTCTATCTGAAACAAATTAAACACTCAGTAAAAGCTACTGCTGTTATATTCAGTGGTAGGACCAGTTTTTCAAAACAGACTCAAGGGTGGTGATTTGTTTGCAGGTAGATGAGACTAGTTTGAGGCTGTGTTTGTAGGGCAACCTACATGAGATTGAGAAAATGTCCTTATCCATGTCAGAACGAAGGATAAAACTGATGGAGCTGAAGGGGTATTTAAAGCTCCACCAGGCACTAGGCTGCTGTCACCGTTGTTATTTATTACTTTAGGTTACCACTTCATGAGGAGTGAGGAAACAGACGTCGTGTTTAAACTCTGATAGTAGCCAAAAAACTTTCTGTGTTTTTAGAGTAGTGGAAAGAGAATTGATGATGAACATGAAAACACTCCCCCCGTCATACTCCTGATGATTTAAATGAGAATTCTAAGGAATATGAGACGCCTCAATAGGAAATCTCACTGCCAGCACTCACTCACTCATTCATTTATTCACTCACCCATTTGTTCATTCATAAATAAAAGAGCAGTAGTAGCCATGTCTATGAGGAACATTGAGAAGCACACATTTCTATCTCACACTAGTGCTATTATAATGACCGAATTAAAATCTAACTTATGGGGGAGAAAAAAAAAAGTTTTCTTTAACCTCCTGCTGGGACAGGAAGGAAAAAGAACCGGTGGCTGAGGAGGCTATTTCCTGAAAAAGAGAAAGAGACCATGAAAAGTGTGCGGCAATCAGCGGGTGATTCCTTCGGTGACTTCTTGCGATTGCTTGCAGTAGGGAGAAGTAGCAGGATAGAATTTTAAATTAAATATAGGTTGATTTTCTTGAACATTTTTAGAACATTCTCCGTAATTAAATATAAATGATGAAGAGGATGAGAAGGGCAAAAACTGACAGAAACCACAAGTGGCAATTTAAAACTATTAACTGCATTGCAGGGTCAAACGTGGCCCATATAAGTGCCTCTTAGCATAGGAATGTCTCCTGAAGACACATCCTTGCAACAAAACTTCACATTTCACTCTATAGTTGTAGAAGTATTATTTTGCTACCATGTGTCATATATATATATATATATGTATATATATATATATATAAAATTTTAACCTGCTAGCATTGCCTTGTCACTCATTTCTGAGCCCTATCACTCAGGCAGCGAATTGATAACAATTGCCAGCTTTGCCACCATCACCAACCACTAGCGTTCCCTGAGTTTCCCAGATATTCTAAACTCTGTACCCTTCTGGGGACACATTTGCACTGTGGGGGCCCCCATTTTGAAATGACGAGATCTGAACACAGTTGGAGCAGCATTTCTGAACCTCTCGATTCTCCTGTGACGTTTCCCTGTTGTCTGTGCATCTTGTTAGTGCTATGCTTGAATCCACACCATTAGAGCAGTGACACAGCTGCTGTCATTCTCAGTTATCCAGGGCTCCGACGAAGACAGATCAACTCAGAGAAAAAGCCTCTGCCCCCCATTTTATCACCCAGAGACAGAAACTTAAATACATACAACCAATTATTTGAAGTCTTCCCACGGCTCATAGGATAGGGCCAATTGCCCTTCCAAACTCAGAAAAAGAGCTGAACTAAGGAGGATAGGACAGGTCAGGGCTGATCAAAAGTAACATTCAGACAGGAAGGACCAATTAGGATGACGGCTGGAAGGGAATGCAAAACACCAGAGAAGTAGGTGTTTCTTCATCATTTTTTCTTTTTAATTTGAGAAAATATTACAAGTAAAAAATCCATTAATATCCACAATTCAGTGAGTTTTTGTTATAATTTTAAACATACATCTTTTATATCATTTCAGGCAGGGATTGTGCCCAATATATGTGTAATGAATTAAAGTATGTAAGAGTTTATTTAAATTAGCAAGGAAAAGGTGGAAATATATTCTGTGGATTTAACAGCACTATTTTTTTTTTTTAAAGATTTTGTTTATTTGACAGAGAGAGACACAGTGAGAGAGGGAACATAAGCAGAGGGAGAAGCAGGCCTCCCGCCAAGCAGGGAGCCCGATGTGGGGCTCGATCCCAGGATCCTGGGATCAGGACCTGAGCCGAAGGCAGACACTTAACAACTGAGCCACCCAGGTGCCCTTGCACTATTGATGATAGAAATTTTTAACTAATTTGGAGGCTAGTTTCTTTTATGAGATGGATTTTGAGATCAAAGATAATTTGAATGTTTAAATTTGGGTAAGGAAATACTTGACAATGGGTAAAGGCACGCTAAACATTAGTTCTCAAACATGGCTGCATTTTGGAATCACTGGGGAGCTTTAAAAACTATTTTATGCCAGTGTAAGAGTGAAAAAACACTGTCAGTTAAATGAGCTTCATAAATTGTATGGTACATCCCTGATATCAGAGAGATTAAACATGGAAAAATAGTGAGGTCTCCAACTGAGCACAGTTATAATGTTGGCTTTGGAGGTTAGCAGCCGGGGAAATAATCTATCAAAACTTGGCCTAGCATTGGGAAAATGGGTACAGGAATAGTGAATACAAAACCAAAGCAGCTATAAAGAAGTTTATTTTTCTTCTCCGTGTTGTTAAACTTTCTCAAAATGTTGTTTCACATCTCAGTGTGCCCAGACAGCTCTATTCCTTAGCCAGTTACTAACAAAGTGGGCAGGATTACTTTTACACCAGTTATATGTGCTTCAAGCCATGAGTATTGTCACATTTACCTGAAACAGAAAGGCCTCATGGAAAAAGAATGAATTCCTGAACATAATCATGATTCTTTTAGGAAGACAGATGGGAGAGAATGGATGTTGGGTGGGCAGAGACAATGTCCATTACCAGGAACGATCATGGTACCAGGGTTTGTATTGGTTAAAAATTGCCAACAGCTTATACGCCCAGAAAAGGAGGTTTCAAAAAGTATCTAATAGAGATTAGTTGGTTATATAGATATAACTGTCTATAATAACATGAAAAATGGCTACTAGATGCTAGGTAAAAGGCAACATTTTTTTTTCTGTTTTTATATAAAGTATGTCTAAACATATATCAAAACACATGTGGGGGCACCTGGGTGGCTCAGAGGGTTAGCCTCAGCCTTCGGTTCAGGTCATGATCTCAGGGTCCTGGGATCGAGCCCGACATTGGACTCCCTGCTCAGCAGGGAGCCTGCTCCCCCTCTCTTTCTGCCTGCCTCTCTGCCTACTAGTGATCTCTGTCAAATAAATAAATGAATAATTTAAACAAACAAACAAAGAAAAGAACTTTAAAAACAAAACAAACAAAACACATGTGTATGGAGTGCCTGAGTGGCTCAGTGGGTTAAGCCTTGGCCTTTGGTTCAGGTCATGATCTCAGGATCCTGGGATGGAGCCCTGGGCTCTCTGCTCAGTGGGAAGCCTGCCCCACTCATCTCTGCCTGCCTCTCTGCCTACTTGTGATCTCTCTTTTTCTCTGTTAAATAGATAAATAAAATCTTAAAAAAAAACATATGTGTATGATATCTATATACACACATATACAAATAGAGATATATTGGTATTTAGCGATTCAATAAATGATACTTTTTAAAATATGAGTAAATATTGTGGACATACCTCAGAGTGAAAAGATCTCCTAGGTAATATATGTGTCGTATTAGATAATTAAGCTTAATTATACATCTAATATTAAAAAGTAAAATGTTGCAGTAATTTAATTATAGAATCTATTTGTATGAAAATGATTATTAAAAACCAGGATAGCTAAATAGAGAAATACATTGCTAATATGAATGTCATGAAAGCACCTTTACTAGACAACTTTAGAAAGAACACAATATCCCTTTCAAGTCAAGAAGTCTATTTAAATTATTTAATAGTTAAACAATCTCCAAAAGCAGGTATTCAATATTATAATTCTATTTTGTTGAAATTTTACATGCTTCATGTTACATCCATAAATGTTTTATTATTAAACATATAACTCTTATAAATGTATTTAATGTCTAGCTATTTAATTCAATAGAAGATTTTAGTTATAAGGAAGGAAGTCTCCAAAATCATGAATGGCAGCATCAGAAAAAATAATCATAATGACAATAATAATATATATAATTTAAAGAAAAAAAACAAGTATTAGAAAAAAATGAGATTATCTCCACACCTATTAAAATCTTCATTCTACTAACATCTGGTAAAACTGAGCCTTTTATTTGGCTTTATAAATGTAATATGTAAGGACCACATGATCATTCTTGCATAGAACAGTGTCAAAACTTTATTGTTCCAGCATTATAATCTTAAATGTGTATAACTAGAAGTTATAGTAATAAAGTAATTATTTTAAGTAAAAATCAGATTTATCCTTGTATTGTACAAGTATTATAGAAGTTCAGTTTATAGTGATGATATTTGGCTTTACCCTGGTTTTATTTGTAAATAAAATACAGGTAAATATTTATGCTGATACTTGACCATCTCACATTGAACCAAATGGGTCTTAGAGGGACTTCTACTATGCATGTATGTTTGTGTATGTATGCACATACATATATCTATATATTTATTTATATATGTATGTGTTTCTTTGCATATGGGATATGTTTGTGTGTACCTAGATGTATGTGTGTATGCATGTGAGAGAGAGAGAGATATATAGCAAGAGACAGTGACAGAGGAGAAAGAAAGGGAGGGAGAGAAAGGAAATTCTCAAACATTATGTAAATGTTTAATGGTAAATATCTCTGTGGGGTATCATCAGTGGAACTTTTATCTCCAGCACACATATTTCTATTTTGAGTATTTTGTTTTTAACATTCATTACATCTCTAATGAAGTAACTTCAGTGAAGGGAAAGCACAGCAGACTTTGGTTTTAGAAGGTAAAGGCTAAGTTCTTAGGGAGCTTATTAGAGTATGTTCACACTGGAGCAATCATCCAATTAAGACTGAGAGTAAGGTTAAATCCCATTAGGGCAATTATTCAGTTAATTACTCTGGTGTGAACATAGCCTTAGTTTAAGAGATGTAGAACATGAGTCTGTATCTAAAGGGGAAGAAGGTCAGGGCCATCTCCCCAGCAAATCAATTTAGAAGATTTAAGTGAGCTGTTCCATAAGCCAAGAAAGAATCACTTTTGAGAAATTGGTGTTTAAAAGGAGAGTACACTTAATTAGTACTGGACACAAATCCCAGACACGGACGTACCACCAGAGAGAAATGCCAAAAGTGGAGTATTTTTACAGTAGAATGGCCTTTGGAGCAGTTCAGCATCCTTAAACACAAATTATTTGTTAAATCATTGATTCTGTTTACTCCTTGCTTTATTCACTACATAAATATTTATTGAGTATCTAACGCAGAGTAAAAATTTGTCTGCAGGGAATGTGCAGGGCAGGCATGAGGGAAGAATCAGAGAAGCCAAGAGATGGAGTGGGTATTTCCTGCAACCTTCTGTTCTGTTTGGATCTAAAATGCAACTTGGAGTCATGGATTCACAACCTTGAGTAATGACCTATAATCACTTTCTTTATTCCCGGAACTATTGTTTTGTTGTTTGTATCTTCTTGGCTATTAGATGGCATCTTTATGTTTGTTGCCCACCTCTGGGGCTTTATAATACAAACCAAACTCCTACTCAATCATGATGCAAAAATCCGGATATTTGTTCTTATATACCACAAGTAGGGTTATAAACTAAGCTCTAAAGGTATTTCCTTTTCTCCTATAATGACATCAAACCCCAAAACAAATCAAACGTATTAGTGTTGCATTCTTTTTCCCTCTTTCCCTCCCCCAACCCATCTCCTTAGCCTGGCATTGGATTTTCAAGGATAAGCAGATGAGACCTTTTTTTATCTTGCACTTTCTGCATCACTGAAAAGTCCATGGGATGAAATGGACCTGTTTCCCAAAAGGGGAAAATCAGAACGCTGTTTTCCTGCTCTTGGGAAGCTGCTCAAGAGTGAAGCTCTTATTGACTGTGAATCTGCCATTTTAAAAGAGATTCTGGATTTCTTACAGCTTCTTGGGATACAGACAGGAAGGGAAATAGGCTGTCTGTTAACTGAACTACACAACTGATTCATTTTGTAACCACTATAATAATAGTTCTCATAGACTGAAATTAAGTTTATTTTCAAATTCATGTAATATAATTCATAGGAATGTAGGTTTTTAATAGCATTAATTACAAATTTTAATTTTATTGTTTTTAGTTTAAAAGTGCTACTAACCCTGAAGTTTTATCATTATATCATTTTCTTAAGGACCAAAAGCAGCTTAAGTCTTTTCTGGGATTTTGAATAAAAGATATTACTAGTCAATCAGCAGGCTTTATATTAATCTACTTAGCTCCATGCCTCTGAATCCTGTGGAGTATTTCATCTCTCCCAGAATTTTGGTCCTGTCCCAAATGCTGGAAGCAATCCTATTCCTAGATGGGAAGAATAGTAAGACCCTTTAATCAGTACTCCATGAGATCAGAATTAAGTCAGATTTGGCTTTTCCTATTCTGATGTTTTAACTTTTTTCTTATAGCTGACCTCCTGCCTCATTCACCTATATCAAAGAGAGTTATTTAAACTTCCTTTCCAATAGTATTCTTGTCTTTCTTATCTCCTTTTATCTAGTAGATTAGAACACCATGTATGCTATTAGTTCACATAATTTTGATTATGTGTGTAATTTTAAAAAGGAGTGTAACTTTTTGGCATATGTATGTCTCATGTATATACTATGTACATTATTTTACACATTATGTATTTATAGATAAAGATGAATATATAGGGTCATATAAGCCAGATCATGTTCATTATATTTTATGGGCCATATACACTATTGTCAAACTCAATATTGATTAATTGAATTCACCTTGTGTGCTGAATTTAGATCCTAACTTCTAACATGCATCGGCTTGTAAGTTTCTATTGTTGCTGTAATGCATTACCACAAAGTTAATGGCTTAAAACAGCATGAATTTTCTGTCTTACAATTCTGTAGGTCAAAAGTATGACAGGGGCCTCATCAGGCTAAAATAAAAGTGTTTGCAGGGACATATTCCTATCAGTATGCTTTGGGTGGGGTCCATTCCCTTCCCTCCTCCAGCTTCTAGAGGTTACCCACCTTCTTTGACTCACAGCCTCTTTGTATCCTCAGAACCAGCAATGACAATTCCAGTCTTTCTCACATTGCATCATTCTGGCCTTCTCTCCTATAGCTCTCTTCTACTTTTAAGGACCACTGTAATTAATTGGGCTTACCCACATAATGAATCATCAGGTCCTTATCTCAAGGTCCATACCTTTAATCATGTCTGTAAAGTCCCTTTTGCCATCTAGGGTAACGTATTCAAAGGCTCTGGAAATTACAACACGGATCTCTTATCTATTGAGACCTTATTCTGCCTACCACAGCTCTACTGTATGTTTCTAGCAATGTGGTTGTGGAAACGGTGTCTTGTCTTGCCTTTCCCAACTGATAGGTTTCATTGCCCCTCACCCAGAGATACATTCTCCTAGCTATGCTCTCTTTTGTCTTCCTTTTCCACCAGCCTGAACTGACCCAAAAACTGCTGCTTAGAACTCCTTAAATCATTGGTGCTGCCCCAGAGGGGTAACAGGACTTGGCATTCCCAGGATGGTAACCAGTCTCCATTGCACCCTCAGTTTCCCCTGTACCTTGGTTCTATAATGTGTGTTTTATCCAACAAGTTTTCCCATTATCATAGTGGCTATTCCCAACCTTTTCCATCAAGTGCAAGCTTCTATTCATATCACCTCTGTCATGGTCATTGTGATATGCCACAGTTCCTTTTCAAGGTAGAACTTTTAGCCCAGCTTCTGGGAACATCATCAGCAAACACAATTTAGTTATTGGTCCCTAATACCACTGCCTATCCTGGGAGGAATGCCCCTTCTTGGGGTGGCCGTCATGCAAATGCCTAATTGTATGAAGGGTGTAACAGCTTGGTTATCTCAGTTTGGCTCAGAAAAAAACCTCAAAGTCCACTCTATTTCCAGAGCTCCTTATGGGGTAGGCCAAAGCTATAATTAGACTTCCATCACACTTGGACTTCACTTCCTACTCTATTCTGCTCCTTTCCTTTACTTCAATAGGGAAGTAAAGGTCCCAAGAGCACCCCTTAGTAAACATTCTGCAAGCTAATCTCTGTTTTAGAGGTGGCTTTACAGAGAGCTCAACTTGCAACATCCTCTCAGAAAATGAATTGCCTTCCAAACTACCTAATATATTTCTATTGCCCTCAAATGTTTAAACCCAAATATTCTTCTCTCTTTAAGGTCTTTCATAACCCCTCTACGAAAACTAAGTTATTCTTTCCATGCTTCTCCATATTCTACAACATAAGATCTCTGTCATAAGATGCTAGATACTAAATTGGTAAATATGATTATTCCTCTTTACCTTTCACAGTGCGTGTGTTCTCTGAGAATAAGCATTATGTCTCTTTTTGTGTTAACAGAACTTGGCATAATGATGCATAATAAATTTTTTTAATGACTGTATGAATGAGAAGATGGTCTCTTGTGCATCTGTTGAAATCCCAGTTTAGTTCCAGTTCATCCTATTACTGTTTATACAGATTGGCACAGGATATCAATTCTTCTTTGCACTAAATATGTACTCAATTCATGCCCTACCCCCAACCAATCATGCTTTCTACATCCTCTGGAGAAATAAAGAGTCCATAGGCCACATTAGGTAGATTGAATTTCTCCCATTTAGAATGATTTTTCCAACTCTTCTACTCACTTGTTTTCTTATAAGTTACTCCTCAATCACATTGTCTTTCCTGCCTATCTGTATAGATTGAACCTAGCTAGGGTTCAGTTATCAGGAGATGGTCAACATCTGTAATACAAAATCTATAATAGAAAAATAGCAGTAGTATTACCTACCTATGAGTTGAATTGGAATTTTTTACATTTTCAATGGGCCTGCTTCCTGAGAGAAATAGTCTGTATTCAATCAGAAAGAACAGAATACTAAAGAGATTTCATCTTCTTAAAAAAGTTCTCAAGCATCTAGTTCACAACTTTTCGTTCTTTTATAATTTTTCTATTTCAATTGCTTAAGAATTAGGAATTTCCTCTTATTATGTTATATAATGGATGACAATGCACACAAAACAATCACAAGAAGAATCTAGTGTAATTGATCACTGAGATATAATTCTTCCTTTCTTACCATGATTATCCCCATGTTTTCCATTCTGCCACATTATTTATTTCCTTCTCCTTGACATAGTTATCTGATATCTGATCTCCATGGCATGTTAGCACTTTAATTCACTTACCTGTTTTTTGTGATCTTAAAATGTGAGTATGCTGGGAGACCTGGGTGGCTCAGTCAGGTAAGTGTTTGCCTTCGGCTCAGGTCCTGATCCCAGGGTCCTGGGATAGAGTCCCACATAGGGCTTCTTGCTCAGCAGAGAGCCTGCTTCTCCCTCTGCCTATATCTCCCCTTGTTGTGCGCGCTCTCTCGCTCTCTCTCTCTCTCTCTCTGGAAAAAAAAAAAAAAATCTTGAAAAAAGAAAATGTGAGTGTGCTGGGATTAGGGAAGTGCAGAAACAGCTTTAGATTTCCCAGTACCTGATAATTTTAAAATTCTGATATCCATACTGATTTTCTTCATTTGTGATTCCAGGTTATGATTTTTCTCCTGGATGGGCTTTGATTATGCTTCCCTCCCAGTAGTGCATATTTAATCCCGAACAGCTAAAAAATATTGATATCAGAATCAGAAACACATCTAGGAAGTAAATGCTTTGTGCACACTCACATCAGTGGTGTCATGGTTGCACTGCCATTGTGTGGTCAACTTGATATTTATCTAGGTTGTGAGCGATTACATCAAAACTAAACTTCAATTCCAGCAAAAGCGATTGCACTTTTCTCTTCTCATTTCCCTGAAAGTTCAGGAATGTTGTTTTTAAATTTATCTGTGTGTGAGCATATTTTGAAATGTAAAATATCAAACTAAGTAAGCCATAAAAAGGAGGCAGAAAAAATATGTGTTGGGTAATTCATATAGCATGAAGATAAGAACTATGACTCACAAATATGGGACTTTCTTATTTGTATAGCCTATTTATTGAATTGGAATATTACTCTATAAATAAAGTAGCCTCTGAAGTCAGAACTAAAGAGCAATAAATAAGTGTAAAACTAGATAAACAATAATGGAATTGAATTAGGCAGAATTAGACTGTATTATTAAGAGGAATGGCAATCAGAATCAATTTATATTGAGAATGCCTCCAACTGGACATGAAATTATTGCTGTAACATCCACAGAATGTTGGGACAGAGAAATAATTTGGCAAAATGAGATTGAGATGACGATGAGGCTGGTGACGAATGATGTGGTGAAATCGTATTTTCCGCTTAAGGATGGTGCTACCAATGGTATTACTGACTTCTGAATATAATAAGGATAGTCAAAGTAAGAAGCAGAGACCTCAAGTTCTTTCTACACTGAGTTCAAATCTGTCTTACCAATTCAGTTTGTTCATAAGGACCTTGCTATTTGTAGCTTTCCCTTTTGGACTCAGGAGACATGACACCTCTCTAAAGCAGGAACCTCGTTTATGAATTGTGCACTTCAAAGTCATCCACTCATAGCTATTCCTGAATTATTGCCTCAAGGATATTCGAGGATACCGTCCCAGCTATACTAAAAAAAATTTTCAGGATACGTAAAATTTTTAAGAAAACAAATACAGCCTCATATTTGTTTTTAGATTCCTTATATCATCTTCCAGCTGAACTGAACACATGTGGTCAGATTTACTAGAACACATCAACTTACCATTGATTTAAAATAATTTAACACAACCAGTGTTATATGATAATCCCCTAGTTAACTGTATCTTTCTTAATCATTCAAAAACAAAACATCTTGAGAAACAATATTTAGTAAGCAGTTTTTGGAAAGCGTGACATTTAAGATTTTTTTTTTTAAAGTGAAGATTCACTTGCACCTTTTTATTGTCCTCTTAGAATAATAACAAACATTGGAAATTTAAAATCAAATAATATTTGAAATGTTTGGCATAGAATAGTTGCAAAGAAACAACAATGCTCTTCCCTTTAAAGTCCCAAAGCAGGTAACATTTGTAAGTGAGAGGGTGGAAATTAAATCATACTTAACAGTATCTAAAACATACATGGATCATTATCATTTAATGAGAATTACAGACCAGAATCAAGACATGAAATTGTCCCATTTGTTTGCAAAAGAGGAAAAAGAGAAACCTCCAAGTCTAATCTAGGTAGGAGGCAGAAATTAGAGAGCCCAGGATGATAATCATGCAAATAAAGAATAGTTTCCAATATTAGTTCTTAAACCAAATTCCCTAGAAATTGTCAAGAAACACTCTAGCCATGGAAACTATAGTTTCAAATTCCAGAAACCAATCTTGATTAAGGAAATAAAAGATACATATTTTCCTATAGGTTTATTTTAATTCCGGGAGATGCAAAAGGAACAAAAGATTTAGATTTTTATCGTTTCCCAAATTATTATTAAGCCTTACCTAGATCTCTTTTTCTGATTCACCTCTTATATTTCTAATCAAATTTAATTATTAAGTAAAGCTATTTTTCACTCCTAAACATTTCTGCCCATGTGAAATTTTAGAGAATGTTGTCTTCACTTTAATCATACTGTTTTAATGAAATCATTGGAAATAATTTGGAGCTTCTGTCTCTTGGTAGTCCTGCTCCCTTTCAGTGAATGAACTTGTCCTAAGCACTATCCAGGTCCCAGGTACACTGCACTGCACAGGAAATAAATTAATGAACAGGGTCCTTCTAGTCAAGCAGCTTCAAATATGTAATGGGATTATTGATCTCTGACAGTGGACAATTTAGTTACTAGAAATGTGTTTGTTTAAAAAAATGAATAAATATCTGGTAAAGTGTTATATTTTAAAATGAATACTGAAAAAATCAATTCATGTGATTGCATATATTAAAGTTTAGCCATAATGATTGAACCTTTACTAGTTTTAAGGTACTTGACTTGTATTAGCTCTATTATTCATTATAACAATACTGTAAGTTTGGCTTTATTATCCTACTCATCTCACACTAAAAAAACAAAACACAATAAACCAACTGAACCAATGCTGAGTGTTGGCAACGCATCCAAGGTTAAGCCGCTAATAAGTAGTAATGTTATCATATGAACAGCCCATGCTCTTTCTTCCATGTAGAATTTGTTAGTTTTCATTTGAAACCATTATTGCATCCAGTAATTTCACTGCAGACTGCAGTGTATTTCCTCACCCTCAACTAATCTCTACACAGAGTGTCCTTAATGAATACCAGATAATGACAAGATTCATGATCTTAGAGCATTTCCTGAACAATGAAACCCGTTTTCAGTGAGGCTCAGAGGCCAACACAAACAAGGCCTACAGTAAGGCAAATGGATATAGAGTATACAAATTAATAACATTGAAATGCCAAGATAAAATTAAGATTGGTTCATTTTGTGACTTCAGTTGAAAACACTAATGAGATTCTAACAATACCAGGGATCAGGAAGTAGAGTGAGGGAGAAAAGGGAATGCAGTAACAAAAGGTGGAAATTTTGCCTATACAGGATAGTTATGGACATCTCTGTAATATCACTCTGATGTGATAGAATTCTATTTTGCAACGTTACGTCAACAAATTATTAAAATTCTGTTTTATAATGCAATTATTATTAAGAAATACAAAGGATATATACTTCATTATTTATATTAGGATGTCTGACGATATCTTTAAGCCTCCTGCTTTTATTGAATCTTATACACTTGAGTTTTTAAGGGATAATCTGTTGCAACCCTATTTTTAATATGGTAACTCGTTATGTTATGTAATTTTAATTTTGTATTTCATTAATCTACTGCTCAAATACTTACTTCAAGTTACTAGGAAAAGGATTGACAAGATAACATACTCACTCGCTTAAAAAAAAACTCTTTGTAGTCTAGTAGGTGAAATGGCACAGATGCACTGATAAAGAGAGAGACAAGGATACAAAACAGGTAGAAGATATAAGCATAGTTAAAGAAGTATTCCCAGGTGCTTCATTGCATTTGCACATATCCTTGAACAATATGTGTTATTTTAACATACAAAGATGTAGGTCATGTCAGCCAGAGGACACAACACAAATCAAAGTATTAAGCATGTTCCAGGAAAACCAAGGAATATAATTTGGGTACAGGATGCATAAAATGTGACCTTATAAGATGGGATGACATAGCATCAGATTTTTCAAGAGCTTTGAATGTGTCTTGATAGCGTTTATTATAAATAAAATAGAGAATTGTTGAAGATCTAAAAAAGGGGATTGGGTATCTAATCAGAATGTGGTTTTGGAACGATTATTACAGTAATTTCCTGAAAGTTTGGCTAATCAGTAAATGGACAGAAAACAAGGGACCACGTAACAACAACTCAGGTGTCACAATAGGAATCACAAGTCAAGTCAAGTCAAGGATTACTTGTCAAGGATCACAAGTCAAGGATTAATGCAGAGCACCGGAAAATGTGACATACATATTAAAAATTATTAAATAAAACAAGACTTGCAATTCACTGGATTGAGAGTTTTGTGCAAAGGGTGAAGGAGTTGTCAATGAATCATGTGAGTTTTCAAGAGCAATGATAATAAGAAAATGTAGGAGTTACTCTACAACTGAAATCTAAGCAGTATTTGATATCCAGTAGGCAGTTCACAGTGTGTGGCTCAAACTTGGAAGGGAGGTTGGGAATGAAAGTACTGATTTAGGAGTCTAAAGAGAGCCGGTAACTAGAGTCAATCCAATTACAACAACAGTAAATAAATAAGCAACAAAATGCCCACAGACTGGGAAGATGACCTGAATGTTGTTGAGAACAGTAGCTTGGGAGAGTACAGACAGAGAAATCAGAGAGGTGGAAAGAGGACCTGACTAAGTATTGTATCGAGTCGGAAGAGTCCTCTTAAGGGTCACCCAGTGACTAAGCTGACATGCTGTGGAGATAAAGGTGCAGCTTGAGCAAGGGGCATCCGTTCAACAACTTCGTGCCCCCCTGTGCGCTCTGCTTCGATCCCAGCGCTGCTTCACTTCCTCCACACCACACCAAGCCTATGACTGTCTTCTGGCTTCAGCAATCTCCTCGGGCCCACTCCCAAACACAACCTCCATTACCATTACAGATATAAAAAGTTTACAGGTTAGAAGACCAGGATTGAAGAACAGGTGTTCATTTTTTCACCACTCCATGTAGAAATATCACCACATTATTTCCAATATGCAAAAGGAATTCTTTCCTTTTTCATATTCAAGTGACCTATGTGGGCTCTCTTAGCCTAGTGCTTCTTTGATATTATACGATCAACATAGGCTTATCTGACAAATAATGGAATACACAATAAAGTGCCACTCTCATGATTGAACAAGAGCTTCTCAGGGTAAGAAAAAAGAGACAGATTTCTCAATAGATGGTGAACTTAGGAATCTTGGTTTTCTTTGTTTTCGCAAGAGGTAATTTTACAGGGTAATTATAGTCAAATTCGCAATGAACAATAGTAGTAGATGTAAAGTATTCTGGTATGTTTAAGCATTTAAATATGTTTTTCTTTTCCCTTAAGTCCCAGGGTTAACTACTATTGGTATGTAGTGCTAACTGTATCTAGGTACATGCCTGAGAGTGTGTGTGTGTGTGTGTGTGTGAGAGAGAGAGAGAGAAACAGAGACAGAGGCAGAGCCCACATGTGTGTAGGAACAAGACTGAGAACCAGAGGTATAGACAGATAAATAGAGAATAAGAGAGTATAAAAAGAGAGAAGGAGATGCTCTGCTTTTATTCTAATATGATTATTTCAAAATGATGTAATTCTAATTAGAAGAATTATAACATCTTAAAGTATCCTCATCTTTACACATTTTCTTTGTATTAAATGAAAAAGAAAGTCACTCCTAACAGGGGTTGTTTGTCCCAATACACATAGAAGGGAAGCTATTCATTTTGTTGTTTCTTTCCTTCAACACATTTTGTAATAAAATTAGACGAAGGAAGTGGCTAGTCTGTGACACTTGGTTTGTCCTCCTGGGTACTTTTTCCTGACTCAGTTTGATTCCATATCACTACTCTGAGTCACTGCTCTGCCTCTTCCCTTATTTCCTGGTTTTCACTGAGCAGTGATCAGTGATAAATAGTAAGCTGCATTTCTTCTGGCTTGTGAAAAGATCATTTATTCATTTATTTAATCACCATTTTTGTAAGTCATGTAATTGGATGAAGACAAACAAAAGTCTGAACCAGCTACTTAGGCTAGACCTTTAAATGTAATTATTTATGATTTTTTGATTACAACTGTTCTTTTCCTATCTGTATCCCTTCTTTTCTATTGGCCTGACACACAAAAGAAATTAAATTACATTTCAGATAATTGATACCTCTACTTATTTTGGCAAAAGAAAGAGGATGTTTTATTTCTCTCATTACAATGTGAAAAAAGAATGTAATATGATTGAGCATGTGGAAACTGCCTCAGGTCAGCTTTTTGTACCTATTCTGATGACCTGAAAGCCTGTCATTAAGAGCATTCACTCATTCAAAATGCACACACGTATTCATGCTTTCAAGAATTTTCTATCCTGTCCTACTTACCTGGTCATCATATGTACAGGATATCAAAGTACATTGTAATTATTACTTATCAGAATAATTCAGTTCCTGTTGGAAAAACTCAGGCCTCTGTGTGAGATTAAATGAAGCTAAGGTACTGCGCATGGGACAGATTTTGGGGTTTCATGAAGTATAAATCCTAGAATAACGTATCTGTTCCCTACGGCAGAAGTTGACAGCATTCCTTGTTAATTTTTTCTGCTTTCTGGGACCTAATGGTAGCACATCAGGGACGTAGTCTTTCCTTAGTGTCATATGTCTTCCTGTTGTACCCAGGCTTATATGCAGCAAGCATTGAACGCATGTTTTGAGAAATAATGGTCTTTAAATGGAAATTTTTAAGATTAAAAGTAAAAAGCTTCCTACAGTTCCTAAAAGTTCTACCACCTCAGATGCTTTCCTTAGGACTACAGCTTTCTATCGGTATAGAGGTAGGGGCAAGGGTAAGATAATGGATGGGCACAGGAGATGTGACTTCAGATTTCATCTTTACCAGGACAGCTCACTGTATGCCTTAAGGCAAGCCACTTAATCAATGGAACCTTATGAACCCCTGCCCACCTCACCAAAGTAGATGCCCAAATTTGCTTCCCTGGCCTTGCTTAGAGATACAAGGTAGGTGTGTGACTTATTTTCCTTCAAAGGATCATTTGGAAGAAAGTAACAGGAGGACGGTGACATTGAGTAGATTGAATGCTACTGGAGAGAAAGGTGGTGTGGTGTGGAAAAATGAAAAGCCCTCTGTAGCGGGGCCAGAAGCCCGGTGGTACCACGGCAGACCCCGGGACACGGTGCCCGCTGTGAGCCTGGGGAGCTCAGTGGAACAGCATCTTGGTCAGCACAAGGCTGTGATGCGACAGCTGTTCTGGGCAAGCAGAGCTTCCCAGCCAGATTTTTTGCTCCTCTGACAGTTTATGTGAACTATCTACTATCCTTTATCAAATTGCTTTTGCTAAATTTGTCAGACCTGGTTCGAATGTTTATAAATAAGAACCCTAACTGAAATATTAAGGAACGTGCAGTTTCTCTTGCCTGTAGGCTAGCATTCAAATCTCAAATGCCAATGAGACCGATCTTTTAAGCAAAGCAAGCCGGGTATAATCCACTGGTGAGTGGCGGGGAACTTAATGACAGGGGCTTAGAGGGGACAGCTGTACCCAGCTCTAGCTATTGGATCATCTTAATACGCTGGCTCAGGGGGACTAGATCTTCTAATTTATGAAAGAAGCTAGAAATCTATTTTATTACTCACAATCTTCCAACTTTATAAATATTAGCAATTAATAAAAATGTTTTAAAGTATGGTGGGATCAGAGAAAATGTATCTATACTCTGGATGGGGCCTGCGGGCTTTCAATTTATGAACTTAAAATGATTTATCATGCTTTCTCCCTTTCTCCGGGATAGTAAGCTGAAATAACTCCTCTAAGAAGTATTTTCGGACCATCACGTCATCTCTTGGCAGCAGGCAGTGAATAGGGAGGTGTGACAGGGAGAATAAAGAATCAGACACAGGGCTTGGGGGAAGGTGTGCGTAGGATAAGCGTCGTATTGGGAAACTGTAATTTTGATTTAGGTAACTCTAGGTTTTTTAAAAAAAGAAAAGTCTGGGTCATACTAAACTTTTTTTTTTTTTTTTTTTTAGTGTGTAAACATCAAAGTGACAAGAACAAAGTCCCTGCAAGTTATCGTTATCTATGCATATACACACATACATGCCAGAATAGAAAGCAGGAACTTTTCTTCTGGGGTTAAAGATAAAGATTGGAGGAAAAATAAATTTATTACCTTCTTATATTTCAAAGAGTACATTAATAAAGAAGTAGAATCTATATTTCTCGTTGACCACTGCATCCCTAGTGCCCTAGCTGAGTAGAAACTCAATACTTTTTAAATCAATTATCATGTATTTATGAGTACTCTCCAGAATAAAAAGTGTGCGCTCTACTGGAAAAACTATTTGTTTGAGCAGAATTCGTGAACAGTAGTCATTCAGAACCAGGGAAAATTTTAGATTTTTTAATCCAGGACAGTGGTATCAGTTTACCTATGAGAAAGAGTCATCATGCAATATATCAGCTTGCCAGATTCACAAACATTCCCACACCAGAGCTGGAAGGAAGCCCCCCAGAACCTAGATCATAGCCCTGACATGGCTACAGAGCTGGAGTTTGTGATACACTCTGTTAGAACATAAGTTATTTTTTTAAAAACCTTATGTTTGTATCTTGAACTTAATGCCTTCTAATGGAGAATATATAAATCTAGATACTTCCCATCTGTGCAATATATTGAAATATATACATGCATAATCATATGTCTTATATTCAGTTTAGCTTTATCAAATTTACATCAATTTTGGATAATATTTTTTAGACAGAAGATATTCTGTTGGTAAGGACACTTCAGAGATTTTCTGGAAGGCTTTTTAGTTGTGTCTCCACGTGAGCATTTTTATAGTTTTGTCCTGTGCTTTCCTGTTGATTGCTTTTCTTCCAGATGACAGGAAGCAATTTCCAGCCTTACACTTACTACACACCTGAATATGGGACGCCAATATACACAGCCAAGGGCCAGTGATTATTATGCAGGTGATTTTATTATATGGAGTTCTCATATTCCTCAATCTCTCTAGAGACCATACGCTATACCCCACACCCATTATTTTCACATCCATTTTACAATTTCATTTAAAATTGTATATTTTATATTTTTTCCTGCATTGTTAAAATCTAGAAAAATGCCTTAATTTAAAATCGACACAGATTATTTATTCAAGAAGTTTGTTAAAAAGATATCACACTTTATGACTCCTTGCTGCTACTACCAGTGAGGAAATAACATAAGCCATAGAATTTACAGTTAAAACTGGTTTAAAATTCCAATGACTATAACCATGAGCAAATTAATTAATTCTACTCAATAAGCTTCGATGTTCCCATTTATAAAATGTTGACAATAGTACCAGTTTTGCAATAAGTTTTGCTGATAAGATTTGAAAAATGGATTCATTTGAAATGTTTAAGGAATGAACTGTTTTGGGGCTTTTTTATTTTTTATTTTAAATAAATCGAATTTTAAAAATAAAGTGGTTCTAGATATTGGAACTTCTATTTTGGAAAATCTTGTGCCCCTATATCCACAAGGAAAATTACTCTCCAATCCCATGAGGAATTATAGAGAGTAAAATTCTAGTCTCCTTCTCCATCTTCATTTAAAAAAAAAAAGTTTAATAAATATCATTGTATTTTTTATAACATTTTTCTTTATTTAAGACAGCTATGTCTGAGGGTTGCTGGAGGGGAGGGGAGTTGAAGGGTGGGGAAACAGGGTGATGGACATTGGGGAGGGTATGTGTTGTAATGAGCACTGGGTGTTATATAAGACTGATCAATCACAAACCTGTACCCCTGAAACAAATAATACATTATATGTTAATTAATTGAAATTAAGAAAAATAAAAACAGAAAACGAAGACTGAACCAGTAAAAAAAATTTTTTAAAAAGACAGCTTTGTGCCATTTATACCCCTATATTATATCAGTTTTCTTCTAAAACTATAGTAGCTTGCGTGGCCAGCATCCATTATCCTCTGTCCCTATTACACAGCAGCCCATGTAGAGGTATTGATCTGTCATGAGCTTCTGGGATTCCCATCTCAGCCCTCCTTGACACAATAGACTGGTTCAGGAAGAAACAAGTTGAGTTGCTCTAATTAAAGTCCTGGACTTTTCAACAATTCGAGGAAGAGAGATTCTGTCTGCTTCTAGGTGTTAACAGGACTCAAACACAGGATAAAGCAAAAACATGGAGGAAAACCTATGCAAGAGAAGAAGAGAAATAATTTTTAATACATTGTTGGTAAACATTTTAAACCAGCGCATAAGATGGAATTGAGGCAATAGACTTCAAGTTATTTAATCATATTTATGTTATTCAGCATTTATGCTATTTCTTAATTTTTAGATTTAAAAAAAGGTTCTGAAATGCATATTTTGCCTCTACTTTTTTTAAATTGTTTCCTTGAGGTTGTTTCACAGGCGTAGAATTATTAGACCAAACCACATGAGTGCGTGTGGAGTCCTGTAACATCTTCCTGTAACATCCTGTAACATCCTCCACACTTCCTGCGGAGTCCTGTTACATCTTCCACAGTTCTTCCACAGTACTTCCCAAAACTGTTGTGATCGTTTACTCTCCTTCTCTTTACTGATGTGTGAGGAAGCTTGTTACTCTGCATTTTTCCACAAGTAGGAGTTACTGTTAAAATTTGTTTTCCAAAATTGATAGGCAAGATGTTCCCAAATCAAATAATGGTTTGTGTTTCCTTAAGTGTTGATTAGTTGAAATTATTTTCAATATTTTTAATAATCATGGTGTTCTTCCTTCCTTTTGAAGAGTATTTTCTAGATTTTAGAACAGGCTTTTAATATAATGATTAAATTAAAGACGGAAGAATCCTCTAGTGTGCACTGTCTCTCCCTCTCTCTCCAATAAATAAAAATATTTTATAAATAATAAATACATATATAAAAATATTGGGTTTTATGTTTTCACAGGACAATTGTGAAAGCACAATTGAAAATTAAATTAAAGCACAAAGTACTCTAACAATACTATTTTTTTTATATTACTGTGACCACTAATATTAATTATAATAATGATAATGTTATGGTGCTAGAACAGTTGCTAAATAATATTACCAATAAAAAACCTGAGACTGAAACCTTCTAGTCAAATACCTCACACAATGTAAAGGGAAAAGAAATTATCTGAAAAATAATGAACTGATGCAAATGAACTATGTAAATATATAAATATCCAAATGAGTTAAGAGATAATCATAGTTGAATAATCATTGAGTCTAATATTGCATATTATGCATGCTTTAAGAGTCTTGAAAAAGTAGCCAAAGAATAAATTTCAAGATATTTGAGAACATTTTAATATTGAAACATTAAATCTTTATTCTCTCTGAAAATATGCATGATAATCATAAAATCATATTTTATTTTCTCTGCCGAATTCCAGCTAGGACTGTAAAATACCCACTCCTAACTATAACCAAATGTAACAGAACTTAAATATTCTCTTCACTTTTAAGAATGTCATGTGAGCAACTTAGTCATTCCCTTAAAATAAATTTAATGGAATATAGGTTTAATTCTAAAATTGTTATTTCTGGATTTCATGAGGAAGCTCTCTCTAACCCACTCTCACTCCTGCCCTTGCTCTTTCTCTTCTAAAAAGACTGTTTATAAGAGAATTTAAATTGCTTGAATTTGTATCTGCCAAAATCCCCACAGTGGAGAGATGGGAGATTTCTGGCAGGATAGAGAGTAGAGATCCTGAGAAGGCAGGGTACTGAAGCGCATTCTTGTTCGTGTTAATTATTGTGCATGGATTGTTGATCTCAAAACTGAAGAGACAGGAAACCTGCTTGGAGCTAGTTAGGACTATAATTTCAATGGTTATTTTCAAAAGATCTCTTTACTCTATTTGGACTGCTACCCGAGTTCCCACTCTACATCACAGGTTAGCACACTGAGTTGTCCTTCATTTGTTTGAAGGGGAGAATGAGAGATCTAGCTGCTCAGAGAACTTGTCATATATGCCCTGAAAGACCTTAGGTTTTTTTTAGTTATTCCATGATGCATAAGAGGCCCATATGTTATGAACAAGAACACACTGGAAACTCAAAGAAGATCAAAATATTCCACATTTTGTACCCTTGTTCTAAAGATAACATTTTCCCTTGAGCAAGTTTACAAACCTGAAGTGATTGGGATGGAGCCAGACCAATTCTAATTAGCAACATAAACTTCTGTTAAGATTTTATTTAATAAATTGTTTCTAATTCTTTATATGTTGCATTTCCTAGGTAACATTAAGAAGAAAATGTTAACGAATTCACTATTTTCTGATTTTGACCAATTAAGTGAATAAATAATTTACACACATATATATACTATATACATAGTATATATTTATAAAAAAATAAAATAAATTTTGCTTGATTAGGGTCAGTTTAATCATATACCATAATAACCATAAATAACCATAAACTATACAGATTTGCAGTATGAGAGTTAAGCATATATATTATGACTCCAAAATAAATGTGCATCATCATGTGGTGAGAAAAGTTCGTTGGAAAGAGAACAGTAACAGGAAAGAATACCAAAGAAAGGAAATCTAGCTTAATTTGCCAAGTCTATAGTAAATGACCAGGGGTAAGTAAACACATGCAGGAGAGAGTAGAGAAGAAAACTGTCACAAGAATATTGCTCAACTTGCATTCTGAAAAGTGAAACAGGATCATATTCTTTCTAATTTTTAGTAACTTCACTCAAAATGCATGATAAACTTCACACGTATGGGGCAGTGTATATGTGGTTGGGTTTTTTTCTCCTAAGCATCGTATATAGTTGATATTTTAAAAATATTTTTGAAATGAACTTTTGAAATAAAATTTATTATAAAATACTACTAATTCTATGATAACATCTTCTGCTCATCTTGTCAAGAAATATGTGCCTACCAAACAAAAGCAGAGACACAGAGAATTATTATGAGGTTAAATTACTCAGCTTAAAAATCATCCCTTTGGAGGCTCATGGGTGGCTCTGGCAGTTGAGCACGGACTCTTGATTTCGGTTCAGGTCATGATCTCAGGGTTATGAGATCCAGCCCCATGTCAGGCTCCCTTGCTGGATGTGGGACCTACATAAGATTCTCTCTCTCTCTGCCTCTCCCACCCCCACCTCCTCTAAAAAAGAAGGAAGGAAGGGGGAGAAGAAGGAGGGAAGGAGGGAGAGAGGGAAAGGGAGGGAGGGAAAGAAAATGCAATATAATTACAATGAATTACCAGAGGGAAGATAATCTTTAGAGGTAATTCTTGGCTCTGGAATTTTAAGTGTGTTATTTAAAATAAATCCCCAGCCGAGTTGATTATTAAAATTAAAAATGTATCTAGATTTAATCTCTTATATAACATGTGATCTTATTTCTTCACTAGAGTAATAGCAGAAAAAAGTATTTTCTATTTTTTATTCAACACAAATACTAACTCTTTTAGAATACGTATTGTCATCCTATCTTTAATAATTCTGAATGTCAAAATCTAAAAATATGTAGCTATTTTTTTCCTACCTAAGAAATTTATAAATGACTGCTTAATCCCAGTTGACAGAAAAATTGCTAGGCTTATTTACTCTAATAATTTTGTAAATACTGTATTTTAGGTGGATCAGTTTTCCATTTTAAATCCATTTATATAAAGAATTCAGAAAACTAAGTGGCTATTTTAATTATGTGGGAAAATCCTTGTGGCTTGTCTCTGTTGCAATTAAGAGAGGATTATTAAAACATTAAATAAGTCATCATGCTCAGAATTCTTTTGTAAAAGTTGAAAGGAGAGGAAACTGGTTCTTATTCTTCCGTATCGTGTATGTTCTGTATTCTTCTGTATCTTATTCTGTATTCTTCTGTATCGGTACTCTTAATTCAAAAAATATATCACATTAACTGTTAAATCTGCTATATGCTAAGTTAAAAAATTTTTGTGTGTATACCTTTGTTCCATTTTATATAAATTCAAACATAATTGAATTATAAAATACATACCTCAAGAGGCTTACCTACCAGCAATCTAAATTTTCTTGTTTACCTGGTAATGCATGCATGTACATATACATCTACACTGGTATAAAATTCAGAATATCTTTCTGATTCTAGAATGTTAGAACTTTAAAGGTGAATTTACAAGTGATTGTAATGTATAAGAGTGTATAAGAGAAAAATATTTCCAAATGTGTGACATTCTAAATCCGTGATGATTGAAAAAACTCAGGGATATATTTACCATAATTATTACAGAACAGAACAATAGAAATTAAAATGGATAAACTCATACACAAAATAATGATAGTGAAATTATCTCAGACGTAATTAATATCAAACTTTGGAGATAGTAATGTTGTTGTAGCTCAGTCCGTGCATAGCAATGAGAGAGAAAAGGAGCCTCTAACATTGGAAGCTGATGTGGCACTCACAGACAGACTTGATGGTCCTCTGATAAACATAGACAACTTTACAAAACATCAACATCAGACAAGGTACTCCATGAGCATGGTGGATTAAGACAAAAACAAGACCCCTCAGAAATCACATGTAAGCAGAGAAAAAATTAAAAAAAAAAATCATGAGCAGTGATACCACATAAAAGAACACATATTCTGTCTTGGCAAATATGAGTGCCAGCTGTTTCTTGAGCAATACAGCTTTAGCCTTGCTCTATTCTTTTCTCCTTCTAGAAAAGATTTATGAAGATAATCAGTCATAGAATAATTCCTGCTTCCTGACATCATCCAATTCAGAATACAGACCCACTTCTTTAACCCCTCCCCTAAATCACTAACACAGGCTCAAATCTTATAGTATTCCCTTCTTAGCACTCTCGTTACTAAAACCTTTAATAATTTCCCTTGAAATGTGTTCTCTATCAATGCAGCCGTTAGTAAGCGCTACTTATTCAACAGGTAATTTTGGCTACAGGGTATTGACAGAGGAAAATCAACAAATAGACATTTTCATTTATCAATGATTATATCTGATATTAAGTTTATTATTTGTTAATGCTTTTGCTATTTATCTTTCATAATAAATTTAAGGATGCTAAAAATACAAGAGTATCCGTAATACAAATTAGTGTTTTGGGTTGAGAAGGGGTTGCATCATACTTATTCATATAGATTTGTTGAGCTGGATGCAAACAGGTTTAGGGTGTAAATATATAAAATCACACACTATAACTGGAGTTAGAAAAAACTAAATGGCTATTGCATATATATGGCACATCAACCCAAATAATTAGCATTGTGAACAAATGTTTGGTAACTTAGAAATTTCAGTAGAATCTCTGGAATCTATTAGAATTAATGAGATCATTCAAAATAATAGAGAAAGAGCAAACATTTAAAAAAATCAACTTTCTCACATGTATCCAAGATATGAGATAATAGAACAATATTTCCATATATAACAACAACAAATAAGTAGGAATAAGCTCAATCAGAAATATCTGGAACATATTTGATGGAAATTTAAAAATTTTACACCCACGTATTTATAAAGGTTGAATGAAGATATGCGTGTGGAAGTATTGTTAGTTCCTCTTGGATGATAGGAGCTACACAATTCTAAAGACTGTTTCTTGAACTTAATTAGTTCTAAAGCATTTTCTACAGTAAATACCAAGAACATTTTTAAAGACAAGTTATGAAGAAACACTAAGGACTGCCTGAGATCAAAGTATAATATTAATCAACAAAATTCAGCATGATATTATAGCAAGAGGAGACATAGCAGACCAGCAAAATAGAATGAAAACCTCAGCGATAGATCATGGTATGCAAAAAAAGTTAACAGAGTGTAGTAGACAGAAGAGTGTCTTCCCCATTCCCCATTCCCAAAGAGGTCTATGATGTCTGTGATAGACCTGTTACCTTAAATTGCAAAAGAGAATTTGCAGATGTGATTAGAATTATGGAATTTGAAAGGGAGAGATTATTCTGAATTATCCAAGAGGACTCAATCTAATTGCATGAGTTTTAGAACCAAAGAACCTTTCCTGGCTGTGGAGATAGAGAGAGTCAAAGATAGAAGGATCAGATCAAAGAGACATGAGAAGGTCTTGACTCACAGTTGTTGGCTTTGAAGATTGAGGAAAGAGGCCAGGAAACAAGAAATGTGGGCACCCTCTAGAAGTGGAAAAGGCAAGGAAACAAATTATTCCCTGGGGAATCCAGAAATGAGTGCAGCCTTGCAGCCCGGTGAGACCTATGTTGGACTTGTGATTTACAGAATTGTAAGATACTAAGTGTGTGTTAATTTAACCCACTAAGTTTGTGGTAAATTCTTTTAGCAGCTTTATAAATCGTATAGCAAAAGAGCTATCCAATAAATGGCTCTAGGACAATGGGCTAAATTATTTTAAAAGAAGCAAAATTATAGATTTTCATCTCACACCTTACAATGATAAAGTCCATATCAATAATGAAATGGAACAAAAAAAGAAACCACACTAATGAGAGGATAATGCAAGAGCCCATTCATTTCTTCGTAGGATAGACAGGTTCTTTTAAAGCACAACCGAATTTGAAAAAGTGATAAAAGAATAAAACTGTAATCCACAAAAGGCAGAATGACTGAACATGAGGAAACACTCTGAGGGATACTAAAAGGCAAAGAAGACACTAGGGGAAAATAACTTTTAAATAAATATAACAAAGGGTTAGCTTCCTTAACAGGCAAAGAGCTTATGTAAGTGAATACCATCAATATTCCCAATGTAACACGGTTAGGGCCATAAATAATGAATTTGAAAAAGAAGAAAAATATTATGAAAACAGTTAACCTTTATTGCTTGCCAATTCTGTTATTGTGAATTCATCTATTTGCTAAAATTTATAACCCTAAAATTGATTATGTGTGGCCCTTTCAAAGTTATTCATGGACACACGCAGAGCAGGGAAGATTTTAGCCACTGGATGCACACTTTCCCAGCTGAGGTCAAACAAGATAATGTCCTGCCTTCTTATTGCAGCTATCATACTATAAACGAGTTTCCTTTTTGTGGTCTATTTAGTGCCACAATTTTTTTATATTTTTGTGCTTTTTGTTGGCGACTTTGCTATTTAAAATGCCCCCCAAACGTAAAATGACCGCAAGTACTGAAACCTGTCTAGTGTTTCTAATGCAAGAAGACTTTATATGCCTTATACGGAAAAAAATACCTGTGTTGGGGCTCCTGGGTGGCTCAGTGGGTTAAGCGGCTGCCTTCGGCTCAGGTCATGATCCCAGGGTCCTGGGATCAAGCCCCACATGGGGCTCCCTCCTCAGCAGGAAGCCTGCTTCTCCCTCTCCCACTTCTCCTGCTTGTGTTCCCTCTCTTGCTGTGTCTCTCTCTGTCAAATAAATAAATAAAATCTTTAAAAAAAAAAAAAAAGAAAAAATATGTTTGTTAAATAAGCTTCATTTTGGCATGAATTGTAGTTCTATTGGCCATTTTCAGTTCAGTGTTAATGAATCAAATATATATATGTTATATATATATTTACATATAAATATATATTTAAAATGCCTTTAAACAGAAACATGCATTAAAAAGATTATGTCATGGTTTGTTGATGAAAATATGTTGACTACAGGCTGTCAGGAACCTAATTCTGTATTTTCCCTGGGAGCAATGGTTCAGTATCCACTATTTCAGTGTTCACAACAACTTTATACAATTAACTATCATGAATAATGAGAATCAACTCTAACTAACACTGTGGAAAATATTCCAGATTTTCCTTGGAAAATTTCCTTGCTAGAGGAAGGAAGGGAAAAAATGCAACTAATACAAGTAAAATATATTTTTAAATGTCAAAATGATGAACTTATCTTTTCTTTAAACTTAATCTTAGTGAACAAAGGTGGATAAGATGTGCCAACATATACTGTATAGGATAGTGGAAATGGTAAAATCATTCCATTTTAAAAAATGCCCTTAAAATCTTTATGCACCTTGATATACAAATCCTACTTCTAATAATTAATTCTAAGGATGCAATCAAAGATGCAGGTTAATATAGGCTTCTCTTTATTCCAACAATGTTTTTTTTTAAGATTTTATTTATTTATTTGTCAGAGAGAGAGAGGGAGAGAGAGAGAGCGCGAGCACAGGCAGAGGCAAAGGGAGAAGCAGGCTACCCGCCAAGCAAGGAGCCCGATGTGGGACTCCATCCCAGGATGCTGGGATCATGACCTGAGCCAAAGGCAGCTGCCCAACCAACTGAGCCACCCAGGTGTCCCTATTCCAACAATATTTATAAAAGCAAAATATTACAACTTAAAACACATTTCACAATAAGGCAGTATGGTACATCTTTATGTTGTGAATTTTAGAGATTAATGGGAAATGTCTATCATATTAGAAAAGCAAAATATAAGACTATATATTTAACATCTACTTTTTTTAACATCCAATTTTTAAAGAAACATGCATATGATGCATATATATTACATATGTATGTTACATGTGTTTTATATGTAACCTTTAAAAGGAAAATATTATAAATAATAATGCTCTAAACATTAATAGTACTTATCCCTAATTGAAGTGTCGTTCAAGTATTCTGTTTTCTTCTTTCTAAATGTCTTTATATTCTAAATTTTCTTCAATATGCATGTATTTTGGAGCACATTCTGCAAGACCTATCTAGTCCTTAATAAGCTGAAGAATCAGCTATCCTAACATCAATCTGGAGATTTATTAAACTCCTGTGACAGTTGCAGGGTGCATCACCACTCTGAATCTGTCACATTTTTTGTTTTTTCCGAAAGCCGAAACATTGTAAATGATGGTATCTATGCTATTCTTCCCATTTAAATATGTTGGGTTAAATTCTAAATCTTAGACTATCTTTGTTATTTTAGTTGTTGGTTTTTGCCCATCTCTCTATTTTCAGTCTTTGGGAATCACTTTGATTTAGGTGTATATGCCGCATAGAATTGCTTTTGCTTTATAATCAACCTTGAAATTTGTTTTCCTTTTAATAGGCAAATTTAATACATACATTTATTACTGTTACTGACAATGTTCTCATCACTGATGTTATTTGATGATGTGTTTTCTGTTTAAGTTTTTGCTTTGCATAAATCTTCATACAGACAAGAAATTTTATATTTTGGCTTTGGTTTTTTGCTTTATTGTAATATTTGAGTCCTTTCCTTTTAGACATATCTATGTCTTACCAGTCACACACATTGTTATGGGTTTAACCTGTCCTTTTCCTCTTTCCCCTTCTTCATATTCAGTTTAATCAATGGTATTATTTTTCTTCATGTTTATCTTTGTCCTGTTAATGTGCCTATATTTCTACAACTAGATTTGTGAGCTTTCACATGGGAGGCAATCAGTGAGATTATTTTCCTGACCACCTTCTTGCCCCGACTCCATCCCCAAACCCCACCAATATTATTTATACTACTTCTATACTTGGCAGGTATAGACCATCTACATTATATCCATTTGCTCTTATGTGCACCTTTATTTTGTCTTAGCTTTGCTGAAAAACATATTTGAGCCTTTTGCTGAGGTTTCCCTCAGGGACTTCTTATTTGAAGTTTATCATCTATTTGTTTCCTAAAAGAGCTCATGCTGACAATAACCCATGAGGTCTTACATGTTCAAAACTCTTTGGTTGTATCTTTCATGTTTTAAGGACTCCTTGACTTGATGTGAAATGCTTGGCTTGCACATGCTTTTCTTGAATATAACCTAAGTGTTCTTGTCTGTTTTGATTGTTTATTGTTAAGTGTACAGAGAGATTCTGATCTATGTTGCCTACAGCTGTTATCACAGGCTGTGTATAGAAGATTTTAATTGAATAAATTTTATCCTCAAAATAAAGAACTATCTCTGATAGGAGGAAAGTCAGAAAGAAAAACTATGCCTCTGATAAGACAGGTGCCCTAAAGCCTATTCTTCTCTGAGGAATACCTCCATACCAAGCTAACAAAAAACTACACAATAAAAGTGTTCACAGGATGTTAACTAAAATCATGTTTGGTTCTTCTATATTTAGGTATTTAGCATGAAAAAGCTTTATCAAAGAATCTCAATTGAAAATTTGGCCATAAAGTATAAATTCTGGCTGATAGTACCATCATGTGAAATAGGTCTTTAAATACAATACACCAGCAACAAATATTTCCTCTATAGCTGACAAGTTGTTGAATTATTTTTGTGGCAGCACACATTCCTATAAAAAAATTAAAGGTTTCTTTTAGGAACATTTGTTTATGTAGATAAATTGACAGGCCAGTTGACATCTACCCAAGAATTTTGAAAGAACTCAAGGGTAAAATTAGGAAACTACTGGCTAAAATGCACAAACGATGATTATAAACAACTACATTATTGGGGAGATAGAGAATTTTTAAATCAGATTTTTCATACAAGCAAGGATGCAAAAACTACCTTAGAGGATGGCAGCAACTCCTTACTAATATCCCTTCTTCTAGATGGCATTCCTGTAATTGAGCCCAGACACACCACACTGGGTTCTAATCCTCAAATATCATTTTGTATATCAATCCCTGGCTCAAAAACCCACTTACTAAATAAAAGTCAGAATCCTTCGTATTTAACTCCCTATTCAGTATGATACCAATCTATTCCTCCAGTTAAATCCCTCATCATTTTTCTCTTAGATTAGACCTCTTGGAAAAGTCTAATCATTGCCCATGGAGCATATAAAACACAGTTCTGTCTCTGTTTATATCCTTTCCTATTCCCTATCCCTAAATTGCCCTTTTGGATTTCATGCTATCTCCTCCCCTCTCTCTGCGAATATCCATCATTTCATTGAATGGTCAATACAAATCTTAGAGCTTCTGTGAAACTTTGCCCAAGTTTTGCCACTCTTCCTTGAAATTCTGTAGGTCCTGTTGCAGTGGAGACAAGCAGATGCTAGATTTGGAAAAGAATTATTAAAAGTAGGGGATACCTAATAGTAGTAATTTTACAGTTTGTTCTTTTATATTTAATCATTATTTAACTTTTATTACAATCTCGGTACTTACCGTGTACCAGGGAAAAGAATATTTACTGAGGCAAGAAATCCCAGTGCTTAAGGTTCATTCACCTGAGATACACCTGAGTTCCTACTGCCTAATATCTTAGAAATGTGATCAAATATTTTATTTCATTTCACTTGCCAGACCAGGGGAAGTGCCTTTCCCTAGCTCCCACCTCTCACACAACCAGTCTTTGCCACATGTTTACAGAACCTGTAAATCCTCTCTTTTGGGGATTTGGCTTTTACAAACATTTGACACACGTGAGTTTCACATGTGCAAAATTATCGAGACAAGTCATTATAAAGGAGCTTACCTACTGAAAGCGGGGTTACAGGAAAATATGTGAATGAACTGTTTTGGAGATATCAACCAGAATTTGCGCAATTCAGTCATTTGAATTTTCTAGGACTTAGTCTCCACTTTCATTATGAGGCTTGTGAACTCTGTAATAATCCACTTTAGCAATTTTGCATGGTTCTATCATTCTGAGTAGCTTAAGACCATATACATATAGTTCCTTCCATTTATTCATATGTTAAATAATGACTAAACGGCAGCTAAAAATGCTCATAATTTATAGACCCGACCATAATTTACATGAAATCTTTCTAGTGTCCATGTAATTTTGAGCCAGTTACTTAGGCATACTGATGCTTAATTTTGTATATGTAAGTTGGGAAAATATACCTCTGCCAAAGAAGTAGTAATTTAGAAGATTAAATATATAAGATTCCTGCTGCAGTATTTGTGAACTAAATGAATGATAACCTCCTCCTCCTGTTCATCACCATAGTTATCATTACCCTCATCATAATCATAAACATTACTATCTATTTATATAATCACCATACATTTATCTTTTTTCTTTTTTTTAAGATTTACTTATTTATTTGAGAGACAGAGAGTGTATGTGAGTGGGGGAGGAGCAGAGGGAGAGAATCTTTGGGCAGACTCCTGGCTGAGTGAGGAGCCCTGCACTGGGTTCAGTTCCATGACCCATGAGATCATGACCTAAGCCAAAACCAAGAGTGAGACAGTCAATGGACTGAGCCACCCAGGAACCCCACATTTTTTTTTCTTACACATATCAAGAATGCTACTGGGTTAATAATGATATTAGTGGTTAAGATGTGAATGAAATTATGCCCAAAAGTCAAATCCACAATCACAAGTCAAAATACTGTTCTACTTAGGAAAGATGAACTATATTTTGGAATGCCTGATTGACACACTAAGACTAAGATTAATTATTTAAAGAATTCACTCTCGGGCTCCAACTTTTCTTTGAAGATAAGGCCAAGAGCCTGGATCACCATTTTCCAAATTGTGTTTGAAGGGACTATAGTCACAAAGGATGTACCTAGGGAAAAACAGCAGAATCCCATGATAAAATAAATTGGGAACTACTGCATTATATTTCCTTTGGAAAGTCATAATACACAGTAGTAAATTAACATCTCTGAAAAATTTTCAGGAAAAAGTGGTTTAACCTTATTTATCCCCACAACATTAATAGAACATTTTGACATCCTTTGGAGCCAGTGTTATGTAAAGGTACCTAATTGTTACCCAATAAATGATAAGTTAAATAAATTAGGCAAATCTATATAAGAACTATATAAATTTTAAGACATTAGGTCACTAAAGAAGTTTTATAAATATAGGTCATCGTATCAGTGGACGTGTGTGTGTGTGTGTGTATGTATATACATACATTAAACTTGTAAATCAGTTATTTTTGAAAAGTGGGATGACTGGTGATTTTATTTTTAAGACATTTTTTAAAGAAGTAAAATAAAATGCTTTTTTCAGCAATTATAATTTTCTGCATTGAATAAACTTTTCTTAAATAATCAGGAAAATCATCAAATATGCTATGAACTTATTCTAATTTATCTTATTGTCTGTTAAAATCTAATCTTAGTAATTATTATACAAATGCCAGTATGAGAGTTGTTAGATAACACAATATGAGTTTTATGAATGAGTAACAATTATATAAATATTTAGTTTTTACATGATTAAAAATCGATGACTTTCATTGTCTATTATCAGTGATTTTTTTAAGGAATCTCCACATTCTGGACACTATACAGTCTAAATCCAACTTTAAGTATTAATCCATGGGTCTCAGGTAGTTACTAATTAACTATAGCACTGGCTTAGTAACATAGAATAAAGTTGCCAACTTAAATATGACACAACCATGAGGTATCCATATGATGATAAAACATACTGACTAGACAATTACTGAAATTTAAGCACATTTGAGTTTCTTGTGTGCCAGAAAAAACAAACAGGAAATCATTCATGTTTATATTAACTAAGATTTAACTCATTAAAAATCCATTTGATTCAATTTTATTTTCATTAGCCTTGTGGTATTATTTATCTTTAGTAGAGATTAAATAGAGCTGGTTATTTTTCCCTGGAAAAGAAAATTTACATCAACTTTGTGGTGCTTCAACATAAAAATAACAAAACATTAACTGTAATAAAAAAGATTTAAATGTAATCTATCTTTTTATATAGCTCAGTAAATCAAATGAGATGGACTATGTTGTCAGCAATTGATAGAAATTCACTCTCTATTCATAATCAACAATATTTATGGAGTGCCCAGAATTTTGCATTTCCCAGAAGTGTATAGGACAATAGCAATGTTTATATTTATTTTCCTGTAATTCTTTCACATCTTCTTTCTTTAAGGCATGTAATCATTCTAGGAAGGATATGAGATTTTTCACAGCTGTTCAATTCAGCACTCACACACACAATACCTAGGAGCAAAATTCAATTTTTTTTTTCAAAATTCAGTTCTGTAACACGGGCATAAAAGTATGTCTTACGTATTTTAGATAATAAAGAATTTCGCACTGATATTCTCAGTCAGGGGATGCTTCTTAACTCAGCAGCCTGTTAGCTCTTTTCATCACTGCCTCGAAACTGAAGGAAAATCAAAAGAAAAAAATAACACTCTGCTCCTCTGATAATACTTAGAATTGTCATTCATAGGGAAGGATATGTGAGAAAGTTGCCTTCTATTACTCTTCTTTTCTCCAGTACGTAAGAGTAAGTGAGTCAGAGTGTGTGTGTATATGTGTGTGTGCGTGCGCACACGTGTGTTTCACCGTCAGGGAAAGAAGTCAGGAGGCACCATTCCTACAATACAAGAATGAGAATCAATCTTCTTTGTGAAGGACTTGAACTTTGGACTAAAGTGTAAATCAACATTGAACAAAAATAATAGAAATCCAAGAAGTGAAGTAATTTTGCAAGACCACTTCCCTGCTCTAAATAAGTTTAAGTCCCACTGCCAAGAGAAATTTACTCCAGAGCATTTGTAGTACTATACAGATGAAGAGATGTCAGTTACTTTCCATAAACCACAAACTTTCAGAAGAATAGAGCCAGAGAAAATTTTTAATTTATGAGAAGAATAAAAAGAGGGGTTCTGAAAAGAAACAAGCCAGTGAGATATGCTGCTAGTTTTAGACAAGATATTATTTGTTTTTTCACTGTGATAAGAACACTTAATATGAATTTACCATCTTAACAAATTTCTTTTCTTTAAACAAAAAAAACTTAAAAAGTGCACAATACAGTATTGTTAAATATACACACAGTGTTGTACCACCAATCTTTAGAATGTATTCATCTTGTATAACTGAAACTAGGATTTTATTTTATTTTGTTTTGTTTTATTTTATCTTATTTAGATTTTGATTGATTGATTGATTTGAGTGGGGAGAGGCACAGAGAGAGAGGGAGAGGTAATCTCAAGCAGACTCCCCACTGAGAGCAGAACCCAATTCCACGATCCTGAGATCATGACCTGACCTGAAATCAACTGTCAAAACCTTAACCGACTGAGCTACCCAGATGCTCCTGAAACTAAGATTTTAAAGTGAATTAGTAAAATAATAAATTGTGAGCACTTTGAAAGCAGTAAAATTCATGAGGACCAAAGAGCGTATTCACTAGGAGTAAGTAACTTCAAAAAGGCTTGTTACCTCTTTTTGCCAAGGTTCCTAGATTAATACATCAAAGAACTCTGGTGAAAACATTTTATCTTAATTTCAGCAAAAGATTTATATGACTTTTTACATAAGGGAGAAGATTTGGTGAATAAACTTTTTCATAGAGGTAGATTAGCAGACTGATTTACTTAGAAAAGAGGCATCTTTAAGGGTTTAATTGCACATCTTTTTTTATTCATTATCAGGCAGACATTTGTCACATGGCTGCCGTATTCCAATCCATACCCTAAACACCTAGAAAAAAAGGCTTTTAGCATCAAATGTGGGAGACTTGGCCATAATCAGGAAATTACAGTGTCAGGGTTCTACAGATGAAAGTGGAGGGGATTCAAAGAAAGATCTAAGAAAATCAGCTTCTGAATTGAATTGTTGACTAAAAGCAAAGTTAAGATTACTTGGAAACTAAGAAGAGTGCTATGGGGAGGGCAATTAGGAAGTGCAAAGGAAATAGGGCAAGAGGATTTATGGTTCACTCAGAAAATTACAAGCAAGGCATAAAGCAAAAGGGAATGTGGTAAAGATATGAGCCTTGTGTTGTAATAAGGATTCAGAAGAAAAAGTGAAATGTAAGCCATGCTGAGAAGTTTACACTTCCGTCTTAAAAGCTATAAGAAAATATTTAAAGATGATAAAGATGGTTATTTATCAACTTGAAAGATTACTCTAATTGTATGGAAAGGACATGAAGATGGGAAGTAGGAAAATAGTAAAGAATGTATTGCAGTCAGGCATTCAGATAGGAGTTAAAGTCATGGCATTGAGGATGAAGGGAACGAGACATCTTTAAAAAAATAGAGTAGTTGATGATTCATCCAAGAACTATTGAGCATTTACCATATTTACTTGATTAGGCACTAGGGCTTCAGTGTATCACTGAGTGTCCCTGAGTGTCACTGATTCAGTTTTTGCCAGGTAATGAGTGCTTGTCAGGTGCCACGCACTGTGCTGAGGGCACATTCTTGAGGACACATGTTATCTAATTCTATTTTAGTTCTCATGCCAACCTGTGAAGCCCATACTATAATCCCCAGTCACAGAGATGAGGGAAAAGAGGCTCAGAGTTGTAAGGGATTTGTCCAAGATCACCAGTGATATAGAGATGAGGCAAATCTGGCCCCGAAGACGCCATCTATTTTTTTTTTTTTAAATCACTGAGAAAAGTTTGAGAGATGCTAACACAAAGATTTTATCAATCAGGTTTTCAGTCAGTGAAAGGGAATCCAGATATTCCATTTAGTTTAAGTGGACAGATAACAGATTGGTTTAAAAGGTGACTGCGGAGCATAGAGGACAGAAAATAAATGGGAAGCAATCCAGAAATTAGCCAGAATTGCAAGAAACTATCACCACTCCTAGAACTGGAGGTCCTATAAAGAGATGAGGGACCCTGAGCCACAGCTGAGGAGTCGGGACTATCCCACCAGAAGCTGGAACTGCAAAGCAGTAGTAGCCATTTTTAAAGACAAAGGAGGAGGTATTTCTCCCCTGGTTTCTCCCATTCTTCCAACTGTCCTCCAGTCCTTGTCTCACCAATGTCTTCCAGTGACTGAAACAGGCCAGAGCAGAAGCAAGCTAAGAGAAACACAGGAAAGGAGGATACAGCATTGCCCCTCCACCCACTCAAGATAGACACGTGTGTGCTTCTTCATTGAATTTGCCCTTATCCATAGGTATTTGAGAATGTACTAGTTTTCCTAAAATAGTGAAAAGTAGGTTAAGATTTGCGTTTTAGATAAATCACATCCCAGTTGTAGCATGGGTAAAGGAATTGGAGGAAGCGAGACTGAAACCAGAGAAGCTAGCTAGAAGACTTTTGCATTAGTTCAGAAAAGACAGAGAACTCTCATTAACCCAGAAAGGGGATAGTGGAGCAGGAGCAGATAAGACTGAGGAGAGCAGATCATTGATTTGGAAAATACTAAATTTAAAGTGTTCCAAAGGAGGACTGCAAGAGTAGGGAGTCTGTGGCTTGAGCTGTCAGAGGGAACATTTGTCTTTGAAAGCCATTGCTTAATATCGCTAGTAGTTGAAGCCATGGGTGTGGTTGAGACAAGTCAGAGGGAAAAGAGAAATATATAATGTCAAGATGTCCCCAGAATTATATCATCAATTCTAACTAGTGTGAGGAAAATCAAGTAATAAACCTCTCTGTAACATTTTGTAAAAATACAGCTTATATGGATCAATGGGCATAGAGCAATGGAGGTGAGCTAAGTGGCCTGTGAAGGGTTCTCTTTTGCCCATTTAGTGCCACTAATGTGCAGTGAGCCAAGTAAAAGCAGAAGCCCAAAGAAACTGGATAAATCTCAACCTTTTAAAACAGATAGCAGGATAGCTATCAAATGGGGAGAGTGCGTGAAATATCTATTCTGAAAAATAAAGTCCCCTCTGAAATTTCAGATTTTACTATTATTCAACAGATTTCCATTTCTTTATATAAACTAAATAACACCTATACCTTGTCCTTTAGATAATGAACACATTCTATAGAGATGTTTTAATTCGTATCTTGATAGGATCAGTTAACACAAATCAAGAATTTATCTATCAAAGAGATTATATATCTGTAAACATGTGTTAATATATGTGCATCTGAGTATACACCATTAAAGAAATTTGCCTGGAACAATAATACGTACTGATTTGAAATGCCTCACAATAATCGGAAGCAGATATGTGATATATGCAGGAAGTTATAAAGGAAACATTTCTCAGTTCAAAACACTTTAAATATCTCATACCAGTAACACCTGAAAATTACTGAAAAAATGTAGGAAGCTATATAACTGTAATCACAATAGTAAAAACCAGAAATTTATCTGATTACCTGATGAATCACAGAACATTTTAAAAATAACTGAGAAATCATCGGCCAGAGAAAACACCCTTCTCCATCAGAACAATTTTAAAATACGCTAATATGCAAGTTATTTATACACACTCACCCATACATATATTTTAAGAACTACTCAATATCTTAAAAGCAATCACAAAATCAGTCCTTAGCTTAATCCTCATCTGCATTTTAATGATTTCAAAATATAGCTGCATTATTGGGCTTGAGGTTGCATATTGCTGCATTACTAGTTTCATAGCATTGTGGCTTCCCATCTTGGTAGCAATAAATTCTAGTAAGCAGAGCCATTAACAGCATTTTTATAGGGTCAAATGGAGCTGTGGCACTAGAAGTGTGGTGCAAAGTAAAATCTGAAAGCTACTATGTTATACTTAACTATAAAGCCATTAAAACCAGGTCTTCTCAGGGATATTTGAATGTTCTTCATGATTTTTTTTCTCCCCTTGACATTTCTTGCTTTTATGTGACAATTTGGGGGAAAAAAATTACCTAAGATTTCACAAAGTTTGGAGATCTCATTAAAATATGAGCTTTATAAAAGAATATGGCACTCTAAAAGTAATAAAACTAGGTGATGAGTAAAACTGCTTATGATCATATTTAGAAGTATCTGTGTTATGTTAATTTGAAAAAAGGTAGTAAAGATTTTGAATTCTGTCATAATATACGTAGCATCTTTGATCAATACAATTCAACAAAACTGAAATTCCCTAGTTCTCCAAGAATGTGTTAAAGATAAGTTTTGTCTTAAAAAAATGAAATACCAATATAATATTACACCATAAAACCATCCTTTAGTTTAGAAAATTGTTCTTCACTCACCTATGCATCTTTTTAGGTTGCAAAAACATAACAAGTTGCATTACACATGTATCATTTATATGAGCATAAAAAAATGAAAAAGCTATGTAAATTTAAATTTTCTATTTTGACTTTCACTTTAAGTGCATAAAAATAACATTCCTTGAAATAATAGATTACATAATTATATCCTGAATATCTAACAATATCAATTAGGTTTTAACACAATTTGGAAAGACACTAGTGTTGAAGACAAATCTGGTTCAGTATCACTAGTGATATGGAAGATTATTTTAGTTGTTTGTAGGAAAACATGTTTTATGTAAGGAAAATGTGTTTATTTTAATGAAAATTAGAAAGAAGAGTCAAGTGCTTGCTTTAGTGGAATATATACTAAAAAATTGGAACAATACAGAGAAGATCGTGCATGAGGATGACCCGTAAATTCATGAAGCATATTTTATATGGATATTAACATATCCATATTTTTAAAAAAGAAAGTAAGTCAAATTTTATACATGATGTCACAGCTACTATTATTTGGGTTAGAATACAAGTTTTGGAAACTAAGTTGACTTAATACTAAATAGTAGCAAAAATGGCACATAGGTTAAAAACCTTGCAAATGCTACGTGAATAACTGATATTGGAGAAACACAGATGTAGTCCGTTCCCTCTGCAATATTACAAAAGAAACCAAGGGCCAGAGGGATTAGATGATTCACACAATCTGACGAAACTCTGAAGTACAAGAGCAAGTCAGAATACCTGCCTCCTAGTACCAGTACCTCCTGCTATACTAGGATAAACCACCTCCCCGCTACCACCTCCGTGATAATTGCATTAATTGGGATAGAATTGAGTGTATAAATTATGAGTATAGTCGTAAAACTAACTCTTTTAAGAAAATTTTAGACACCCTTTAAGCTATCAACTCAAAACAAAACTGCCCATAGGTACATAGGTACATGCCCTAGCACTTTCTAAAAACAAAAGGAATGACACATTGGCTTAAATCACCTGGGTAGTTTTTTGTTATGAGAGTGTTCATTTTTCACTCAATTTTGACAAAATCATTCTTGTATTAATTTTCTTACTAAATTAAAGTTTTAAATAAACATTTATTTAAAATATGACTTCCCATCTTTTTACCTCTTTTGTTCTGGTACCTTTGTAAGCCATTCCATACATAAATATTTCAAATAATGGTCAACTTGAATATAATTTACACACATTTATTCTTCAAAAGAATTACTTAAGCATAGTGATTTTGGTTGGGCTTACATTATTGATAGGTATTCTCTCTAAAATGAATGCAAGACTAAAAATTCAATAGGTGGCTGATAGTATTTGTCCTGCATTTTCTATAAAAATTTTCCCCATGGATCTCAGAGAAATTCTTTATAAGATAACTTAAAAGTATTTTGCTCATTGTATTCTCTTCTGGAGGATTTACAATGATCTATGCTTTCATTAAGATTCTCTCAGTTTGTACAAGCCTTTTACATAACGATAAGTTTTGATAATTCATTCTCATATGTAGAAATTAATGTATTTCAATGTAAATAAAATGTTCTCCTTTTTCAAGTCCATGAAACTAGAAACTTTTTATGGGTGTTCTTTTATGTGTCTGTCTATGAACTCTTTTCTACGATCTGTTCCTTAAGTCTGTTCCCTTATTGTCAGGGAAAAAGTATTCTTATCTGGGTAACTTATATTTATATAAAGAAAATCTACAACCTATTTGACAATTCACTGAATACTCAAAATCCAACTGTGAAAGCCCTACTCTCCCCTGGCCCCAGTATTATAATCATTTTGCTTATGGCCCACACATAGCAGTTGGAAAAAAGAGAGATGGGTTATAAACTTATACTTATTATCTGATTACTGATTAACATAGCATTTAACTAAACTTTTCAAAATAAAAATTAAGGATTTCAATGTAAGATTTTCATATATGGAATAGTCCATATCCCCTCTTTCAGGAGACCAATTAGAATTTTATTATAACAAACAAAAACCACGAGATGCTACCATATACCTTTCAAAATGGCTTTAAAAGTAAAGTGACCATACCTAGTGCTGGCAAAGGTGTGGAATAACTAGAACTCACATACATCACTGATGGGAGATACTATCTAGGAAAAAGTTACTACGGCCAGTGTCAAAAAGGGTACTTCCTATGTTCTCTAAGGATTTCAATCGTTTCCTCTCTCACATTAGGTCTTTAATCCATTTCAAATTGATTTTTGTGTATGGTATAAAAAGTGGTCCAGTTTCATTCCTCTGCATGTTGCTGTCCAGTTTTCCCAACACCACTTGTTGAAGAAACTGTCTTTTTTCCATTGGACATTCTTTCCTGCTTTGTGGAAGATTAATTGACCATAGAGTTTCAGGATCATACCTGGGTTTTCTATTCTGTTCCATTGATCTGTGTGTCTGTTTTTGTGCCAGTACCATGCTGTCTTGATCACTACAGCTTTGTAATATAAACTGGAGCCCAGAATTATGATGCCTCCAGCTCTGTCTTTCTTTTTCAAAATGGCTGTGGCTAATCAGGGTCTTTTGTGGTTCCATACAAATTTTAGAATTGTTTGTTCTAGCTCTGGGAAAAATATTGTTGGTATTTTGGCAGGAATTACATTAAATGTGCAGATTGCTTTGGGCAATATAGACATTTTAATAATATTTGTTCTTTCAATCAATGGGCATGGAATGCTTTTGCATTTTTTAAATATATTCAATTTCTTTCATCAGTGTTTTATAGTTTTCAGAGTACAGATCTTTTGGTAGGCTTATTCCTCAGTAACATTATTCCTTTTAAAGTTTTTTGGTGCAGTCGTAAATGGGATTGATTCCTTGATTTCTCTTTCTGCTGTTTCATTAATTGTTGGGAATACAAAGTGAATACAAAGTTTGAAAAACAGTTTTCCAGGGTGTTGTGAAGTTAAACATATATTTAAAGATAACCCAGAAATTTCATTTGTAGGTGTTTACTGAAATGAAAACAAAAATTTCTTCACACAAACACAAAAAGTGTTTAGTACAAAAAGGATAGTAATTCAGCTTAGGAACAGATAAACACCCAGTGATGGGAGTAGAACCCAGCAATAACAAGTGATGAACTAATGTTATACCAACAACCTGGTTGAATTTCAAATGCACCATGTTAAGTGAAAGAAGCCAGCCTCAGAGACTGGGTTTTAATAATTTTAATAATTTTAACACATAGGTTTATCATGAGGATGAAAATGACATCACAGATGTGAAAGTGCCTAAAGTGAAGCAGGTACTCAGTGGAGTTCCTAAAATAATATTAGGATAATGAAGCTCTCCCATTGTCTGGATCCAGATCCATTAAATACAAAGAACTCCAATGTTTCAACAAAAATGATACTCTCAGATTAAATGGCAACCAATAACTAGTGCTTTGGTGGAATCACCTACAGTTTATTCAGTAGTACCAACTATGTGAACTCTATGTAGAACTAGCAAAGGAAATGAGGAGCAGTATATTCTAGGCTTAAACTAAAACTAACTTAAAAGGATTTGATTTTTTTATTGCAGAAAAATCTTTCTATGTGTTCCCACAAAATCGGACATATAATGTTTTAGAATATTTTCCATCCTATTGAGAAAGAAATGTCTTATATTCTTACTTGCTACTTGGAAATTTGCACCATTTACTAAGTTATTTGCATTAAATAAATGAATTGGACATTAATTTAAATTTTTACCTGAACTGTATGGTGGCCTTTAAATCTTGATATTTACATTAATGTCTGCATTTGTGCAGCCATTGATACCACCTTGCCCTGCTTAAAGAGAAACTTAAATTGGCCTTTGAGTCTATTATTCTGAACTCTGCTACAAGAAAACATTTTTGTTACTATCCTGAAGCAGGAGCATGCACTTCACAGCACACCATGAGGTCTTCCACTGAGCTAACTAACCTGTGATTTCTTGCACTGAGTTTAACACAGAGCATGTAAAATGTATTACAGCTAAAGTATCAAGTGAGATTATGTAGCCAAGGTAACATCTAGATTTCTCCAGATATTTTAAAGTCAGTTTAAATCTCATAGTGATATAATTTTTTAACTCTAAGTTTTTTCATTATTGTTCTAAACCAAAAATATTCCATATATCTAAAAATGTATTTAGCAGTTTCATAGGATACAGGTTCAATGTGTAAAATCTATTGTATTTCTATATTCTAGCAACAATTTAGAGCTTGATCTTTTCTAAAAAACAGTACCATATAAATAACAGTAAGATGGAAAACTTTTAAAGGAATTACTAACGGGAATTTGTGCCAGACTTGTTCAATAAAATATACAAAATATTTCTGAGAGAAATGTTAAAGGTAAAATTAGTAAGGTTATACAAAAAATATCAAAGACTCAGTATTGTTAAGGTGTTAGTGTTAGTGCTTCCCAAAGTTAACTATAGATTCATCAAATCCCAATTAAAATCACTTTTTTGTAGACATTCACAAGTTAAGACTTTATATATAAATACAATGGATCTAAAATGGACCAAATAATTGTGGAAAACAAAAAAGCTGGAAAATTTACATTATACAGTTTTAAGACTTACTATAAAACTATAGTAATCAAGACAATGTGTTTGATGTAAAGAAAACATTTAGATCAATGGAATGGAAGAAAGAATCCATGTGACACATACACACAGACACACACACATACACACATATGTATACATATATATACACACACATATATACACACACAAACACACGTTGATTTTCAACAAAGGTGCCAAGGCAATTGAATAGGGAAAGAATTATCCTCGAGAGAAACAGTGGTGAAGTAACTGGATATCCAGATGCAAAAATATAAATACTAACCCATATCACATGGTGTTCGAAATAGATTAAAGACCACAAAGGAACAAGAAAACAACACAACTTCTTGAAGAGAACCTTGGAACAAATCTAAGTGGCTTTGGGTGAGCAAATATTTCTTAAGTAGGACACAAAAAAAAATAAATTAGATTTCATCAAAATTTAAAATTGGTGTCCTTCAAAGACATCTTAGGAAAAAGAAACAGCAAATCATACATGGAGAAAACAGAAACAGCAAATCATAGATGGAAAAAATCTTAGTTTACATTTACAAACTATGTATCCAGTGAAGGACTTACATCCAAAATATATAAATAACCCTTAGGACTCAGTAAGAATTCAAGGAGTCAAATAAAAAATGTTGCTTTAAAGAGATACTTCACCAGAGAATATATAGAAATGGCAAATAAAAACATAAAAAGATACTCAAAGTCCTTAATTATCAGGGAAACACAAATTTCAAATATATACACTAGAAATGCTAAAATTTAAAAAAGACTAAGAAAATCAAGTGTTGGAAAAGGATATGGTGCAATCAAAGCTCTCAAACTTTGCTAGTTAGAATACAAAAAGTACAGTCACTTTGGAAAAGATTTTTGGAATTTTGTGTAATATTAAACCATATGTTACCATATGTTCCAGAAGTTCCACTGTTAAATTTTTAACCCAGAGGAAAAATATATTTTCACATAAAGATGGGTGCATGAATGTTTGTGTAAGCCTTGATCTTAACAGCCAAAATCTAGGAAGAACTCAACTACCCATCATCTGAAATATGTGTAATCAAATTATGATATATCTAAACAATAGAACATTATTCAGCAATAATTTAAAAAACCTATTGATAGATGCAACAACATGGATGAATTTCAAAAATATTCTAAGTGAAAGAGGCCAGATGCAAAGACTGCAAACTCTATGACTCCATTTATATGTACTTCTAAAAATGGGCAAAACTATAAGATAGAGTGTAAATTAGGGTTTGCTAAGGTGGATGGCTGGAGGAGGCATTATTGCCAAGTGATAAGGGAATTTCTGGGGGTTGGTGGAAATGTTCTGTGTAGTGATTGTGGTATTGATTATACAACAGTACACATTTGGCAAAATTATGTGGCTAAAATTTAGATTTTAGTTTTGTATATTATGTCTCAAAAAAAAAGAAAGAAAATAAAAAATGATCAAAGACTCAAAATTGCTTTTGTTTCATGGCTTATATTTACTGATATTTAGTGTATTATAAATTAATACTGTAACAACTTTAAAATGTATATTAACTTATTTTTTAAAATCTCTGTAAACATAAAAATAGTCTATAAGTTAAAAATATGATGGGGCACCCTCTCCCTCTGCCCTCCTCCCCTCCCCCCCAGCCCCGCTTATGAGCGTGCTCTCTCCCTAAATAAATAAATAAATAAATAAATGTTATATACAGTTTTTATGAATATAGATTTTAAAATATTTTACTACCTTTCAAAAAGTAAACCCATTACATATTTTGTAACAAAAACTTTGTTTTCAAAACAAAATTAACTCCCTGAGAAGAATATCATTATGTTGTATTTTTGCAAATCTTTTGAATGTCTGGCTTAATAAGAGACAGTGGATTTTCATATCCACTTCTATATTTAATTTGTTGTGATATATACATTTTTTAATTTTTTTTTAAGATTTATTTATTTAATTGAGAGAGGGGAAGCACGGGTGAGAGGGGCAGAAGGAGAGGGGGAAAGAATCTCAAGCAGACTCCACACTGACCTTAGAGCCTGACTCATGGTTCAGTCTCAGGACCCTGAAATTACCACCTGAGCTGAAAAGAAGATTTGGCTGCTCAACTGACTGCACCACCCAGGTAGCTCCTGCTGTGACATATTTATTAAGAAAATCTAGGGGCGCCTGGGTGGCTCAGTGGGTTAAGCCTCTGCCTTCGGCTCAGGTCATGATCCCAGGGTCCTGGGATCGAGCGCCACATTGGGCTCTCTGCTCAGCGGGGAGCCTGCTTCCCCCCTCTCTCTCTGCTTGCCTCTCTGCCTACTTGTGATCTCTGTCTGTCAAATAAATAAATAAATAAAATATTTTTTTTTTAAAGAAAATCTAGTTTTGGGGCGCCTGAGTGGCTCAGTGGGCTAAGCCTCTGCCTTCGGCTCAGGTCATGATCCCAGGGTCCTGGGATCGAGCCCCACATCAGGCTCTCTGCTCAGTGGGGAGCCTGCTTCCCCCCTCTCTCTCTGCTTGCCTCTCTGCCTACTTGTGATCTCTGTCAAATAAATAAATAAATAAAATATTTTTTTAAAAAAAGAAAAGAAAAGAAAATCTAGTTTTGGGGCACCTGAGTGGCTCAGTGGGCTAAGCCTCTGCCTTCTGCTCAGGTCATGATCTCAGGGTCCTGGGATCGAGCCCTGCATTGCACTCTCCTCAGCAGGGAGCCTGCTTCCCCCCTCTCTCTCTGCTTGCCTCTCTGCCTACTTGTGATCTCTGTCAAATAAATAAATAAAATCTTAATTAAAAAAAAGAAAATCTAGTTTCACACACATACATATTTTAAATAAGGAGGAATATTTCATAGCTTTTTCAAGTGGTAGTTTCTTAAAAAAGAGTTGCAGATTGGAATATGGAACCCTATAAGTCCTTTTTCTACTGTTACATTGCATCTTAAATGGATCTATAACCCATGCATGCAATACCAAATATTGGCTAAGATAGGAAGCAATAAGATCTAGTAAGCATTGCTGGTGGGAGAAAAAAAGTGATACACACACAATGGAAACAATTTGACATCTTTTAAAGCTGAACAGGTATAGATTTTTTTTTTAAGATTTTATTTATTTATTTGACACAGAGAGAGAGCACAAACAGGGGAAGCATCTGGCAGAGGCAAAGGGAGAGGGAGAAGCAGGCTCCCGACTGAGCAAGGAGCCCATTGTGGGACTCCATCCCAGGACCTGAGTGGAAGGCAGATGCTTAACCAACTGAGCCACCCAGGCATCCCAAGGTCTAGATCTTTTAAAAATGTCCATATCTATGCCCAAACAGACAAGTATGAAAATATTCACAGCAGCGTTGTTTGTAATACCAAGATATTGGAAACCTTCCAAATGCTCATCAGAGAATAATGTACAAATAAATTATAATATAATCACACAATAGAATATAATTATACAGCGCTGCCCAAGGCTAAACCCAAGCTACATTCAACAACATATGGGGCGCCTGGGTGGCTCAGTTGGTTGGGCGTCTGTCTTTGGCTCAGGTCATGATCCCGGAGTCCTGGGATTGATCCCAATTTGGGCTTCCTGCTTGGCAGGGAGCCTGCTTCCCCCTCTCCCTCTGCTGCTCCCCTTGCTTGTGCTCTCTCTCTGTCAAATAAAAAAAAATAAAATCTTAAAAAATATATGAATTTTAGAAAAGTACTGTTGACTGAACAAAAACTGCTTAAGAAAGTACATGATATAAACAAGGCCTAAAAACAGGGAAAACTGAATAAAATATTGCTTAGGGATCTATACATATGTGACAGCTGATAATTATAGCAAGTAAATGATGGGGAAAAATTAAAAAGCATGAATACTTCTGAGGAGAAGGCACGGAGAGGGAATTGGAGAAGAGAACATAGTATCTTCAACAGAAGGTAATGTTTTATTTCTAGAATTAGTATGTTTTATTATTAATTATTATGATGATGATCCATAACGTATACAACCTGCATGTGTGTTATGCACATTATCTTTTATATTTGTTATAGGATTTTTTTAATAGGATTTCCAAAGATTTTTGAATAGAAGACTTTCCATCTTCTTCATCGTCTACTGAGATTTCAAACAGTCACACTTGTTTAAAGTGAGAGATAATATAAAACAGTATCATATAAAATTTTCCAGATGGCATCATCAGAGAAGAATCCATATTTGACCCATGTAATTTCTTTCAAAAATCAACATAATATGCACAAATGTAAATATACACTACACAGTTATGACTCCTAACATAGTTGAAACTGAATCATTGAACCCGACAGTTTTTCTTTCCATTCTTCCATTAATTTCTATTCTAAGCAAACAAAAAGAAGAGCTTCACATGAAATATGCCCAGAAATTGCACCACAAACATCCATTCTTGTGAAACAAATGAAAATCAGAAACAAACCAAATAAAATTTCTCATTCTACTCATATTTCTCTCATTTTGGCTTCTGGGTGGTTCTTTTTAGACCCACACAGATTCATTTAAGCACTGCTGATGCAATACAACATTTATTTTCATGACTTTCCCATCAAATTTAACAATCAGGCAGTAACAAGAGACTATATATTTTCATGGCATTCTTTCAGGAAATTGAAATATAATAACTGAATTCTGACCTTATTTTCAAGGTCAGATATACAGTTCATGAAAACAGTGTATTTATGGTTCTGTAATAGAATATTTGACGTTATGCAGGAAAAAAATTTTCCATAGGATTTTATAAGGAACTGTCACAGATATATTTATTTAATGACATCCATTGCTGGATATGGAAAGATGTCAAAAAGACTAATATTTGATACACAGCCTCAGTGGAATGGTCACGATTACTAGATGAGCAACATTAATGATGTTCTTTTCTTTCTTTTTCTGATTATCTAGCCTTTAATTTTAGTTTTTATTGGCTTTGATGTCTTTCAGGCTAAAGACAGCTTTGTAAAAGAACTAATGCACTCTATCCTCATTATAAAGGTGCCTTTAGGAGTCATACATTTTGATTGTAATAAGTAGGCTGTGTTATGTTAAGGATAATTATCATTAACAAATTAACATGTTTAGAAGCCAATAAAGAACCAATGGTTTTATAGAATTACAAATGCTCTAAAAGGAAAAGAATATGTGATTTTTAACTGATAGTACAACTTTTATTTCTGGAGTCTGAATAATAAAATAAAACAAATAGAAGTATGTATTATAATGTATTGGAATTTTAAAAGACTTCCTTTTTTAAATATGCCATCAAGGGGCACCTGGGTGGCTCAGTTGGTTAAAGCCTCTGTCTTTGGCTCAGGTCATGATCTCAGGGTCCTGGGATCGAGCCCCGCATCAGGCTCTCTGCTCAGCGGGGAGCCTGCTTCCTCCTCTCTCTCTGCCTGCCTCTCTGCCTACTTGTGATCTCTGTCTGTCAAATAAATAAATAAAATCTTTTAAAAAATTTATGCCATCAATAGAATAAACCTATATTCATAATAAATGTTATTGCTTTTGATGTTTCTTATTATTGAAACAAGAAGATATATGTAAAATGTCAATTTCATACCCAAACACCATAATTGAAACACTGCATCAAGAAGAAGAATATTTTTTCAAGTACAATTAACATATAGTGTTATATTACTTTCAAATGTACAATATAATGATTCAACAATTCTATACATTTCTCAGTGTTCATCAAGATAAGAGTACTTTTAATCCCCTTTTTATCTATTTTGCCTACCTCTCTAACTACCTCCCCTCTTGGCAACCACCAACTTCTTCTCTGTATTTAAGAATCTTTTGCAGGGGTGGAGGGTCCCTGTTTTTCTTTGTTCACTCATTTGTTTCTCAAATTCCACATATGAGTGAAATCATATGGTATTTGTCTTCAGGTGACTGACTTATTTCATTTAGCTTCATACTCTCTGGGTCCATCCATATTGTTGCAAATGACAAGATTTCATCCTTTTTATGTCCGAGTAATATTCCTCTGATATATTTTATATATATATGTTATATATTATCCTTCTTTATCCATTCATTTATCAATGGTCACTTGGGTTACTTCCATATCTTGGTTATTGTAAACAATGCTGCAGTAAACATAGAGATGCATGTATCTTTTCAAATTAGTGTTTTCATTTTCTTTGGGTAAATACCCAGTAGTAAAATTACTGGATCATATGGTAAAGAAGAATACTGTTCCTAATTATAAGATACTCACATTTTTATTTAATCTTCATGGATATAGATATTAATAACAAGTGATGAATTACCTTTATGTTCTCCATACTCAAAATAGTCATCCAAATATATAAAATGTCTCTAATACTAATACTAATGCAAGTTGGGGAGGTAGAGGGAGAGAGAGAATCTTAAGCAGGCTCCATGCCCTGTGTGGAGCCTGACATGGGGTTCGATCTCAGGATCAGCTCTGAAATCATGACCTGAGCTAAAATCAAGAGTTGGACATTTAAGCAACTGAGCTACATGTGTGGCCCCTAATACTAATTTTTAAGAGTTATTAAATTTGTGACCCCTTTGGACTTAATACTCATAGGCCATAACCTAGAAAACTAGAGTCTCTCTCTCTCTCTCTCTCTCTCTCTCTCTCTCTTTAAGATTTTATTTATTTATTTGAGAGAGAGAGAGAGCGTGAGAAGGGGGAGGGTGAGAGGGAGAAGCAACTCCCTGCCGAGCAGGGAGCCCCATGTGGGACTCGATCTCAGAACTCCAGGATCATGACCTGAGCCAAAAGCAGTTGTTTAGCCAACTGAGTGACCCAGGTGCCCCACTAAGAGAGTCTCTTAAAGTCAGGGATGCCCAACTATATAATTCTGGTTCAAAGAGAAAAGTTACTATAAAAATAACCTATCCACATGTATTACAGTTACCTCAATTAAGGAAAGTTCAAAAACATAACCACACTTAAATGCTAAAAACAAAACAAACAAACAAAAAAACAAAAAAACACTAAAAACCCTAAAATGGTAGAGAATGATGGATCTCTTCTTTTTTAATTTTATTTTTTTTCAGTATTCCAAAATTCATTGTTTATGCACCTCACCCAGGTGCTCCATGCAATACATGCCCTCCTTAGTGCCCACCACCAGGCTCACCCAACCCCCCATGCCCCTCCACTCCAAACCCTCAGTTTGTTTCTCAAGAGTCCACCATCTCTCATCGTTCATCTCCCCCTCCAATTTCCACCAACTCACTTCTTCTCTCTAGTTCCCAATGTCCTCCGTGTTATTCCTTATGCTCCACAAGCAAGTGAAACCACATGATAATTGATTCTCTCTGCTTGACTTATTTCACTCAGCATAATCTCTTCCAGTCCCATCCATGTAGATACAAAAGTTGGGTATTCATCCTTTCTGATGGAGACATAATATTCCACAGTATATAGGGACCATATCTTCTTTATCCATCTGTTGAAGGGAATCTTGGTTCTTTCCACAGTTTGGCGACTGTGGCCATTGCTGCTATCAACTTTGGGGTACAGATGGCCCTTCTTTTCACTACATCTGTATCTCTGGGGTAAATATCCAGTAGTGTAATTGCAGGGTCACACGGTAGCTCTACTTTTAATCTCTTAAGGAATCTCCACACTGTTTTCCAAAGTGGCTGCACCAACTTGCATTCCCACCAACAGTGTAAGAGATTTCCCCTTTCTCCACATCCTCTCCAACACTTGTTCTTTACTGTCTTGTTGATTTTGGCCGTTCTAACTGGTGTAAGGCAGTATCTCAATGTGGTTTTAATTTGAATCTCCCTGGAACATTTTTTCATGTGTCTGTTAGCCATTTGTATGTCTTCTTTGGAGAAGTATCTGTTCATGTGTTCTGCCCATTTTTTGACGTGATTATCTGTTTTGTGTGTGTTGAGTTTGAGGAGTTCTTTATAGATCTTGGATATCAGCCCTTTGTGTGTAGTGTCATTTGCGAATATCTTCTTCCATTCTGTGGGTTGCCTCTTTGTTTTGTTGACTGTTTCCTTTGCTGTGCAGAAGCTTTTGATCTTGATGAAGTTCCAAAAGTTCATTTTTGCTTTTGTTTCCTTTGCCTTTGGGGACATGTCTTGAAAGAAGTTGCTGCATGGCATAGGGAGGGAAAAAAATATATATCTGGTTCCTCTCTAATTGTTTTTTTAGTTTTTTAAGTTTGACTTGAAAAAAGAAATCAGAATTTTAAATAATGTCAAAAAAGTACTTGTTTTGTTAGAAATTTCCTGAATTTGAGAACTTGTATGATGCTGTTTCATCTACCAATTTTTGTGGAACTTCTAAAACAGCATAGACTCAGAAGAGCCAAGTGCATCTCATGAAAAAGTAAAAAAGTACATTCCAATTTTATAGTATATAATTATGAATAAAAATAAAATTACAGGACAAATAACCAGGATCTAAAAGCCTTGTAAGAAAATTCATGACAATAACTAAAAATTTTCTTAAAAGAACAAAACAAACCTGGATCTGCTTGTCTTTTACATACTAACTAATCAAATTCATCTGATAATTTACCACACCACAGTAAGTTTTTCTGGAGTATATATAAAATTTGTCAAAAAAAATTCTTTATTCTAAGACACACCAAAAATAAAGTATAATACATCAGTAGAACACATTTTCCATTGTACTGACTATATTTCCCTTAAGATAATGAACATTTCTGTAGCTTAAATCCAAAGGCTGGGCTGAGGTCCAGGGTGGGAGGATATAGAAAGGCAAGATGTAGGACAAATGTCTTTGTAGGTTAATATCATGCCAAAATCCTACAGACCTGTCTCATGGGTTTTTAGTGCATCAGAGCCAGTTCTCCTGAAGCTGACAGAAATCTCTATATCTAATTGTTGTATAATTGTAGAGGAATAATATCACCCTGCTTTGATTTAGCAAATGGAATTTTTTCCAGCAAGCTCTATATCAAGGTTCAGTTGAAACAGCTGTGCAGCTCTTGCATGAACCAAACAAAGGCAGACCTTTAAAAGATAGACAAAATTCCATGCTTTTCTAAGCTGCTTTGAAACAGAAGAGAAGTACTTTCTTTCCAATATGAATAATGTGGTGTCATCACAAGGTCATTTTCAGTAGAACCAAAAATGAAGTTACTGAGGGGTTTTTCCACTCTTTTTTTAATGATCACCAGAAGCTGTGACCAAAACTGAGCAGAAAACAATGCATCTCCCGTGTTGAAACCACATTCCCTCTGCCCACAGTGCCTCTTGTATTCCCCATCTATAAAGCCATTGGTTGTGCAACACAGACCCTGCAGAGAGGAGCCCTTAGTAAACATGTGTTGAATTATTCCTGGACTTCTTCTTTTTTCTTCAACACATTTCCTGAACTGATCTTTAGCATAAGTAAGAATTATTTTTTAACTACATTTTAAAATTTTAAATGGTGTTGAATGACTCCTGATATGAACAATGGAAAAAATTAGCACTTATATTCTCTACCTAACATCTCGAAACTTCTTGATTTTTAATTATATTTTTCATATTAAGATTATGTCTTAAGTAAGAACTCAAACAAGTGGCACACTTCTCAGGCTTACAAAAATGAATCTGATGGAGCCCTTAATCTCAAAAAGTCTCATATAAGAAAAAACAAGAAGATACAGCATAAGATGGCAAGGATTAGATGAGATAGTACAGGGCTGGTCAGCTTGGAGAATAGGTAAGACTTTCCACCAAGAGACATAAAATGCTGTTCTATAATGCAAGTAGGACCATGTCATCCTAAGTGTTGATATGAAATGAGAGTATGTCAATATTAACCTACACTCTTTTTGAGGACTTACCTCCCAACCTTGGAATTTCCATCCTTTCTACAAATCTTTTTAAGAAAAACTTATAGGGGCACCTGGGTGGCTCAGTTGGTCCAACTCTTGATTTTGGCTCAGGTCATTATTTGAGGGTTGTGAGATTGAGCCCCATGTTGGGCTCTGTGCTGGGCAGAAAAGCCTGCTTGGGATTCTCTTTCCCTCTCCATCTCTCTCTTCCCTACCTCTCCTGTTCTAAAGGAGAAGGAGAAAAAAGAGAGAAAGAGAGACAGAGAGAGAAAAAAAGAGAGGGAGGGAAGGGAAGTGGAGGGAGGAAGGAAGGAACATTTATAAAGAATTTGGAAACTGATAGGCCAGGGTTCAACTGAGGACTGTATTTTGAGTCAGTCCTGTCGCCAGATGTAGAATTTGTCTCTATGCATGTCTACTTGCATGGGATCTTTGGCCAGAAGAACACCTGTAGGAAGGAAATTCTCTTTGTAGCTGGGAGACAGGGAACTAAAACATATGACATGGTGGATGGTGGATGATTTTTCTACTTCTGTATGGAACAGAGAAAACCCTCTACGATTCAGTGTGTCAGTGAAAGCATCGGAAGCACAGTAGCCATGAGCCTGGGGAGAAGGAATGCCCACTGAGAGGTTGCAGTGCTCTTCTGTTTAACATCAGTGGTTTCTATTAAAAGTGACCTCATGCAGAAGAATATGTGAGAGTACTCAGACATGGGAAAATTCTTCTAGTGGCCAAAGTCCTAGAGCTGAGCTGGTTAGGAGGATGAGCTAAGAAGAAAATAGTCTAAAGTTAAATGTAACCTCATTTGTAACCGCAGGCTAGTGATAGCTGGGGAAATTTAAGTTACTTTAGAGAGATTCAGGTAAAACTTTATTTCTTTCATCAATTTACCCAGGGACTTAATTATGTGACTAAAAAATGCAGTTCCCTAAAATGGTATTTGAATACCAAAGGGAGTACAAATGGTCTCACTTCACTAACTCCAGGGAGCTGCCAAGAGAATGCTTTCCAGAAATAAATATGTATGGAAGTATCAGCCAAAGAATCGATAAAGTACCTTGAAAATTAATTTTTACTGTTTTTATTATAGGGTGTATAATAAATAACCTTCATAATTCCTTCACTTGGTGGATCTAGATTTTGCACTTAAAAGGATTTTTAAATTCAAATTCAGTCTTTAGTTACAGTAGGTATCATGTTTTCATAGTACAGCCTTCTTTTGGTATTTTCTTAAGACAGACTTCAGAGCTATAAAAAAAATTTACAAATTAAGACAATCTGAAAGATGTTTATTTTACTGAAAAGATAATGTTTTTCTGAGTAATAAGAAAGTTAATATACTTAGGGAATTCAAATTATCACTTTTGTATAGAGGGGGGAATTAACACAATTATGATGCAGTATATTCTTCATCAAAAATACAAAACCAGGGGGCGCTTGGGTGGCTCAGTGGATTAAAGCCTCTGCCTTCAGCTCAGGTCATGATCTCGGGGTCCTGAGATCAAGTCCCACATCGGGGGGACTGCTTCCCCTCTCTGTCTCAGCCTGCCTCTCTGACTACTTGTGATCTCTGTCGAATAAATAAATAAATAAAATTTAAAAAAAAAAAACAAAACCAGGGTGCCCGGATGGCTCAGTCAGTAAGGCATGTGACTCTTGATCTCAGAGTTATGAGTTCAAGCCCCGCATTGGGTGTAGAGATTACTCAAAAATAAAATTAAAAAAAGAAAAATAGGCACAGTCGGTTAAGAGTCTACCTTCAGCTCAGGTCATGATCTCGGGGTCCTGGGATTGAGTTGCGCATCAGGCTGCCTGCCCTGGGGGAGTTTGCTTCTCCTTCTCCCTCTCCCTCCCTCATGCTCAATCTCTCTCTCTCTTTCTCTCAAATAAATAAAATGTTTAAAAATAAATAAAAAATAAAATAAAATAAAATCTTTAAAAAAAAATACAACATCCAGTTGTTATCCACAAAACTGGAGCCATACCCGAGTGGCATCAACCAGTTTTGTCCTTCACACTGAGGAATAGGCACAGAATTATTTGCAAGGAATCCAAGGCCACATCTCAGAGCATCCTGACATTTGAACATCTCTTTGAGAGCTTGACTATGAGAGCAGATCTTTAAAACAGCTCAGGTAGTACTATCAGCTCAAATATACTCTCCTCTACATTTTCACCACCTACAACACAAAAGTTCCTTTTAACGACTCCTCCCCCATGCTGCAGGGACTACAGAAGAGAGCTTGCAGCCAGAAGAAACCGTTCACAGGAGAACGATTCAGCTCTGGTAGCTACAAGGTATTGACTTTACAGGTGTACCCAAAGGGTGTTGCTTGAGGAAAAGTATGGGAACATATAAGATATATGTCATTTTTACTCATTCTCTTATAGTCAGGGAGAGGGTGTAGTAAGAAATAAATGAAATCTATGGAAGCTTAAAAAGAGAGGAAGAAAGATATATAAACATTTCTTGCGAAGGGGAAAAATCTCCTTTGTTCTAAAGAAGCGATCAATTTATTAGACACATTGTGTGATGCAAGATAGAAGAGGCACAACAAAAAAGCTTCCACACTTCTGGTGTGGAAGATTCACTAATGTATCCTCTCCTCTTGTCTGTTTATTTTTTTGTCATGAAAGGAACTTCACATGTATTTTCCTTAGAGACATGGCTATCTCAAAACACCTTCCAAGAATCAAAAGAAATTTTTTTAAAAATACAAAAAATAAAAATCACTGGCCAATTGTTGTGTTGTTTTGTTACACCTGACAAAATATTGTAATGCTTTCAAGTGGCAAAGTTGTAAAGACAAAATGGTCTTGTGAAGTAAAAAGCCAATGAAGATCAATAGAATTTGTCTTCAGGAAAAATAAATCACATGTAAAACCTCCTTTTTCCTACCCTCCCTTGAGGATTATTTTTATAAGAACATTTCATTGAATTTAAACAAGATTTGTGCAGATAGGTGATGACATTGTTTAACAACTGTCTGTACACTCATGGAAGAGCAATTCACAGTTTTTAAAATAACTGTTTTTGAAAGATTTATTTATTTGAGAGAGAGCGAGTGGGGGAAGGTACAGAGGGAGTGAGAAAATCCTGAAGCAGACGCCCTCCTGAGCATGGAGCCTGATACAGGACTCCATGCCAGGACCCTAAGATCATGACCTGAGCCAAAATCAAGAGTCAGCCGCTTAACTGTCTGAGTCACCCAGGCACCCCTTGAAATAACTTTAATATTGTGGAGGGAATTAAGAAAGAACTTACATTGCTTGCATAATAAAGAATTGGGAGAAGTTTTGAAGGGGCAGTCTTTTTTAACCAATGGATGAATATGGTCTAGTAACATAATCACAGCTATTAAATATGCATTGCTACTGAAAACATGTGGTCAGTGAGATCCTAGATAAGCATTTGTGTGGGGAGATAAAATATATTTAAAAGAAACTGAGCACTGGTTGGAGATGGCATTCTGTCATACAAGGAGATAATTATTCACTGGTTTCAGTTCATCTGTCAAAATGGTCCTACAAATGAGGTCATAATCAGAGGTGTACCTCTTTCCAGATACAGAAGTATCACGTGCTATGCAATAGAGACCATTATCATCATCGCTGACTTCTTCATCCTCCTCCTCCTCATCGTAATAGCTACCATTTATTAATTTTAAAATGGGCTAGCACCATATTAAAGAGCTATCATATATTGGTTCAGTTCATCTTCACAACGTTATGACAATACCAGCATCTTCAAAATTCCTTTTCCTTCATTTCCTCCAAAGATAATGGTATTAGTCATTGGGACAACATGGCAAAATTATGGACTGACTTACAAAGGCAAAATTATGGACTGACTGAAAATGATAGATGGGCATCCTGAGTCTTACAACCAGGTAAAACCTGACTAAAACCTGACTAATTCAATATATTTCAAGTTAGCCAAATAAGACATGGCCCCAAGATTTATATTTAGAGTTTTTGTATAGTTAGGTAATATTCCAAAGACCAGAATGCCTGGTATGTGTTGATGATTTCCATTGCTTTAGCTTGAAAACGTTATTTATATTTTCAGGTTTAAGATATATTGTTTACACAGTGAATAGGGAAAGCAAAAACTATCCCCAATTCTGTAGGCAGAATCTATATGACTAGAAATGTACTGTGTTCCCTTGATGTAGTATGTTCACATGACTACTGAGCTATTGAAATGAGGCCAGCCTAAACTGAGATGCCCAGCAAGTGTACAATGCACACCAGATTTTGAAAATGTATTATAAAAATAAAGTAAAATATCTCATTAATAATTTTATATTGATTATGTATTGAATGATAATACTTGGGTATACAAGTTTAAATAAAATATATTAAAATTCATCTTATCTGTTCCTGTTTGCTTTTCAATGAAGCTAATGGAATATTTAAAGTTATATCGTTCACAGTTGTGGCTTGCATTCAATTTCTCTTGGACAGAGCTGTATAAACAGAGATTTAGGTTTCTGGAACAAAAAGGATGCCAGTGAACTGGGACTAATGAAATATCCTGGTGGTCCTGGGGACTATGTTAGGATGAGACTGCCTGGTTCTGATGATAATATGAAACACAGCATATGAAGGCAGAAGTAGTAAGTCCTATTTAGGAATGTATAAATTTTTAGGTGGTATCACCAGCAGCGGTTACCTCTGGTCTTCATTCATGGTTCCTTGCACATCACAGACTATCCCCAAACCAGGCCCTTCACACACACGTCCTTGCCTTGATCAGGAAAGAGTGCCAAAGTGAAAAACTACAGATACAAAGTCGAATATAGATATATATCTGTATGTGTGTCTATATACACATATAATTTGTTAACTATGCATTTATTGTTTATTAAATATATAATGCAAATGTAAAATATATAAATATATTTTTGTTTTAATATTTATTTATCTATTTATTTATTTTTTTAAGGCTGGCCCTGGTAATAAGAAATTTGTGTACCTTATGAAAGAGATTAAGTTTTATCATGTCAACAAGAAAGACAGCATTGAAGGACTTAAAATACAGCAGTGGCATGATCAGATTTCTATTTTGTAAGGATCACCATTGCAGAATACTGTCTTCTAGGTTTATGGTTCCTTGTGAAGACAGTATTTTGCAGTGAGGATCTTAAGCAGATAAAAACTAGCTCAGAAGAGAAACATGTTCCTTACTCATACTTGGGTAGGTTTTCTCCAGTTTCTAATGTGAAATTGGGACTGTAAAATGGGGAATCAACCAATACTCTTTGTATTCACACAGTGTGACTCATGCAGTCTGACAGAATGGCCCTTGGGGTTCTTTCAGAGTTCCTGTTTCAGTTAAGGTGAACTCTCCATCTCTCCAGTGTTCTCTTCCAGCAGAGAGTAGACATCAACTCTCTGCTCTCATTTGTTCTTGCACAGAAGTCTTCAGTTTTTCAATATGCCTATAATTGCTGGCTGCAAAGTAGAGGTCAAAGCTCAAGTGCAGAGGTAGCTAATGTGGATTTTAAGATTCACCTTAACCTGTGTGGGTTTTTAGAAGTTAGTAACCTCTCTGTAGCTGAGTTTCTAACATCTGAAAAATGAGGTTAAAAAGAATACCAGGAAATGCAAATCAAAATCACCGTGAGATATCACCTCACACCAGTGGAAATGCAAATCAAAATCACAGTGAGATATCACCTCACACCAATGGATGTAGGATGTAGTAGTAGTAGTAGGATGGCTACTATTAAAAAATAAGTAAATAAAAAGTGTTGACAAGGATGTGGTGAAATTGGAACCTTGTGCACTGTTGGTGGGAATGTAGAACAGTACAGCCACAATGGAAAATAGTATGATGGTTCCTTAAAAAAACCTAAAATTTGAATTACCATATGATCCAGCAAATCACTCCTGGATATATATCCAAAGGAATTAAAAGCAGGATTTTGAAGAGATATTTGCTCACCCATTTCTTACAGCACTATTCACAGTAGCCTAGAGGTGGAAGCAACCAGAGTGTTTATCAACTGATAAATGAATTTTAAAAATGTGGCATATATATCTACATATATATATATATGCATATATATATATATATATGCACCATGGAATATTATTCAGCCTTTAATTCGGCAACATGGTACAACATGAATGAATCTCGAGGACATTATGATAAGAGAGATAAGCCAGCCACAAAAAGACATATAGACAAATACTGTATGATTCTACCTGTATGAGGTATCTAGAGAAACCAAATTCATAGAAACAGAAAGTAGAATGGTGTTTTCCTGGGCCTAAGGGAAGGAAAAAGTGAGGAGTTATTGTTAATACGTATAGAATTTCAGTTTGGCAAGTTGAGGAAGTTTTAGAGATTGGTTGCCCAATCGTATGAATATAATTAACACAACTAAATGGCTAGATGGTAAATATTATGTTACATGGTTTTTACCACAATGAAAAAATAATTTTAAAAAATAATATCCAGGGGCACCTAGGTGATGCAGTTAGTTAAGCATCCGACTCTCGGTTTCAGCTCTGGTCCTGATCTCAGGATGGTGAGATGGAGCCTTGTGTGGGGCTCAGGGTTAGGAGTGGAATCTGCTCGAGATTCTCTCTCCTGCCCCTCCGACTTGTGCTCTCTATCTCTCTATCTAAAAGAAATAAATAAATCTTCCAAAAAAAAATATAGTATCCAGCTCATGAGGCTAATGTGAACATTAAATAATACATGTAAAGTGCTATGTGAAAGAACCATGCCTCAAACATTACAAGTATTTAATAATTGTCAACTATTATCACTACTTTAGAACTGAATTTCTCTTTTGTCAGTGCTGTGGCTGGCTGATCACTGTTGAGGCAATGGATGAATTTTTATATAAATTCGCTTTTATAACCGAAGAGTGCTTCCAGGCTTACTCTACCCATGAAGAACACCCATAGTAAACATAACTCGTGGCTTAATTCCACTACTAGGAACTTCTTCTGGCTCTCGCATACTTGTATTTTTGCTGTAGAACCATTTCATTTCTTTTATATATAGGCTATAGAAACCCATCTAAACTAAATAGAAATAGAACTTGTAATACGTATTTACTGTGGGTTATTTTTCAAAATCAACTGTTCAGAATAGATCACTTCCATAAAATTATCTGAATATTGTTATTTCTGCCAGTATGTGGACAAGGGTTGTTTTCTTTTATTTTAATCTCCACTGGGGCATTTTATTCTTGTCCACCTTGTTTCCTCACTTACAATTTATTTTTTTTAAAAAATGGATAAAATCAAGGTTAAGGTGTTTTTCATGTTTATCTAGATTTAAGAAAAAATTGTAACCATCAAACATAGCTATGATTTCTATCATGATCTGCTATTTTTATACATAATGGCAGGATTTGTAGTTTTGTCTTGTTTGCAAGCTTATTAAGATTGCTTTTTGCATATGATTGAGAATTGCTTTATAATCCATTCCTGTGTTACCGTTTCTAGAAAAGTATGTACTAGCCTGCTGTCACTCTCCAGCCCGTTGCCACAAAATACATATATTGCTCTAAGACATGAATCTCCATCTTCAATGGTATAATGGGATATAGATGAGTAATCTAAATTTTTAAGATGAAAAAGTGAGTAAAAACCTATTCCACAAAATGTCACGACACGCTATATACCTGAAAAAGAACTCTTATGGAACCCCCTTCATCATTGTAGCAGCTGTGATTGTAATCACTTTTAAATGATGTGTTCCACTGAAAGGAGTTGATCACATACGTTATGCAAAGTTAGAGTACCCAAATATATCTCCTTGTCTTGTTTTGTCATCAGATGAATGAAAGCTTATCTACTGCTCTTTATAAAATCTAAAAAAATCCTGTACTATACCTCATCAATGTAAAACAGTTTCTACCCTTGAAGCCTAGCCCTGAATTAGTCAGCTGCGATCCATCTGTTTGATGTGTTCCTTCAGAATAACAGACTCAGGCTCCTGGGTGGCTCAGTCGGTTAAGCCTCTGACTCTTGATTTCGGCTCAGGTCATGATCCTGGAGGCCTGAGATGGAGCCAAGCCATCAGGCTCCGCGCTCAGCGCTGTCTACTTGTCCCTCTCCCACTGCCCCTCCCACTGCTCACGCTCTCTTTCTTAAAGAGTAACAAACTAAAATACATGTAAATGACATACATATAGTTTTTAAATATGTATATAGTAATTCTAAAAATTCGTCACTAGTTATGGCAGTATTCTTCTGTTAATAAATGTGAATCAATGTGAAAATGTGTTTTTTTCCTCTACAAATAGTTCTGGAAAACTACTAAATTTTCTCTGTCTCTTTATCCACAAATTGGAATGAATTAAATTATTTCTGTTGGGTTGAGGACACTACTGTTCTGTCATTTTGAGAAATATAATGGGGCAATAAAAGTGGCATGTCTATTACACAGCTAGTCTACAGACTGGAGTGTATAATTTTAACAGAGTGTGTTCCTGATGCATACATAGAATCATAAATGTCTACTAAAAGTGTTCACACACTTAACCATGAATACAGGATCCACCCTAATGAAAATGGTCCACACTTTGGCCTACGGAAAAGTATGTCTACTCCTAGTTTTCACACTTCCTATACTCAATCTTCTTTTGGCCCCAACCACCTAGTTATCATGTGTCTATCTTTAACCACATTTCACAGGACATGTAATCCTCCTAGAAATACCAAATATACCTCCCTCAAGTACCTATAGCTTTCCTTTGTGTTATCCACCATAGCATCTTTAGATGGAATCCAGAATAATCATCAATGTCTGTCATCTTCCATCTCTGTGATTTGGATTCTGATTTAAATTTGCTTTCTATTCACTCCTGACCTCTGACTCTCCATTGGTAGATACTGGTGGGAAAATCCATGTAAGACATTTATCAGTCACAGAACTCTCAAATGTTCAACTGTCACCCAGATTGCCCACTAAACCCTGCTTACCTACTTGGTGTATCACAGGTCCATGGGTACTATACTGCCTGGCTCTGCTCTTCCTTTACTGTGCTTAGGAATCTGGATCAGTTTTCACAGATCTGTCCCTAGAGGCAGGTTTCCACCCCAGTTTCTGATCATCCCTTCTCCCTCATACAGTTGTGTTGATATGAGTTCCCTCCATACTTCAGGCTTATACCTGACTGGTGGCATGGACCATTAGAGTAAGACTTTGGGACTGGGCTCTAAATTAATGGTTTTAACATGTTTCATGCACACAGACATCAGGATTTTGCTATAAGCATTAACCACAGGTATCTATCATATTATGCTTCATTATTTTCAAAAGAATTGTTGCAAAAGTCATGTTAATAAAGCAGTGAGTAGCAAAATTCACAATACCATGGCTACTTACTGTTTTTGCTTATATAACTACATAATAAAATTGTCTTAGATATTCTTATTATAAATGAAGTCTTTAAATCCTTTATACTGTATGTTTGAGATTTCAGCAAGGCTTCCATCTAAATAGCCTAATTTATATACAAATTTCATTTTGTCCTCTTCACAATTATCTGCTTTCTGTCACCCCTAACTTCTCTGAATATATTTCATTGTTTTCTTGTTATGTTAATTTGTCTATTTTTAGAATAACAAAATAGCTATCATTTATTAAATATAAACTTGCTAATACTATGATCTTACTTCATTTCATACCTTTAGGAGATAAGTATTTTAAATGTTATTATATAACATGAAGAAGAGATAAAATTAGAGAAATTTTTTTGTCCTAAATTGCCAGGTCAGACTGCAAAGACCATGCACTTTCATCTCTCCTGTCTCCTTTTTTAATAAAGCTGGGCACTTTATCCTCTTTTATCCTGTTCTACATCTATCACATTTATTCATGGGGTGACAGTTGCTTCAAATCTATTTAAGAGCTTATCTAGTTATTTACATATGAGAGAGCATGCGGTTGGGATTACTACAAGAGCCAGGCAACACAAACAGAAAGGCTTCATCTTGTGCTTCCCAAAATAGCACCTCTACTGTTGGAACCCTTTTCAATCATCATCAGGTTTCTGAACCTTCAATTGTGCCAATCCCTCCAATATTTATAGAAGGAGGAAATACATAGCTAAAATCAAGAATGTATTCCCTTCTACCTTTTCATGTTTTTATTGTATTAATCTAACTAGGGCATACACACTCTGAAAGTTTGTATGTACTAATAAATGAATTATGTACATTATAAACACTATAATTATATACACTAAAATGTATATCACAAATACACTCTAATTTACACATTATATACATATGAATGCATATAGCAAATTATATATAATTAGTAGATATAAGTATATATTAACATAGATGTATACATTAAAATTCTTTTTAAAATTCCATTGCCAGGGTGCCTGGGTGGCCCAGTCGGTTTAATGTCTGCCTTCGGCTCAGGTCATGATCCAGGGGTCCTGGGATCAAGCCCCACATCGGGGCTCCTTGCTCAGCAGGGAGCCTGCTTCTCCCTTCCTCTGCTCCTCTGCCTACTTCTGGTCCCTCTCTCTCTCTCCCCCTGTGTCAAATGAATAAATTAAAAAAAAAAATCTTAAAATTCTGTTGCCAATATTTTTCTTAAAGATTTTATTTATTTATTTGAGAAAGAGAGAGAACGAAAGAGAGCAGAGCAGAAGGGAGGGACAGAGAGGAAAGCAGGCTCCCTGCTGGGCAGACAGCTAGACACAGGGCTTCATCCCAGGACCCTGGGATCATGACCTGAGCAGAAGGCAGATGCTTAACCTACGGAGCCACCCAGGCACCCCTCCATTGCCAGTACTGAATTTCCATGACTCAAGATAGTATTGTCTTCTCCTTTCTCACACAAACCCATGCTTTGTGTGTGTAGGTGTGTATGCACTTGCACACACACCTACACACACACACACACACACACACACACACACAAAGCAAGAGCAAGCCAAAATATGTTTTCTGTAAGGATTGACACTTGGTTAATCTGTAGGAGTGTTTTCCTTAATGATCCACGTGTTTCTTTCTACTAGCATCCATATTATTAATGCACATTTGTATATATTAAATACATCACATCAGCTAGAACCTATCAGCTCTAAATAAAGAAAACTCCTTTACAAATGGTTTAAAGAAATATTAAACTTATTGTCTCAAAAACAGTAGAACACTATTCAGAGAAAAATAACAGAATCTAGAATCTCTACAATTTAGCATCAGCAAATAAGAGACAGAATCTACATCATCCTCATTTAGGACTTGCTATTTAAGAGTTAGACTAGCATCATTTTCACCTGTGAAGGACTAAATACTTTCTATCTAAGATCAGGAACAAGGCAACAATATCTGTTCTCACTTATTCTATTTAACATCACAGCCAGTGCAACAAGGCAAGAAAATGAAATAAGATGCAAAATTATTGGAAAGAAAGAATTTAAGTGGTCCTTATTTTCAGATGACATGATCATGCACAGAAAACCCAAAGGATCTACAAAAAAATTCCTGGAATTAATAAGTGAATTTAACAAAATTATAAGATATGAAGTCAATATAAAATATAATTTATTTCTATATTAGCAAAGAACAAATAGAAGATGAAATGTTAAAACATCCCCATTTTTTTTTTTTTTTAATTTGTTAGAGAGAGAGAGAGCGCGCAAGCACAGGCAGACAGAGTGGCAGGCAGAGGCAGAGGGAGAAGCAGGCTCCCTGCCGAGCTAGGAGCCGGATGTGGGACTCGATTCCAGGACGCTGGGATCATGACCTGAGCCGAAGGCAGCCACTTAACCAACTGAGCCACCCAGGTGTCCCAACATCCCCATTTATAATAGCATCAAAAATACTTATGAATATATTTAATAATAGATATGAATGGCCTGTTCACTGAAAATTACAAAGCATTGCAAAAAAAATTAAAGAAGACCTAAATAAATGGTAAGCTACATCATGTTTATAAAAGAGGAGGCCCAATATTGTAAAGATAGTAATACTGCTACATCAAAGAAGTCAACTACAAAAGAGTATATTTTGCATGATTCTTTTTGAAAGTCTAGAAAAAGCAAAACAATGGCAACAGAAAAGCACTTAAAAAAGCCTAGCAGTAGTGGTCTGGGGCCAGGCATGAGAGGAAGAGCAGGACTGGAGGAAACTTTTGAAAGTAAAGGATGTGATCTATATCTTGATTGTGGTGGTTACTATAGTATTCTACAGTTACCACATTTAAATGGATTTTATTGTAAATATATTTAATACTTTAATTATAAAATCACAAAATGGGGTTAAAAATATAAAGGAAACAGATATGATAGTTATGGGAAAGTATCATGATTTTTTAATCTAAAAGTTATACCCAGTTTGGAGGGTTTTTTTTGTTTTGTTTTGGTTTGGTTTTTGGTTTTGGTTTTGGTTTTGGTTTTGGTTTTGGTTTTTTGGTGTGACAAGATTTGAACGGGGAAGGTACACCTTTTTTAAACTCTCCCTTATTTGAAAATTCAGTGTCTCAGAAACTACTCAGGAATAATAACATCATCAATGAATATAAACTATTTAGGAATGGTAAAGACCAATAAAATTACAGTGAGAGGCATAAATCACACAAAGATACAAGGAAATGAAACTGAGATATTATGATTTATAGTAAATATATATTTGGTCTTTGTCCCTGTTGCAGGCACATGGCTCCCTAAAACCCTTGGCATTTCCTAAGTGATAAGGGCTACCAAGGTGCCTTTTGTAATGTTAATGAGTGACTTTTAGAGGCGCAGAAGGAGAGGGACTGGTTGCCAGGGTAACCAAATCTGTAATTAGAGGTTTGAAACTCAGTTCACCTCCCCGACCTCCAAGGAGAGAAGAGCTAGTAGAACCAATCGCCAGAGGCCAACGATTGTTAAATAAGTTTCCATAAAAACCCAAAGGGAAAGGGCTCAGAGAGCTTCTGAGTTGGTGAACTCTTGGAGGGTGGCACGCTCAAAGAGGACAGGGAAGCTTCCTGCTCCTTCTCACATACCTTTCTGTTTGCAGCTCTTCCATCATGCTTTTGATTCATACCCTTCAGTATTCATACCCTTCAATTACAATAAACTGGTAATCTAGTGAGTAAACTAGTTTCTTGACTCTTGTGAGCCACTCTAGCCAATCAGTGGAACCCAAGGGGGAGGTCATGAGAACCTCTGATTTATAGCCAGGTCAGAAGTACTTACTGTAACACCTTGGGCTCGCTACTGGCATCTGAAGTGGAGGGTGATCTTGTGGGCTGGAGCCTTAACCCGGGGATCTGGTGCCTTCTCAGGGTAGTGTCAGAAGTGAGTTGAATTATAGGACACCCAGAGACTTTCGTGGCTATGTGGGGAAAAAATATACCCCACACATTGGAATTGATGTCAGAATCTTTAGCAGCCAGGTGTGATTTGTATTTGAAGTAGCAAAATGGTGTTTTTCTCACTGTTAGTCCTTTTATATTTCTTATTTTGCATTTTACTGTAAAGAACAATTTTTCACCTTCCTCCACTTATGTTCTTAGTGACACTGTAGATTAATGGATTATATATATATTTTTAGATTTTTTAATTTATTTATTTGACAGACAGAGATCTCAAGTTGGGGGAGAGGCAGGCAGAGAGAGAGGGGGAAGCAGGCTCCCCGCCGAGCAGAGAGCCCTATGCAGGGCTCCATCCCAGGACTCTGGGATCATGACCCAAGCCGAAGGCAGAGGCTTTATTTAACCCATTAAGCCACCCAGGTGCCCCAGATTATATTTTTTTAAAGATTTTATTTATTTATTTGACAGACAGAGATCACAAGTAGGCAGAGAGGCAGGCAGAAAGAGAGAGAAGGGGAAGCAGGCTCCCTACTAAGCAGGGAGCCCCATGTGATGTGAGGCTGGATCCCAGGACCCTGGGTCATGACCTGAGCCAAAGGCAGAGGCTTTAACCCACTGAGCCACCCAGGCACCCCAAATGGATTATATTTTAAATTAAAATGAATTGTAACATCATATTTCTCATTTTGATGCTTTGTCTCTGTATATAAAATATAGATAATATGCAGATATATACTTATATATAGTTATGTATAATATATAATCATAAATATATATTATACATAAGGTAGATCTAATATATAGATATAAATATTTAGATATACAAACATTTATTATATATTATAACAAATTTTTATATATTATTATTTGATATATATATTTTTAAAATTTTACCAGTGTGAACTTCCTACAGTCTGGTTCCTATATTCTTTTGAAATTGTCATCGTCGTGTCTCTTCCCTGCCTCCCTGCTGACCTCACTTCTTGAGTTCAGCCAAGAAAGAATTCAGAGCCAAACTCTCAAGTAAGCAATAGCGTAATAACAGTTAAAAAGAAACTACCCTATCAACATAGGAGAGGGCCGGCCTAGAGGTTGCAACAGCATAAGGAATCAGGGTTATCTTGTTTTTTAATCCTTAAATGGGTTATGGGTCATAGGTTGGTCTCTGACTGAGGTTACTTTCAGTCACTTCTGGGACTCCTTCCAATGGTCAGAAGCGGGACTTTATGGCCCTATGTGCTTCTTTTAGGAACAGTTATGGCAGCCGTTCTTGGCAAGGAGGGGGTCAGAACCTCAATGTTATAATGAAGATATACGTTACTGTGGACAGCAGTTAGAGGGAAAAATGCATGTGTATCCCAGAGGTCTTCCCAGGCTGTTTGGAACTTGGTTTCCACCCTTTTTTATCCATTGGAAAGCATGTGTTCCCTGCTTATACCTAGCTAACTCCCTCCTCTATCAAAATGTCCCCATTGTAGCCTTACTACAACTTTCTAGAACAAGATCTTTCAGATCCTTCCACTTTCCCTTCTCCAATTCTAGAATCATCCTATAAGGGAATAACTTTGATAGTAATAGTATTTAGCAACCAAGATTTGGGTACTAGGAGTGTTCGTTGGTTTTGGGGATGTCATAAGTTCTGGCAAACAGAGCTTAAAACATACACATAATCAAATCATTAGTTCTACTGGATACCTCAAGTTTTAGCCTAAGACAAGAGGATACTTCCGGGCACCTGGGTGGCTCAGTTGGTTAAGCAACTGCCTTTGGCTCAGGTCATGATCCTGGAGTCCCAGGACCAAGTCCCACATCGGGCCCTCTGCTCAGCAGGGAGTCAGCTCCTCCCTCTGCCCCTCACCTGTCTCATGCTCTCTCTCAAATAAATAAAATCTTAAAAAAAAAAAAAAAAGACAATAGGATACTTCCTTTCCATCCCCTATTTCTCATTTACATCTCCCACTTCCCACAATGAAAACCCTGACTCCAACAAGCCACAATATATTTACTCATTTGCTAAATCCAGTTCTACACACACACACACACACACACACACACACACACAGTTTTGGAAAGCTGGATAAAAACAAAGATAGTGAAGTTCAAGATGTTTATCTAACTTTTTCTGTCTTTATACAGTTATCCCCCCCCCCATTTGCTTTAAATGTATATTTGCAACCATCCCTGTTGATTATGTTTATTTTTAAACCAAGTAAAACTTGAGGGGCACCTGGATGGTTCAGTCACATAAGCGGCTGCCTTCAGCTCAGGTCGTGATCCCAGGAGTATAGGGATTCCACACGGGGCTGGGAGTCTGCTTCTCCCTCTTCCTCTGCCCCTTCCTTCTACTCATTCTCTCTCTCTCTCTCTCTTTAAATCTTTAAAAAAATAAATAAGTAAAACGTTAGCATGTCATAAGAAGACAAAACCATTTAGAGTACATATAGAAAATCAATGTACTGTCACTTCCTCACTATCCTTCCACACAGTTCTTACGTTTCAGTCTGTAGGTAATGAACTTTCTTGTCTATTCATCTTCTGTTCTTTTTCAAGCCCAAGGATGTGTATGCATACCCACACTGGACATCACTCATCAGCTTATTAATAGCTGCATCGTACTGTATTGCATAGAAATAAAATAGTGCAGTCCATCATTTTTTTATGTCTAATCATTTAGGTTATTTCCAGTATTCTGTAATTGCAAACATTGAAACAACGGATCCCTTTGTGTAACTGTGTGGATGTGTTTTGTATGATGAGATGGCATAAAAATACGGTAAATTCCTAGAAGTAAGATTGGCGGTATCTTAGTCTCCTCAGGCTGTTATAACAAAATGCCACAGACTGGGCAGCTTAAACAAAAGTAATTTATTTCTGGGGCACCTGGGTGGCTCAGTGGGTTAAAGCCTCTGCCTTTGGCTCAGGTCATGATCCCAGAGTCCTGGGATTGAGCTCCACATCAGGCTCTCTGCTCAGCGAGGAGCCTTCTTCCCCCTCCCCTCTCTCTGCCTGCCTCTCTGCCTACTTGTGATCTCTGTCAAATAAATAAATAAAATCTTTAAAAAAAAAAAAAAGTAATTTATTTCTCCCAGTTCTGAAGGCTGGCTAGGCCAAGGTCAAGGTGCTGGGCAAGGTAGATTTCATTCTGAGACCTCTCTTCTTGGCTTGAAGTCAGCCATCCTCTCACTCTGTGCTCATATGATTTCTTCCTGCATGCATGATGGGAGTGAGATATCAAATTCTCTGGGGTCTCTCCTTAGAAAGACACTAATCCCATCATACCAAGACCCCACCTTTATGACCTCATTTAACCATAATTACCTCTTTATAGGCCTTATCTCCAAATACAGTCATGCTAGGGATTAGGAACAAGATATGAATCTTAGGAGGATAAGGTTTTAGTCTGTAAGGGTCTACTTAGCCAGAGCGAGCCATTTTGTTGTTTATGCAGTAAACTTAGATTGACCATGCTCCTCCCCCACCCCGCCAGGAACTTACTTAGAAACAAGTCTGGGAAACCAGTAAAATATGGCTGACCAGCCCCTGATAACAGAGCCCATATACCAGGACAGGTCAGGTCAGGGGTAACAGAGCCCAGAATGCAAGGATGAGTCAAGCCAGGTGGAGACATCCAATCAGAAAAGCACCTCCCTAACCACCAAAGAATGTGGGCCCTGCCTTTTGGGCGCCTTTTGGGCGCCAATTCTGACCAGAGTGATAGGCTAGTTCAAATAGCTACTATAGGGTGAATTGTAATTCAATTGGCCACCTGTGTGTGGGCCAGTTGAATTAGAGCAAAGCAACCACATGGGCTTTGCTCTATAAAAGTTAGTCTGTGAGGCTGGGAGGGGTCGCCTCTTTGCAAGAGATGGCCTGAACCGTCGGTTTGATTCTCGATGCTTGGCGCGAAATAAAGCTTTGCTTGACCTTCGCTTTGTATCAGTCTCGTTCCTTTGACCATAGACCCAACATAGTCCATAGCAGATGTGTCAAAGGTTATTTTCCCCCTGCCATTGTCTTCTACCATAATTTTTTTCAGATTTTCTACCATAATTTTTTCCATCTTTTTTTTAATTGTATATATGGTGAAATGCAAACGTTTTAAATATTAGTTCAAAAAGTTTTTAAAAGATTGTATGCCATTATCCAACACAGAGTATAGAATATTTCTATCATTCTAGAGATTACATTCCTGCCCCTTTCTGGGAAATTTAACCTCCTCCAGAGGCAATCACTTTGAGACTTCACTTAACATAATGTTTTTGAGGCACAGATGTGTTAGTCTGTTTGTATACATATTCTATTTCTTTTTATTTAATATAATGTTACTGAAATTCATGCATGTTGCTATGTGCATCTAATGTATTCCTTTTCATTCCTCAGTATCATTTCATTGTATGAATAGAACACAATTTGTTATTTTCTGATTGATGCATATTTGTGTTGTTTCATTTCTGGCTACTATAAATAAGACTAGTGTAACCATTCTTACACGAAACTTTGAAAGTATGTTATTCTTTCTCTTGGGTAAATACATAGAAGTGGTTATGCAGTTGTATTATAGAAATGTTTTTCATTTGCAAGAAATTTCCAGTTTTCAAAAATGTTGTCTCCATTTTATGCTCCTTCTAGCTGTGTATAGAGTTCTAGCTACTCCATTTTTTGTCATCATTTGCTATTGACAACCTTTGATTTTAGCCACTTTTGTGTATTTTAATTTGTGTCCCCTAATTAATAATTATTAACACCTTTTTTTTCATGTGCCTTTTGGTATATCCTCTTTTTAAAAACATCTACACAAATCTAAAAAGAAAAAAAGAAAAGACACACACACACAGACAAAGAAAACCATCTATACAACCCCCCTTTTTTTTCATCTACACAATTCTAATGCCTTTTAAGAGAGGGTAGTTTTCCGTTTTAATGCTGGGCTGTGTAAGAGTCCACTATAAAGAGATAAATGTGGCAGGTGAATCTTTTCCAGTCTGTGCTTTGTCTATTTCTTAATGGTGTACTTTAATTAAATTGCTTGCTTTACCTCTGAAAGCTTGGTTTAGATTTTTCCAATGGAGTGAAACACAGTGCAAAGATCTTGACAGTTTTCTCAGAAACAAGAAGGGCAGGTGAGGGCGGCCCGCGCATGGATTCCCTCCTGATTGATCCTGGAGGTGTAGAATCACTTCCATTCAAGCTGCCATGGCCTTGAAATAAGTTCTGACCTCCTAGAACTGCCCAAGACCCTCAGCATGACCAAGATTTCACTTTTTCTACCTTTTTTCACTGTTGAATTACTAAAGCATACTAGTTTTAAAGCACAATTTATGAAATTGCAATATTTAGCATTAATTGCTTGTTATAACCACACACCATATATTATCAAAATAAAATAAAATGGAAGTTGGATTTTCAGTAAGCTTATTCCTTTCTTAGAAATAACCAAAAAGAATAAAGGAATGTTGGATGTGTACCAGTAAGTCATTGGGTTTTTGTGAGATTAGCTTTAGCCATAGCAGTGATTTTTTTTTTTTTTTCTTAAATCACTAAACTTTTTTTATATATAGTCCTGGCCACAGCTAAATTTGCCCTTTGTGTCCTCCAAGCTGGACTACTGTGAGGAATTCTAATCAAGGGTTTCTTGAAGAGCTTCTCATAAGTTTCCTGAGTTGCAACCTGGGGAGAACACAGCATAGAGCTTGTTAACTGCCTCTGATTGCTAACAATGTGTGCCCTGAGGGAACAGTGAGGCGCTCTGCCTCTGAGTAATGCCTCCAGCTATGTAAACCTCCCGAGGTGCTTCATTTGATATTAATAGCTGAATCAAACTCTTATTTACTGGAAATCCTCTTTCAGTCACTTAAAGATGGAGAATTTAAAAACTTTTTTGAAAAGCCCCTACCATATCTAGGGCTTTTCCATTTTCCATTTTTATCCATTTCATGTGTAAGTCAGGGTCAGGTCAGCCTGAAAAGAAAATGTTAGCCAACATGTCTCTGTCTCTGTCTCTCTCTCTAAATCACAGTGACTGTTAAGTATTTATGTTATTCTTAAGACAAAACAAACATATGCTTTTAGAACAATTAACCTTAAATACCCATCTCTTTGAAGTATATGTATATGACATATATACATACTTATGCTTATGTATAATAAATAAATACATGCTATCTTATGTACTTATAAATAGCAAAGATTTAACAGTCAAAATCATAGTCCCAACTGGCAGAAATTAATGATGTTAGTTATAATACATTTTGGCATAGCTATCCCACTGAAGCCATTTGATGTCATAGTACACAGACTATAAAGTTAAATATTTATAACTTCTGCCTTTCTTAGCCCTTCCTTGCATGAGGAAAGGATAATTGCAAAAATAAAGCCGCTCCCCAACAAATATTTTACAGGGTTACTAACAAGGAGTCACATACAGAATGGAGTTTCATCTGAGCTCACATTCCTCCCTCACACTCAGTCTGATAATAATGAGAACTGCAGTGGCCAAGGGTTCAGTGGCAAGAGCCAGTCGAATATGGCACTAAGGTCCAAGATGATGGTAGAATTGAATAAATGGTTCCTGACCTCTGAAATTGTTGCTTTAAATTGTTGTATGAGCCATGTTCTGTCTGCAGCAAAGAATGTAGCTCAAGTTAACAAGGCAGTTTATTAATCCATATTCACAAGGTTATTAATCTTGTTTTGCTTTTGTAGCAAACAAAACATCCCAGAGTACTGAGAGAGCACTAACTAAATAGTACATCTCTGATACTTTATATTTGTAAAACACATCTACATACAGAACGTTATTTAATGTTTTGCAATATTTTTTTCCTTTTATAATTGAAGAAACTGAGACTTAGGAAAGTTCCATAGTCCTAAACTTTACAAAGCTAGTAAGTATCAGGTAATTGATTCTAACCTGCTTTTTAATCTGAATTTATACTGACTCTGTTTAATATAAATGAATTCCGTTTATACTACCCATTTAATGATAGTGGTAAAACGTGGGTCTTTGATAGTTAAGATATTGGCAGAAGGAAAATAACAGTGGGTTGGGGGTTAAAAGAACTGTCTGTACATCATGCTGAAAAAGCATGACAAATGGGCATAAGTTCCTGGGTCCGGTCTGGCAGTTAGAGCCTGTGACTGGAATTTCTAAGTGTGCGTTGTTGAATTATAGTGGATAGCAGCATCATGGCAAGACTTGACTCTTTAGAGGAAAGTGTGGAGTGGAAAAGATTCATCAGATGTTTGGAGGCTTAGGCTAGGTTGCAGCCAAAATTGGTATTGAAAAAAAAACCAGTAGCCAGTTTGTATAGAAGCTGACAGTGGACAGTTAAGAGAAGGTAATCTACATGCTTAGGTCCAAATAGTTGGGAAATGAGAGAGGATAGGATTTTGGATATACTGATGTGGTAGAGACACATAACATAGATATTTGGTTCTCAATTGTTGACTCTTCAGAAAAGCCAGAAAACGTGTTGATCAAAATTAAGTTTATTAGATTTACCACAATGAGGGAGAACTCAACCTTGACAGAGTCTTAATAGCCTCAAAATGAGAAATTAAGGCAAAATGTTTGTAGAGTTTTAGAGGACTGAACTGGATGGCTTTAAGGGGATCTTTCTCAACTAGAAATTAGTCAGAATTTGGTAGCATTTAAGACATCATAACTTTCGGTGGGTACATAGAAGCAAGGGTCTTGAAGCAAGTCTTGATCAGAAAGCAGTTAGCCTTGTTAAGTAATCCGTTTAGTTAGTTCATACTCTTATCTTCTAGAAACAGGTATTTCCTGGAGCAAGCAACTGGATTAATTTTGCTTGGTTCCAGCATAGTTTAATACAAGGACAGGGAATTATCTTGGGTTCGGTTCTATAGCCTAGAAGAACTGAATTCCAGTGGCACTGTGTGTGACAGTGTGTATGTATGTGTGTGAGAGAGAAAGAGACTGAGAGAGAGGTCTCCAAACCCTGGGGAGAAGCTCAAAGAGTGACTTAGAAAAAACTATAATTTAATGAATGTGAATATTTACCATCCTCCTAATTGTTCCTGAGAGTCTCTGAGATGGAAAACATAATTCTGATATTCCTTTAGTTTTCTCAGTCCTATATGCTGAGACTATGATTCATATATCTAAAGCATTTTTTCAGGGGCCCCTGGGTGGCTCAGTCCATTAAGCATCTGCCTTTGACTCAGATCATGATCCCAGAGTCCTGTGATCAAAGCTCTGCATCGGCTCCCTGCTCAGCAGGGAGTCTGCTTCTCCCTCTCCCTCTGCCCTTCCCCCCAACTCATGCTCTCTCTCATGCTCTCTCTCTCAAATAAAATCTTTAAAAAAATTAAAGTATTTTTTCATAAATTATGACTTAACAAACATAAGTAAATTAATGCATCTAGTGCTCAAATGAAGAAATGGAAATACCCTTCAAACCTGGAAGATTTAGGGAATTTTCAAATATAGTTTCCTATTAGTGACTTTCACCTTACAGGTTGACCATAGAACCTCATTCAGCATTAGTTATCATTCATTCTTCCAAAGTATATGGCTTTGGGTTTTAGTGTGCTGCTTCCTCCTGTAGTGAAAGGAAGCCCAGGAAGGAGCAGGCATGAGTTTGAAGGTATCTGGCCTTAGGAACTCCAGCTAATTAGAGATGAAAGGGCAGCTGACACCTTAATATTTATAAGCATTACTAAGTCTTTGCAAGAAGGGAGAAGAGGTAAGGAGAAGGATGCTTTATAGACAGGTGAATTTAACTGCATTTAAAATAGAACTTCCAGGCACACTACAACAACAACATATTTTGATAACCTTGTCCATTTATCTAGATGCCTTTGCTTTTTGCCTAAAATATAAAAATAAGGAAATTTATTGGAAAGTGTAAGAAACACCAGCAAAGTACTTACTGAAGACTATGATGATTCAATATCTCTATTAAATATTCTGACATTTCTGTGCTAATTGTCGGTTCCATATGTTTATACAAAGCCCAAGAAAAAAAGAATTAATGAAATATCTAAAGCATTATAAAAATTTGTGTCCACAGTTTCTTCATGTACCCCTAAAATGCACATCATCGTTATGATCTAACAAAAATAAGCTTTACATACACTCCCAAATTAAGAAAGCTAGTAACTGGTAATATATTAATTTTATTCTGAAAATAGAAGCCTGGATTGCATTATTCTTTTATAACTTGCCATGGAATAGTCAACCTAGAAGTGTCTATTTCAGAAGTGTTTGTGTTATAAAAATAAATATTGAAGTTTTTTTTCTAAATTAGAACTGTACGAAGATAGACTATAACTGCTTTGTGAGATAACGACTTTGTCAGTAGAGCTGATAAAGAATTTTGTGAATGACTGACTCAGATTCAGCCAAGAAGGAATTTCTGCATTGGGAGAATGGGTGAAATAGATGACATTTAAAATTCTTAGACTTTTCTAAAGAGGATTAATATAAAAACTAGCTCAAAACCTTGTTAGATAACTTCAGATGACATCACACTTCAATATACTACAGTATCATACCAGCCAAGGTGATCTTAAGTTTTCCCTCAGCTTCACCAAACTTTACAGAGGTCTTCTTCCTGTTTCTAGGTCCCTGACCTCCATTTCCTTAGAGCATTTATGTTAGAAAACTAGTACTTGTCACATCTACCCCTTTGAGGTATAAATTCTTTAAAAGCTCCTGTCAGTTTTACAATCCAGGACTGACTGTCTCAAGGACCTAGGAGCTATCCCTTTGAAATACTGTCATCAAGGAAAATAGTGCCCTGTCTCTGTGGGAGGATAGGAGCCTCACTTCAGTAGTAGACTAGCTATAGGAGGCACCTTGGTCCAAGCTATAAAACTACTCCCTATCATGAAGATAAAAGAAAATTTACTTTTCCTTTGGATAGGGCTAATTTGCAAGTACAGATGGCTTAAGATTTCCTCCATCCCAGTTCTTAACAACTCTCTAGCCCTTTGTTTCTTTTTCTCAAAAGGAAAAAAATTAAAAACACAAAGTGGTTTTTTTTTCACTAATTCGCTGATTTATTCTTTCAACAAATATTTACTTAGAGGTTCTTTGAAGGCACTAAAACGATACAAGATGAGTATAAGTGTTTTCTGAAAGAGATCACAGTTAATCAAGAGATATAAATATATAAACAAGAATAATACCAGAATAAAAAATTTAAAGATAGAAATAAAGTACTCTGAAATATTTAAAGAAGTGAAATGATTTGTAACTCGTTGGTGAAGGAGATGGACTATTCACAGGAGGATTCATGGAGGAACAAGTATTCAAGCTGGGCCTCTAACAATGGCAAGAAATGTGGGCTTTGGCTCCATAAAGAAGAATACTTTGAGGAGGAGGCTTTCAAAGCAAAGGCAAGACGACAGACAGAGCTGTAAGCCTCCCCTGAGACTTACAAGTGGTGCAGTGTAATAAACACAAATTTTCTTTAGGGGGAACAAAACCAGAAGATTAGGTTGACCTAGATCTTGAAAGATCTTGAGAACCAAGCCAAGGATTCGGGATTTTATCCTATGAATAATGAAAAACGATCAGAGTATTTTAAACTAGAGAGAAAAGTGACCAAATCTGCATGCTAAGAAGTGCAATGAGGCAGTAGTTGTCATTTTTGCTCACACCTTACTTCAAAATATTTCGAAAGAAAAACATAGCAACTCATTATAAAGATGTTTTCCCCAAACCAACACTTTGAATTGGTGTCTTGTGAAGAAAACATGGGAAAGAAGAACCAGCCTGACACCTTGATTACAGGAGCATTCTCAGGCAGGTCAGTTTCAGGACAAAACACACATGGAAATGGAGGATGTGGAACATGATTCCCTAAGTTTATCTGGTCCCATGTATTTCTTGGGAAACCTTTCTCACTCCTATAGACATGCATATGGATACAACATTCTGAAGACTGCTGAAGGACAATGCAGTGGAGAATATGAAGACTGGAGACAGAGTTAACAATAAAATATTTTTATTTTAGTCCATGCACAAGTTGCTTAGTGCACAAAATAGGGCAGCAGAAGTGGGTTTTAGGTGCTGCTGCTTAACAAGTTACTCCACACTTATTTTCTTCAAATAACAGCCATTTGTAGTTGCCTGTGAATCCGGTAAAGGGAACAGTATCACCTGACTGTGGGTTGCCTCGCTCAGGCAACTGTGATTTGCCAGCACGTAGGCTGGGGTCTCCCTAGTCTAGGATGGCCTCACTCATATATACCCAGCACCTGTTGATTGGGGAGATGAGGGCAATGTGTCTACTTATCCCTCAGGTTCATTAAGGTGTGATAATATGGAGGTGGCAGAGTTCCAAGAGAAACAACCAAGACATTTGGAAAACTAAACTTGAAACTGGCACGTTATTCCTGCTATATTCTATAAGTAAGTATGTCACAAGACCAGCACAGAATCAAGGGGTCAAGATGTGGACTCTAACCACTTCCTGAGAATTGTTGCAAAGTCGTATTTCAAGAAACATGAACAACAGAGAAAGGAAGAATTGTGGTCACTTTTGCAATTAGCCACAAAGGTCGTATGGAAGGCCTCTGAGATTTTAGAATGGGACTGCTTTAAAAAGAATAATCTTGCAGGAGCGGGCAAGTCATACCAATGGGAAGACAGTCTAGAGTGTGGAGGTTAATGAAATAGTGGAAGTTTACTTGATACAATGTGGTAAAATAGATGTAGTCAAGAGACAGTAGAGGTGAAAGAAGAAAGAATGACCAAGATTGGGTGAATTATTAGTTATAGGAAGAATAAAGTTCTTACTGAAATTAATTGTAGTTGAATTGTACTTAAATATGGAGTTAATTAAATTCATCTTAATTGGGTCAATTAATCTATATGTAAATTTGGCCAACTTCATCATGGATGCAGAGAAACATAGAATATTAGTTTTGATTGACAAAGCCTTCAAAATCCATCTAATCCAATCCCCTCTTTAACACATGAGAAAATAGAATGTATCATTCAATAATACATAGAAATCATGTTATTTAACCCATAAATAAAGAGCATTTGTTATAACATACCTGAGTCCAGAACTAGTGATAACAGAGACCAAGTAACTCAGTTATGTGTTCTGAGAAGTACTGTCAGGGTACAAGTAAAAGAAATCCACAGGTAATGTAAAATTCAGTTTTCATCAGCAACCCTCAACCACTTTCCAAATCTTTAATAACTGATCTTCATGTTGTCCTAAATCATCATATTTGAGAATAAAGGAACCTTGGAGAAAACCTAATCCAGTTGTTATAAAGCAATATTTTAAAGCACATGGTGGTCTAGTTCAACACACTTAACATAAGAGGATATTGAACAAAAGTGTAAATCAAGTCATGTGCTGAAGGCACTAGAGTGAGTTGTTGGCAAAGCTGGCTCAAGGACCCATTTTCTCAGACTCCCCAGCTCGCTGCCGCCCTACCTCTACCTGAGGCAGGCGGAGGAGCAGGAGCAGTGAGAGGACAATAATGAATGGTATTCAGAGGCAGAACGTGAATCCCAGAGGATGGCCTGAGAAATATGGAACTGACTGCAGCTAAAACGAATGTACGTTTGCTGTGTAAATAGAGCGATAGACGCGGTCATAAACATAGGCACGCGTGTATGTGAAGGTCACTGACCACTGAGTGCTCTCGCTCATGAGAAGATACAGATCTTCGGACTCACAGATACGTGAAAAGAATCCATCTGTTCACTCTTTTATCTTACCCATTTGTGCCTCATTTTCTTCCACAGATAGAATCAGAGGGTGGCTAATCAGTGCTCTGTTTAATCAGGTATTCTGATTAATAGTAGCTATACATATTTTGCAGGTAATTAAATTCCCAAACATTAGGATTCGAGTAAATATCTTTGACATTAAGTCTATACCAAGCAAAATATAATTTTTCTTTGTTGAATCAACAACCCTAATAGTTCAGGGTTATTATGATGAGTTTCATTATCCTCTTATTGCTGAATTGCAAAAGGGCCTCTCCACGGCGCTCCCTGAGCTCCAGAATACCACAGAACAGGCAGATTGTGCATCACAGAAAAAGAGGAAGAAATCCCCCCATTCTGCACGTCCTGCACAGAGCTTCCCATTTCTGTTTATAAATTTTACACATTTACAAATGTTCGTTTTGGATTGTAAATAAAGACTGAGGAAGAAGCAACCCATAGGATCTTGGTAGTTACGACAGATGGTGTTAGCCATGTGGGAATGCTCAGAATACAGAGAAATAAATTGTTATATAGTGAGGGCTCTGTCTTACACAAATGTTGGGTATAATGCTAATCAATTAATTCCCGTAGTATTTTAAAACAGTATCTAGTGAAAACTTTTGTTACTAAGAATTAGGGAATAGTGTAACAAAATTAAGTAATAAGCAAGTAAAATTAAGTGTTCATTCCAGATGTAAACAAAATAATAGAGTTTACTAATCCTCAGTGTTTAAGTATCTTTTCAAGCTGAATTTGTAAAGGCAATGTGATCTCCAAAGCAGACTAGTTTTATTAAAACAGTAATTTTATTCAAAGAAGCCAAATTTCCCTATCATTAGAATATGAGCTGCTGGGAAATTCTCAAGGCAAAAATATTTTCCAGAACCAATACCTACCATACTTACTGCCCCACACACCAGAGCTACGTAACTCACTCTGCAAGCTCCAACACCTTTGGCCTTCCTGGGAAACCCCACACTGCACCCACCCAGACCTGGCTACCTGGCCCGTAGCACCTGCAATCATGATAAAAAGAAATGATCATTTCCTGATGCAGGGGCTTGGGTAAAGGGACCAGCTCCCTCATGCAGGTTAAAGAAAGAGTTGCAAAAATAGAATTTCTTTAGTACTGTGAATAATGTGTCCAATGGCCGCTGTCCACCACAGAGAATTGACACCCACGATTGGACATTTTAAAATACACATGTAAGGGACGCCTGGGTGGCTCAGTTGGTTAAGCAGCTGCCTTCGGCTCAGGTCATGATCCCAGCGTCCTGGGATCGAGTCCCACATCGGGCTCCTTGCTCGGCAGGGAGCCTGCTTCTCCCTCTGCCTCTGCCTGCCACTCTGTCTACTTGTGCTCACTCTCGCTCTTCTCTCTCTCTGACAAATAAATTAAAAAAATAAATAAATAAATAAAAATAAAAATAAAATACACATGTAAGGCTTCTCTTACTGGTCAGAAATTTTACATCATTTCTTTTTCTTCTTTAACTCGTATTTCCATTCCACTTCATTCACAGACTTAATGTAATATTAATGCAGTACATTTTTATTCTTAGATATTTTTGTTGATCACCCTATCAGGCCATTGTACTGCCTAACCCCAGCGGGCATTGTTCATATAATACATATCATTTCTTAATTCCTTGAAAATAAAGTATGTTAATTTAAATTTATTTTCTTTACATTTCCCAATTTCCCATAACCATAAGATCCTAAGACTTTAAAAAAATTTCTTTGGAGGTCAAGTTATAATTACAGCAACGATGAGTACACAGTAAAAATAATTCTATTACCTATTATGATAATTGTAAAATAAAAACAATAAAATGATACTGAAAATTAATTTTAAGATAATTGACCCTTCTTTTTAATTAATTAATGTGCCATCAGTTAATAGCATTAATTGCTAGAATATGGAAAAGTTCAGTAGCTACTCTCTCTCTCCCCAATTCTCACCTTCAAATGTGAGCTCTGAAAAATCTTTTTTGCATAAAAAAGTGGATGGATCTGGAAAGAGTTTCATAGCTAAATTCTCTGAACTACAGAGTTTTATGGCAATATCACCTAAATATCTTTCATCAAATTTTCTTTATGTTCTGTTAGTAGATAGTTTGATTAGTTCCCCTTTTAATTTTGTAGGAAAGAATGAAGTAAAAATACCTGATTTGGAACATGATTGTTACCCGTCATTAGATTCATTCACTTTTTCAAAACCAACACTTACTTTAATGCCTCCAAGATTCTTTTTTTAATTCCTTGAGAGATACCCCTTTATTTTGCACAGTATGAGATGAATATCCCAGTTTAAAGACCAGTCTACTAGGCTATCCGACTGTTCTGTGCCCTATTTCCTGTGGAAAGGCTGAGAATGTATTGCTGTATGGACTCCATTAACTTCATCCCTTCCAGTACATGCAAAGATGGTGAGGCTCTGAGTGACAACAGGAGACATGCAAGTGTTTTCAGACAGCAGGGAATGTTACATGAGATAAACAGGACAAAACACTCCATAATAGGAAACATCATGAAAGGCAAAGTACAAATCTTTCAAGAAATGACTGTGCCTCATTTATTTTTTTAAGATTTTATTTATCCTGAAAGAGAGAGAGAGACGACGAGCAGGGGGAAGGGTAGTAGCAGACTCCCCACTGAGCAGGGATCCCAATGTGGGACTCCATCCCGGGACCCTGGGATCATGACCTGAGCCAAAGGCAGATGCTTAACCGACTGAGCAGCCCAGGTGCCTGACTGTGCCTCATTTAAAAATAACCAGGGACACGTCTGCCTTTGGTTCAAGTCATGGGGATCGAACCATGCATTGGGCTCCCTGCTCAGCCAGGAGCTTGCTTCTCTCTCTGTCCCATCCTGCTGCTCGTGCTCTCTCTTTCTCTATCTAAAATGAATGAATAAAATCTTTAAAAAAAAAAAAAAGGGAAAAATAACCAGAAACAAAATATTTAAGTTCTTCTTTAGTAATTTAGAGCTTGTCAATAATCTTTCAGAACTTAAACTACTATGAAGTGGAAAAGTTTCTGTATCCCCATAAAGGTAATAGGAAACAGAAACTGTTCATTAGTAGACAGTACCTACTATTTCAGCTACAAGAGTGTGGAGAAAGCTCTGAGGTCACCATATTCATCTATGGCAACATTTCATATGGAGTAATCCTGCCAACATGAAGTTGATCTAACAAGTCTTCTGCATATGACTAAATCAGGTGAATATTTCATCCTATCAAGTAGGATTGAGAAGGTGTAAGGAGAATCACCGCTTGTAATGCAAAATGGTAGATTGATATAAGTGCACATAATGACCAACTTCATCCATTCCAGGCATTAAATATGGCTGCCTACCATGGTAACCAATAATCAAATGTGGCTATTTAAATTAATTAAAAGTAGGGATGCCTGAGGGTCTCAGTCCATTAGGCGTCTGCCTTTGGCTCGGATCATGATCCCAGGGTCTTGGGATCGAGTCCTGCTTCGGGCTCCCTGCTCGGTGGGGAGCCTGCTTCTCCCTCTCCTGCTCTGCCTGCTCTGCCTGCTGTTCCCCCTGCTTGTTCTCTCTGACAAGTGAATAAATAAAATCTTTTTTAAAAAGAAAAAAATTAATTAAAGTAAATAAAACTAAATTTTCAGTTCTTGACTCATACTAACCTCATTGCAGGAGCTTTATAGCTGCATGTGCCCAGTGGCTATGCATTGAACAATGCGGATACAGAACATGTCCATTCTTGGCAGAATTTGCATTAGGTATATCAAACCACTGGAAAGCCAATTTTAAATTTTTATTTAACAGACACATGTAATATAAGTACTATATGATTAACATAAGAATTATATGACTCATCCCAAATAGAAAGAAATAAACAATTTATTTTAATGGCTGTTTTAATGGATGTTAGCATCTTTAAAATCATATGAATATCATTTGATATATGGAAAGATGAGATTTTATAACTCTACTCTGGTGGCCTACAGGTTACTAAGCTTCCAAATTTGAGAAATTTACACTTTTACAAATAAGAAAAGGTCAGGTCTCTAGTGTCTCAACCAACTCATTATGGAAAAATAATTTATGTCAAGCCACTCATCTAATATTGAGAAATAGGCAATTAAAATAGATTGTTCTATAGGGACGCCTGGGTGGCTCAGTTGGTTAAGCAGCTGCCTTCGGCTCGGGTCGTGGTCCCGGCGTCCTGGGATCGAGTCCCGCATCAGGCTCCTTGCTCGGCAGGGAGCCTGCTTCTCCCTCTGACTCTGTCTGCCACTCTGTCTCCCTGTGCTCTCTCGCTATCTCTCTCTCTGACAAATAAATAAATAAAATCTTTTAAAAAAAATAAAATAAAATAGATTGTTCTATAAATAGTAATTTTAATCTTGACTTTAAGGTTTTAAAACAGATATATTGTGCTTATTATATTGTGATATATATGTACATATATGTATGTGTTTATGTGTGTAGTGTTTTTTAATTTTTTTATTAACATACAATGTATTATTTGCCCCAAGGGTACAGGTCTGTGAATTGTCAGGTTTACACACTTCACAGCACACACCATAGCACATACCCTCCCAATGTCCATAACCAAACCACCCTCTACCTATCCCCCTACCCCTGGCAACCCTCAGTTCGTTTTCTGAGATTAAGAATCTCTTATGGTTTGTCTCCCTCCTGATCCCATCTTGTTTCATTTTTTCCTTCCCTACCCTCCAAGCCCCCCATTTTGCCTCTCAAATTCCTCATATCAGAAAGATCATATAATAATTGTCTTTCTCTGATTGACTTATTTCGCTCAGCATAATACCCTCTAGTTCCATTCACGTCATTGCAAATGTCAAGATGTCATTTCTTTTGATGACTGCATAGTACTGTATTGTATATATACACCACTTCTTCTTTATCTGTTCATCTGTTGATGGACATCTATGTTCTTTCCATAGTTTGGCTGTTGTGGACATTGCTGCTATAAACATTCGGGTGCATGTTCCCCTTCAGATCATTACATTTGTATCTTTAGGGTAAATACCCAGTAGTGCGATTGCTGGGTCATAGGATAGCTCTATTTTCAACTTTTTGAGGAACCTCCATACTGTTTTCCAGAGTGGCTGCTCCAGCTTGCTTTCCCACCAATAGTGTAGGAGGGTTCCCCTTTCTCTGCATCCTCACCAGCATCTGTCATTTCCTGACATATTAATTTTAGCCATTCTGACTGGTGTGAGGTGCTATCTTATTGCAGTTTTGATTTGTATTTTCCTGATGCTGAGTGATGTGGAGCATTTTTTCATGTGTCTGTAGGCCATCTGGATGTCTTCTTTACAGAAATGTCTGTTCATGTCCTCTGCCCATTTCTTGATTAGATTATTTGTTCTTTGGGTGTTGAGTTTGATAAGTTCTTTATAGATTTTGGACACTACCCCTTTATCTGATATGTCATTTGCAAATATCTTTTCCTATTCTGTCAGTTGTCTCTTGATTTTGTTGACATTTCCTTTGCTGTGCAAAAGCTTTTGATCTTGATGAAGTCCCAAAAGTTCATTTTTGACCTTGCTTCCCTTGCCTTTGGCGATGTTTCTAGGAAGAAGTTGCTGCAGCTGAGGTCAAAGAGGTTGCTGCCTGTGTTTTCCTCAAGGATTTTGATGGATTCCTATCTCACATTGAGGTCTTTCATCCGTTTTGAGTCTATTTTTGTGTGTGGTGTAAGGAAATGGTCCAGTTTCATTTTTCTGCATGTGGATGTACAATTTTCCCAACACCATTTGTCGAAGAGACTTTTTTCCATTGGACGTTCTTTCCTGCTTTGTCGAAGATTAGTTGACCATAGAGTTGAGGGTCTGTTTCTGGGCTCTCTATTCTGTTCCATTGGTCTGTATATCTGCTTTTGTGCCAGTACCATACTGTCTTGATGATGACAGCTTGGTAATAGAGCTTGAAGTCTGGAATTGTGATGCCACCAACTTTGGCTTTCTTTTTCAACATTCCTTTGGCTATTCGAAGTTGTTTCTGGTTCCATATAAATTTAAGGATTATTTGTTCCATTCTTTGAAAAAAAAATGATGGTATTTTGATAGGGATTGCATTAAACATGTAGGTTGCTTAAGGTAACATAGACATTTTCACAATATTTGTCCTTCCAATCCATAAGCATGGAATATTTTTCCATTTCTTTGTGTCTTCCACAATTTCTTTCATGAGTACTTTATACTTTTCTGAGTATAGATTCTTTGCCTCTTTGGTTAGGTTTATTCCTAGGTATCTTATGGTTTTGGGTGCAGTTGTAAATGGGACTGACTCCTCAATTTCTCTTTCTTCTGTCTTGTTGTTAGTGTAAAGAAATGCGACTGATTTCTGTGCATTGACTTTATATCCTGACACTTTACTGAATTCTTGTACAAGTTCTAGCAGTTTCGGAGTGGAGTCTTTGGGTTTTCCACATATAGTATCATATCATCTGCAAAGAGTGAGAGTTTGACTTCTTCTTTGCCAATTTGGATGCCTTTAATTTCTTTTTGTTGTCGGATTGCTGAGGCTAGGACTTCTAGTACTATGTTGAATAGCAGTGGTGATAATGGACATCCCTGCTGTGTTCCTGACCTTAGCGGAAAAGCTCTCAGTTTTTCTCCATTGAGAATGATATTTATGGTAGGTTTTTCATAGATGGCTTTGATGATATTGAGGTATGTACCCTCTACCCCTACACTTTGAAGAGTTTTGATCAAGAAAGGATGTTGTACTTTGTCAGATGCTTTTTCAGCATCTATTGAGAGTATCATATGGTTCTTGTTCTTTCTTTTATTAATGTATTGTATCACATTGATGGATTTGCAGATGTTGAACCAACCTTGCAGCCCTGGAATAAATCCCACATGGTTGTGGTGAATAATCCTTTTAATGTACTGTTGGATCCTTTTGGCTAGTATTGTGGTGAGAATTTTCGCATCTGTGTTCATAAAGGATATTGTTCTGTAATTCTCTTTTTTGATGGGGTTTTTGTCTGGTTTTGGGATCAAGGTAATGCTGGCCTCATAGAATGAGTTTGGAAGTTTTCCTTCCATTTCTATTTTTTTTAATGTTTTTTATTTATTTATTTGACAGAGCGAGACCACAAGTAGGCAGAGAGGCAGGCAGAGAGAGAGAGGAGAGGCAGGCAGAGAGAGAGAGGAGGAAGCAGGCTCCCCGCTGAGCAGAGAGCCCGATGCGGGGCTCAATCCCAGGATGCTGAGATCATGACCCGAGCCGAAGGCAGAGACTCAACCCACTGAGCTACCCAGGTGCCCCCCATTTCTATTTTTTGAAACCATTTCAGGAGAATAGGTATTAGTTCTTCTTTAAATGTTTGGTAGAATTCCCCTGGGAAGCTGTCTGGCCCTGGACTCTTATTTGTTTGGAGATTTTTTTTTTTTTTAAGATTTTATTTATTTATTTGACAGAGAGAGAGAGAGAGAGAGATCACAAGTAGGAAGAGAGGCAGGCAGAGAGAGGAGGAAGCAGGCTCCCCTCTGAGCAGAGAGCCCGATGCGGGGCTTGATCCCAGGACCCTGGGACCATGACCTGAGCCGAAAGCAGAGGCTTTAACCTGCTGAGCCACCCAGGCGCCCCATGTTTGGAGACTTTTTATGACTGTTTCAATCTCCTTACTGGTTATGGGTCTGTTCAGGTTTTCTATTTCTTCCTGGCTCAGTTATGGTAGTTTATAAGTCTCTAGGAATGCACCCAGTTCTTCCAGATTGTCAAATTTGCTGGCGTATATAATTGTTAGCATTTCTTTGGTGTTGATTGTGAGCGCTCCTCTTTCATTCATGATTTTATTTATTTGCGTCCTTTCTCTTTTCTTTTTGATAAGTCTGGCCAGGGGTTTATCAATCTTATTAATTCTTTCAAAGAACCAACTCCTAGTTTTGTTTATTTGTTTTACTGTTTTTTTCATTTCTATTTCATTGATTTCTGCTCTGATCTTTATTATTTCTCTTCTCCTGCTGGGTTTAGGCTTTCTTTGCGGTTCTTTCTCCAGCTCCTTTAGGTGTAGGGTTAGGTTGTGTATTTGAGACCTTTCTTGTTTCTTGAGAAAGGCTTGTGTCGCTATATACTTTCCTCTCAGGACTGCCTTTGCTGTGTCCCACAGATTTTGAACCGTTGTGTTTTCATTATCATTTGTTTCCATGAATTTTTTTCAATTCTTCTTTAATTTCTTGGTTGACCCATTCATTCTTTACTAGGATGCTCTTTAGCCTCCATGTATTTGGGTTCTTCCCAACTTTCCTCTTGTAATTGAGTTCTAGCTTCAGAGTATTGTGTTCTGAAAATATGCAGGGGATGATCCCAATCTTTTGGTACTGGTTGAAACCTGATTTGTGACCCAAGATGTGATTTTTTCTGGAGAATGTTCCATGTGCACTAAAGAAGAATGTGTATTCTGTTGCTTTGGGATGGAATGTTATGAATATATCTGTGATGTCCATCTTGTCCATTGTGTCATTTAAGGCCTTTATTTCCTTTTGATTTTTTGCTTGGATGATCTTTCCATTTCAGTGAGGGGGGTGTTAAAGTCCCCTACTATTATTGTATTATTGTCGATGTGTTTCTTTGATTTTGATATTAATTGGTTTATATAGTTGGCTGCTCCTATGTTAGGGGCATAGATACTTAAAATTGTTAGATCTTCTTGTTGGACAGACCCTTTGAGTATGATATAGTGTCCTTCCTCATCTCTTATTATAGTCTTTGGCTTAATGTCTGATTTATCTGATATAAGCATTGCCACCCCAGTTTTCTTTTGATGTCTGTTAGCATGGTACATTGTTTTGCACCCCCTCACTTTAAATCTGGAGGTGTCTTTGGGTCTAAAATGAGTTCCTTGTAGACAGCATATAGATGGGTTTTATTTTTTTATCCATTCTGATACCCTCTGTCTTTTGATTGGGGTATTTAGTCCATTTACATTCAGGGTAACTATTGAAAGATATTAATTTAGTGCCATTGTATTGCCTATAAGGTAACTATTACTGTATATTGTCTCTTTTCCTTTCTGGTCTACTACCTTTAGGCTCTCTCATTGCTTAGAGGACCCCTTTCAATAATTTCTGTAGGGCTAGTTTGATGTTTACAAATTCTTTTAGTTTTTGTTTTTCTTGGAAGTTTTTTATCTCTCCTTCTATTTTCAGTGATAGCCTAGCCGGATATAGTATTCTTGGCTGCATGTTTTTCTCGTTTAGTGCTCTGAATATATCATGCCAGTTCTTTCTGGCCTGCCAGGTCTCTGTGGATAAGTCTGCTGCCAATCTAATATTTTTACCATTGTATGTTACAGACTTCTTGTCCCAGGTTGCTTTCAGGATTTTCTGTTTGTCACTAAGACTTGTAAGTTTTACTATTAGATGACAGGGTGTAGACCTATTTTTATTGATTTTGAGGTTGATTCTCTGTACCTCCTGGATTTTGATGCTTGTTCCCTTTGCCATTTTAGGGAAATTCTCTACTATAATTTGCTCCAATATACCACTGCCCCCTCTCTCTTTCTTCTTCTTCTGGAATCCCAATTATTCTAATATTGTTTCGTCCTATGGTATCACTTATCTCTCGAATTTTCCCCTCATGGTCTAGTAGTTGTTTGTCTCTCTTTTGCTCGACTTCTTTTTTCTCTGTCATTTGGTCTTCTATAGCACTAATTCTCTCTTCTGCCTCATTTATCCTAGCAGTAAGAACCTCCACTTTTTTATTGCACCTCATTAATATCTTTTTTGATTTCAGCTTGGTTAGAGTTTAGTTCTTTTATTTCTCCAGAAGGGGCTTTTATTTCTCCAGACAGGTTTCTCTAATATATTCCATGCCTTTTTTGAGCCCAGCTAGCACCTTGAGAATCATCATTCTGAACTCTAGATCTGACATATTACCAATGTCTGTATTGATTAGGTTCCTAGCCTTTGGTACTGCCTCTTGTTCTTTTTTTTTTTTTTTTTGTGGTGAGTTTTTCTGCCTTGTCATTTTATCCAGATTAGAATATATGAATGAGAGAATAAAATGCTAAAAGGATGGCAAAACCCCAGAAAAATGTACACTAACCAAATTAGAAGAGACCCCAAATTGGGGGGAGAGCAAAGGGGGTAAAAAGAAATTAAAAAAAAAAAAAAATATATATATATATATATATATTTTTTTTTTTTTCCCACCAGTTCTATTCACCAGTGAATAGAACAGAGCCACCCACTTGATTTTGGGTGTATTTTGGTCTCTTAGAAGAAACTACCTCCCAAAATTTTAAAGAAAGAAAAACATATACATATACAAAAATAAGGGTAAACACAATGAAGGAATGGAATATGACTGTAAAGATGATTTTAAAAATCTAAAAAAGGAGTTGATCAGATAAATTGGTTGGGAAAAGAAAGAAAAAGAAATTGGAGAGAATTTGCTTAGGCTGGAGACTAGAACAAAGCCCTGTGCTAGATTTAGGGTATATTTTGATCTATTCGAAGAAATTGCATCCCAAAAATTTTTAGAAGAGAAAATGCTATATGTATACAAAAAATAAAGTTAGATACAATGAAGGATAAAATATGACTATAATAATGAAGGTTTAAGACAATTTTTTAAAGAAAGGTATTGTTAAGATAAACTGGTTAAAAAATGTTGAAAAAGAAAAAAGGAAAAGTTTAAAAAATTAGAGTAAGAAAAAATAAAATTAAAAAAATTTCATTAATTTTGCAAGACTAAAGAATCATGGTGAGAAAGCCATGAATTCCATGCTTTGCTTTCTCCTCCTCTGGAATTCCGCTGTTCTCCTTGATCAGTGAGCTTGGTCTTGGCTGTATGTTCTTGCTGATCTTTTGGGGGAGGGGCCTGCTGTAGTGATTCTCAAATGTCTTTGCCCAGAGTTGGAATTGCACCGCCCTTGCCAGGGGCCAGGCTAAGTAATCTGCTCAGGTTCGCTTTTGGGAGCTTTTGTTCCCTGAACATTTTCCATAAAGCTTTGGAGGACGGGAATGAAAATGGCGGCCTCCCAATCTCCAGCCCAGAGGAGCCGAGAGCTCGGGGCCCTACTCCTCAGTGCACCCTCAGAGATAAGCAGTCAATTCCTCCCGTCTTTCTGGTCTCAGGAAGCTCTGAGCTCACCCGGCCTGTGGCTGAGAGTTTGTCTCTGGCACATGGCCCCATTTGGAGTCTCCAAACCCAGAAGATTCCTGCTGTGCTACTCTTCCCAGAGCAGGAAGGTGAGTCTCCCCAGATCTGCCACTTGTGTGGTCCTTGTTCAAAGAGCAATGGCCCGGCTGTGCTGCGGGCCACAGTTTAAGGTAACCCCAAGCTGAGAGCTCACTCTTAGGTTCTGTCTCTGTAGTCAGCTTCCCTGCTCTGATACCTGCTAGCTCCACCACACTCATACACCCCTGATCGTTCTGTGACCCCACAGGACCCAAAACCACACTGTCCCCGTGAGGGTTCCACCCCTGCTCCACCTCTGGAGCGATGTCCCTCAGTGGAACAGACCTCCAAAAGTTCGGATTTTGTGCTTCATTGCTCCATCACCTGCTGGGAGCCGGCCCCTCCCCCAACAGTCTAGCCTCCCGTCGCTTCAGATTCATTTCTCCATATGTCCTACATTCCGGAAAGTGGCCAATTTTCTCTTTCTAGAATTGCTGCTCTTCTTCTCCTGGATCTCCCATTGGGTCCATAGGTGTTCAGAATGGTTTGACAACCATCCAGCTGAACTCCTGCAACCCGATGTCATCTCAGTCTGCCACTCCTCTGCCATCCTGACTCCCCCCTGTAGTGTTTTGTTTTGTTTTTTTTAAATCAAACTTTATGCTTTACATACTCATCCATTTTAGGTGCACTGACTGATGAATTTTGGCAAATAATGTGGTTATATAACCATACCATAGTCAGGTTATTAAAGATTTCCATCATCCCAAAAGTTCTAGTGAGTCCCTTTGTGGTCATTTCCTACTCCAGCACCAGCACTCAGAGACTACGATTTTTGCATCATCACCATAGATTAAATATGTCTTTTCTGAAATTTCATGTAAATGGGATTATACAGTATGTATTTTTTGTGTCTGGTTTCTTTCATTAGCCTAATGTTTTAAAGAATACATCATGTTGTTCTGTGTATTAATAAATAGTGCCATTGATACTGAATGTTATTACATTGTATACCATTATATACCATAATTTGTTATTAGAGGACTGACAAAAAGTTGTTTCCACTTTTGGGATCTTATGAATAAAGCTGTTAGGAACATTTGCACACAAGTTCTTATGTGGACAGATGTTTTCATAACTTTTGAGTGAATAATTGAGAATAGACTATCAGGATTATGTGATGAATTTAATTTTAAAGATTATTCCAAACTATTTTAAAAATCACTTGTATCATTTTCATTTTCAATAGCAATATGTGAGACTTCTTTGCCATGGTATTTCTTCTAGTTTTAACTCTCATTTCTTTAATGACAATAGAAGCGTACTTTCAAGTGCTTATTGGTTATTTGTATCCCTTATATGAAGAATGTGTTGAAATTTTTTATTAGGTTGTTTGTCTTATTATTTAGTCGTAAAGATTATTTATATATTCTGTATACAAATAAGTTGTATTCATTGTGTAAATATGTCTGGGGTCTGTTTTTTTCATTTGCTGCAAATTGTCTTTAAAGAGCAGATCTGCAGACTGAATCATCAGCCTGGCACCACCTTGCTCTTTATTGATGCTGGGTGGGCATACTCAGCTTCCCATTGGAACCCACTAACATCATCCTGGGGAGGTATTGGAATAGTGCCTGCTTCTGCCAGGTGGTGAATGGAAGATCAGCTCCTTGTTTAGCCCTGGAGATACCACCCCACAGGGGAATCTGTGAGTATGCTACCTTCTTCCCTAGAGACGAGGGGATGGAGTGGAGCACCAACTTTAGACCCAAGTTGGGTAAGGGGTAGGGGCACAAATATTTTGTAAGTGCTTGGCTGTAGGGGGATGGATATTGCCAAAAAAGGTTTTATTAGGCCACACTCTTTTCCATCCTTTGGCTGAAGGAAACAAAATCTTCTTGGAGATTTATCTGTTCCTGTTGACAGTTCTGCATTAGAAGCTCTGGAAGGTCCTATTAGAGATGGATGGGAAAACCAAGGATCTCACTGCCTTGCATTTCAGAAGCCCCAAGGTCCCTAGGAAACACACTTTGCTCCTTTCACCTTTAAGAAACTTGCTACACCTATCAGTTGCTACACCTATCAAGGGGTTTTTAGTTGAAGGGGGAGCTAATATTTCTATTTACCAGGAAAATATATATAATTTTTAAATCTCATTAGCAATAGAATGAAAAAATCAAATACCTAAGAACTATTTAATCTAATGACTAACTTTCATAGAATACAAGGTAAGGCTTTATTTTAAAATCTACAAACTTTAAGATAGATTAAAGACATAAAAAGAAAAAAATACCTTGTTCATGGGTTTAAAAAGTCAATATTGGAAAATACCATTTTTTCTAAAGTGGATTTATAAATTAAATGCAATTCTAATCAAATCCCTAAATGTATTTTCTGGACAATGAACTGGTGTAATCAACTAGCCCACTCAGTCTTCTATTTCTTGGGACATATTTGGCATAATCAGAAAATCAGTTTATGAGAGCAAACAGAATATATATTTAATTTCTTTAACATTAACCAGGAATTAGGACAAATATATGAAGGTCATTGCCCTCTCTAATAATTACTGGAATCAATTGTCAATAAATTATATCTTAGACTACATAAATGTTCTTGATATCTAGTAAGAAGGAATTATAACAAATGTTTAATTTTGTCTAAAACAAAATAGTATGTAAATATTATTTCCCTTCTAGTTTCCTGAATTTTTGTACTTAAGTAGAAGTTCCTATATACTTATAAACCACTACGTCTTCATAATTGGGTCAGTTTCATAGCTCTTTGTTACAGGAGAATTATGAGTGAGTTATATTCATAAATTCACCATTAGGGACATTATACATTATGATGGCTCTGAAAACTATTGGATTTTCAGTAAGATACAGGATGCACTAGATTTTAAACATCCTTTAATGCACATAATACTAAAGCACAATAACAGCTTACAAAATGACATAGTTGTTCTTAGACTTATTAAAATTCAAGCCTCACTACAATTTCTTGTAAATATTTGCAGAGAATCAGTTTATAAGGATGGGCATACTCTACAACTGTTCAACTTCATTAAGAAGATATAAAGGTCTCTTTTATAGAAGTAATTAAATTCAGTTCTTACTTGCATACATTTCTTTTGCAAAATTGATTAAGATTTGATAACAGAAATGCTTTTTGGATAGGCTTAATCAACTCTAAATGGTCACCAAGGGACAAGGCCCTGAGCACACATGAGCAAAATCAATAGCTTCCCATCTTGTGTGGTTTGAAATGCTCAGAGAAATCAGCACATACAAACCTCTCCCCCACTGACTACCAGCAGCTTTGCAATCCAGATACTATTCACATTTTCAGTTTAAATGGAAGCTCTTTGTGTAAGATATAAATGCTGCTTGAGAGGGTATCATTTTAAGTCAGTTTTCAACCATCTAGTTATTACTACATTTATTAAATAAACACTTGGCAAAAAACTCAGAGACTTGGTCTTAAGAGTAGTAAATTTCAGTAGGTGTAGAAGAGGTCCAGAGTATATAGTATAACAAATTTCTTGGTACTGGAGCCATGAAGGCTGAGCTTTCTTTGGTAACTGCAGAAGGACATATCTGGCAGGAAAAGTAGAGAGCAGAAAATAGGACATGAAGAATGGAAATAGGGACTTAAAAGTAAATTCCTCATGCTTCAGTGCTGGAACATATTTTGCCATTGCACAGATGTTGCAGAATCTTTTTGGAGATGTTTATGGGTTCATCTCTTCAGGCTATATTTATGCAGGTCAATAGTTGAACAGTTTGATGTAGCACATGCCTACCTACACCATATTTGATGTAGCCTTTATCCCACATTTAAATCTATGAAATTGCCAGATCACAGGAGAGATCCAGTTTGCTATTTACAGAACAGGCTGGCTCTCCAAACTCTGCTATATAGAAGAGCCTCTTGATTCCTCTGTCTGTATTACACAGGTATTCCTACGTGCTTGATAACAGACATACAAGACTGTATGGAACTTATCCTCTATGGTGACAGGCATATATCACTATCTGGATGAAGAAGAATGAGACAAATGAGTCCCCAAGTTTGTTTTTAGTAGCATTTTTTTTTCCAGCCAAATAATTTTTCCTCCCCATGCTCTACAGAAAGTTAGAAATGTGGCCTTTGGGGCAAAGGAGAGGCAAGGAAATGCTGCCATGTCTGTCTCATCTATATTCTCACAGTGTGACTAAGAAAAGACTCAAACCATATCGACTGCTGCCAGGACTGCCTGGGGCAAAATAATTTCATCAACAACATTAACATGCATAAGCTGACTGCTCAACACTCATTGCTGGCCACGTCCATTCTATGCATGGTAAAAATCAAGCAATTAAAGTCACTATGTCACGTTCAAAGTATGGTTCTTTGAGGTGAAGAGGAGCTTATCTTTTCCCAGCATCGTAGGAAATCCATAAAGCCATGAATTTGGGGGTGGAAGGAGGGAGTAGGACTTGGTATGATTCAGTGACGTTGATCATTCTTATAATTTCATATAAATTATGAAGTTATTTACTACTTGAATTGCATCACACGGTCAGAAAGTAAAAGAGGAATGGTTTCTACCTTCTGGTCCTGAAGGCAGACTCTTATCTGCAAAGTCTGTAGTGGAGACCAGGATGCTCTAAATCATTGGAAGAGATGTGGATAACTGAAGGAAATTTGTTAATCTGTAGATGCCTTCTAAGATACCCATGCAAGCTCCTGTTGTTTACAGACTTAAAACAAAAAGCCGAAAATGTACTCTGCTCAGCCTGGGTATGTGGCTTTCAAAGGCTGGGAGTTTTCTTTCGAGATGGGGCCCTAAATCAACAAAGCAAATGTTATTCATAGAACAACAGAGACAACAAAAAAGCTGTCAGCCAGCCATACAAGCAAAACTTCATGCCAATAAAGCTGCCAGGCTCTCTGCCAGTGAATATTTATTTAGGAAATACCCTCTGGGAACCCTTATTAAATGTTGTAACTCTCAAGATGCTGTAGCCTTCATTGACACTGCCATTTGTACTCAAAACCTGAGACCCGCAGACTCTGTTACTCCATCTTGATGTGAAGTTATCGGTCCCGTGGCGAGAGTCCACCCATAGATAAATGTCTCTTGTCTGCTTATCTGCTTATGGGTCTTCCTTTCTATGGTACTCTTCTGTCTGCTTAGTGGAGGTGTGCCAGATTCTATTATTAAAATTTTTATTTTTTATGTACCATGTAATGTTTTGCCCTAAAGAGTTTACATTTATTACTAGATTGATTGTCAGAATAATCTCATTTGATACAATATGGTTGATAAGTTCACTTTATTGGGAGGCAGATGAACACTGAGTGAATAACTAATATCCTCAAAGCCACACAATTTATAAGCACGAATCTAGGCATAGAACCAACGATTATTTGATCTAAACTACCATGCTTTGCTGCCTCTTTGGTACCAGCCCATGATGGATCAAAGATGAGTGAAAAGTTGACAGTGAAAAGTTAGTATAGTGCATTCTAAAATTCTTACTGAATATGACTGTTACTTGTTTATTTGAAAATATACTCAAAAATATGTCTAACAGAGACTCTGCCTGAGAAGGAATAAATACCGTGTTACTTAGGGATAAAAACATTGCGACTTGTTTTTCCAGTAAGGACCCAAATAGAATAGACTCTCAAAACATTAGTTTGAATGAAAAAAAAAAAAGAAAAGAAAAGCTTTCCATTCCAGTACATAAGAAGCTTGAATGTCACCACTCCATCCTAACAACAAGTAAAAAGCTGAGCAAACTAAAAAATCGACATTTCTTCTTCAAGGTGTAAGAAGTGGAATCACAGGACAAACAGTTGCTTCCCAAACTGGAGAAACCCAGAGGCAAATACAAGAGATCAAAACTTACCAGGGCAGAAACCTATGATCAGGAACCAGTGCCAGGACAGAGAAACCTGAACTGTATCGCCGAATACAGTTGAATGTGAATATGAATATGAAACTAAACATGAATTGCTGGAGGCTCATTGTGGACATCTCTGAGATTTAAGAATTCCAGAGGCAGTCATAGGATGCCCCCACACTTTTGTTAGCTTTATCTCCAAGATCTCCCCTAGGTCTTTACGGGGAATAGAGGAGAACAATCCCCTTGTATTTCTGCTAGGAGAAGAGGAAAAGGAGCATCTTTAAATATGCCAGAACATTCTATTCTTTTTAACAAGGTCTGCCCTCAGGAGAAACTATTTAACCAGAGCCTAACTAACATGGAAGAAGGTAAACGCTCAAATCCAGCCAGATCTAGCACTTCCTGTTCCATCTAAGGGGCAGAGGAACTGCTAACCACCTCTCAGGTTCTGGGACCAGAAGCACAGGCACTAGAAGACAAGAGACCTACTCATAGGACTAGGGAATAATCCGCTCCCCACCCCCCCCACCCCACACCCTAAAGCCAGTTTATAGCAGTTCCTTCTACCTTGTACATCATACCCAGCTATCAAGAAAAAGGGACAAGACATACTTAGAGGCAAAAAATAAGTTTGAAGAGAGAGAAAACATCAGAACTGAATTCAGATAGGGCAAGAATGTTGGCATTATTGGACCAGGAATTAAAACAACTATGAGGACTCTAGGGATAAAAAGTGGACAGCATGTAAGAACAGATGTGAGATATAAGCACAGAGATGGAAATTCTGAGGAAAAAAAAGAAAGAAAGAAATGCTAGAGACCAAAACTGCTATAAAAGAAATGAGCTGACTTAAATGGGTCTATTAGACTGGGAATGGCTGAGGACAGAATGTGAGAATATTTCAGTAGATACGTCCAAAACTGAAAGCAACATAACAACCGCAACAAAAACAGAACAGAATATCTAAGAACTGTGGGATAGCTGAAAAATGTGAAACATGCATGTGGTAAGAGGACCAGATAGAGAAGAAAGAAAGGAACAGAAGAAATATTTGAAAAAATAATGACCAAGTAGTTCCCCAAATTAATGTCAAACACCCAGTCACATGTCCAGTATGCCCAGAAAAAAAAAAAAATAATCAAGATGAATACCAAAAACAGATAAAACAAAAACCAAAAAAAACCACCAAATGTAGGTATATTATTTTTAAACTACAGAAAATCAAAGGTAAAGAGAAAAATCCTGAAAGAAACAAGAGGGGGAAAAACACCTCACCTATAGAGGAGCAAAGAAAATAAGAATTACATCCAACTCAAAAAAAAAAAAAAAATTACATCCAACTTCTCGGAAACCATGCAGGCAAGAGAGTGGAGTGAAATATTTAAGTGTTGAGAGAAAAAACATCAGCCTAGAATCCTCTACCCTGTGAAATTACCTCCCAAAAGTGAAGACTTTCCAGACAAGCAAGAATTGAGGTTATTTGTTGCCAATAGACCTATTTTGCAAGAAATGTTAATAGATTTAGAGACAAGAAAAATAATATTGGTCCAAAAATCAGTTCTCTATAAAAGAAGAAGATTAAGGAAGGAATAAGTTAAAGAAAAAGACAAAATTAAAACTTTGGTTTTTCTTATGTTTGATTGAGCTAACTGATAACAGTTAAGCCATGGAGAACAAGTTTCAGAGAAAATGAAATTGAGAATGAAAGGGAAAAGAACACAGAGGTTAAAAAGATTAGGTTGATAATAATAGAGACAGAGACAGATGACAGATAGCCAACTTAGACATAGCAGGTGTCTCTATAAAAGAAGAGTAAACAAATGGAAGAAAAAATATTCAAAGGCACAATTAGATAAAATTTATCAGATGCAAAATATTGAAAGTATACAACATCTCAAAAAAAATAACACAGTCAAATCAAACCAAGGTATAAATTAATTTTAAAAAATTGTTGGACATCTAGACAAAAAATATTAAATCATCTAAGGGGAAAATAATCAGATTTTTGTAAGGAAGAGGAAAATGGTGCATTAATTATTTCAAAGTCCTCAAAGAAAGGGAGTATGAACCCTTTAGAATTTTTTATCTATATAATAAAGAAAAGGGGAACAGACAATATCTTTACTCATTTATGATGCCATGAATCCTCCTTGAAATGACCCAGCCAAGTAAGGGATGAATAAGAAAGCTATGCCAAAGGACTTGAAGTAAGCTGTGAGTTTTTTAAAATATAGAGTTAAAGCTAAATATCAGTGGGGACTTTTCTTATCAGAAAGGTCATTTGCAAATGTCTTTTTCCATTCTGAAGATTGCCTTTTAGTTCTGTGGAATGTTTGCTACTGTGCAGAAGCTTTTTATGTTAATGAAATCATAATAGTTTATTTTTGCTTTTGTTTCCCTTGTTTCAGGAGGCATATCTAATAAGTAGTTGCTGTGGCCAGTGTCAAAGAGGTTACTGCTTGTGTTCTCTATGATTTTGATGGCTTCCTGTCTCACATTTAGGTCTTTCATCCATTTTGAATTTATTTTGTGTATGGTGTAAAAGAATGGTCCAGTTTCATTTTTCTGCAGGTTACTGTCCATTTTTCCCATGTGTAATTTAAGAAACAAAACAGATGAACATGGGGGAAGAGAGAGAGAGAGAAAGAGAGAGAGAGAGAGAGGCAAACCAGAAAACGAGCTCTTAACTATAGAGACCAAAGTGAGGATTGCTGGATGGGAAGTTAGGGGGGCGGGGGTGGATGGATTAAATGGGTGATGGGCATTAAGGAGGGCACTTTTTGTGATGAGCACAAGGTGTTGTTTGTAAGTGATGAATCACTGAATTCTTCTCCTGAAAATAATATTACACTGTATGCTAAGTAACTGAAATTAAAAAAAAAAAAAAAAACCCAACTTGAAAAAATGCCTAGAATTTAGTAGTTGCTCTATAAGTGCTGGTTTTTCTTATGTGTTGATGATGATATTGATGATTATCACTATGAGAGAGTTGATTGTCTCATAAATTTTGGATAGGCAGCTATTTTTGCAATTTTTCATCACTGTTAAAGATCAGAAATACGTTGATAATTTTTCCAGAATCTCGAGTATACCCAGGAACAGAGTCCAACCCAGAGTTGATCAACAACGTTTGGGCTAAAGCAAAGTAATCAGCAGTAAATTAAATTTTCCTCTTTCATTGTCTTCTCATTACCTAATCAAAATGTGTTTCAGTCATGCATGCATACATTTTAGGTATGAGTTTGTGCATTAAATGAGCTCCATGAAAGCAAAGATAGTTTATTTTTAATCTTTTCATCTCCAGAAGCTAGCCCAGCATCCAGTTGGTAGGAAAGAAATGTTGTATGTACAATAAAGAATGGTATGTACAATAAAATAACAAGTTTTAGTAACCAGAATAACTCACCTTGAGAAAATCATTTGCTGTCCATAAAGGAAATACTGACTTATGTTTGTTCTGTTGGTCTAGACTCTGCAAGGAAATCCCATGTGGGGAAAAGTGTGGCAGTAATCACCACAGAAATAGTCCAGACTCCTGGCTGTCAGGCGGTGCCATGGGGTACGTGGTGAGCCAGGAAGATCCAGAAGGCTAGGTGCCCTCAGGTGTTCTCCTGGCCCTTTGCACCCAGTATGGTGCAAAGGAGCCTAACAAGAGCTAGGCAAAGATTAATATAAACAAATAAAAAAGGGAATAAATCCTGATATTGATGCATGTATTCCAAATCTGAGGTCTCAAAATGGGTTATGTGTCATTGACTCCTTTACATAAAAGGCTAATTTTCTAATTAACCCAGGTTTGGAAATATAATAGAGTGAAATTTTACATTAAACCTATAAATAAAATAATTTTTTTCAATCTCCCTTTATATACTATGAAACCAGCTTGTTCAGTTGAGTTATCACCCTACTTTAGATAGTTCCCTAGTGCCTTTACCCCTTGTCTTGGCCCCAAAGTTCATCCTGTGATGGGCCCTCTGCTCACCTCTCTGGCTTCTGTCCATTTCCCAAGCTCACATTCAGCCCTTGAAAGTGGTGATCTCTCTGGCTGGAATTAAAGCAAGTATTTGTTGAGTGAGTGAATGAATGAATTGGCCACTAAGAGTTAAGTTCTCTGTTTAAAAAATAGAATTGGTTGTTTTTTTAGGTTTTTTAAATGCCTGTCTTTTGAATTCTGCTTTCATCATCCATGAACTCTTTTATCATCCATGAACCAACTTAGAATTTCTTTTCTTTTAAGGTTAACATTGTAAACCCTAGTTCTAGTCCATGATAGCACAGTGCAATTACCTTTCTTCTTCACAGCCTTACACCATAAGTGAGTGAGATTTCAATGCAATTATCAGGAAATGTGAGAGAAAGATATCTGCCTGATTGGGCAGCAGTGCAGAATGGAAGGGGTCTCTTGGGATTATTACTGTGACCATCCTTCTGCGGGATGCTGCTTTTCTCACATTGCAAAAGACTTAATCGTGCCACCTCCTCCCGTATTTTTAGAGCAGAAATATGTGAATAATTAGGACACCAACATACTGAAACAGAAACATTTTTTACTTAAACCTCTCACTTAGGAGCAGAAATGTGTTAATTTTGCAAAACAACCGAATGCATTTTTTTGACATTTATTGAGATAAACACCCTTAATTAAAGCTTGAAATATAGAATACCCTCTTAACTGTCATAAATTAAGGCAAGTTGTCTGCATTTTTATAGTGATAAAATACTCAGCAAGTGCCAATCTCGGAAAGTGACCTCGGATTGTAATACAATGAGTTTACTTTTGCTTGTGTCATTTTAATTGCTATTCTAATCGTGAGAAAGAAATGTAGTGTATATGGGTGATGCCAAAGAACACTTAGTTCAGGGTTAGGGTATAGAGCCAAAAGCATATGCCGCTACATAATTAAGCACTAGGATGAGATATGAGTGTATTTTCTATATATAATTATTCAAACTTGATCAGAACAAGATACTTAATAACTATCCAAACAGCAAAATCTCACATATACTGATTTTATCAAAGTATAAATCTAATTCTACCTCAGATTCCATTTACTCATGTATTGGTAAAACTAACAGGCTATGTGAGCTGAGAATCATCAAAGCTATTTTTTTCCTGGCTAGAGTAAACAGATCAGCAAGTTTGGATGATAACGTAGTATTAGTAACAACAGTACCAGTTAATTTTTATTGAGCACTTACCATGTTGCCACTTTCCTAAGAATTCTACACATACCAATTTATTTCTTCTGTTATATTATTATCACAACAAACCCTTGAAGTATGAATTTTTACCCTTCTTTTCCAGGTGAAGAAACTGTCTCTGAATTTGCCCAAGGTCATAGAGCTAGTAAGGAGGCATGCTACAAATGCAGAGTTAGACTCAAGACACAGCCTTCTTTTTTTTTTTTAATTTGTCAGAGACAGTGAGCACAGGCAGACAGAGAGGCAGGCAGAGGCAGAGGGAGAAGCAGTCTTCCTGCTGAGCAAGGAGCCCGATGTGGGACTCGATCCCAGGATGCTAGGATCATGACCTGAGCCGAAAGCAGCCGCTTAACCAACTGAGCCACCCAGGTGTCCCAGGAGACAGCCTTCTTAACCACTACCCTCTACTTAATTGTATCGGTATGTGCACATTTGAAATGGCCACGAGAGGCTAACTTTTTATAGGCAAACTCTTAAAGGACTGACTTATTATCCAGGTGCTAATTCATTATTTGATAACTTGCCAGCAAACGGATAATTTCATCTGCACATGGCTCCCAAATTAGGTTGGATCCTAATTTTTTGGGTGAATTTAAAATCAGAATGAGAGGCTAAATATCATTAAAGCATATTTCTATCAAGTTTCCATAACAGCATGAATATGTCATTCAGCCTTGGAGTATCTTTAAAAGAAAAGTGCTATTAACCTCTGATTATTTCTGGAACATGCTCTTTTTCTAAACAGCATCACATTTTCTCCCTAGACAGCGCAGTGATGTGTTTGTCACTTAATTTTTTTTTAATTTTAAGGTTTTCTTTTCTTTTGTCATTTAAAACTTTCCATTCCTATTAGCAGAATACAAATTCATTTTTATTAATATTTTTAAGTTCAATATCTTGATTCTATTTTTTATTGTACCAAAAACTCAAGTTATGCTTCTTCATACCTTAGAAAGTCAGTGCAATTGTATAGATTGTGGATGAAATTCAGAAAATATTGAGCCTGGAGACTAGAATGAAAATTTTCCTGAAATACCAAACTAAACATCTTTTAATGACTTAGAGTCTCCAAACTTATTTCAAAAGCTGATAACAGAAATTATGGAAATGGGAAATTATTAAAAGAATCAGATATGTAGATGATTCTATTCAGTAGAGTAAATCAAGTGATGTAAAGAGTTTATTACAGTTTAAAATCCCATACCAAAATCTGTATCACTTATGACACAGAGAGCATGTGGTTTTGTAAAAGGAATAGGAAAAATAACAAGAGAGGGGAAAAGTTAAGTAGTATCAATGAGATTATCATTAAATTTTTTCTCTTCCAAATTTAGATACACTTTTCAGAAGCCGGTGGACTTCCAGGAACATCTGTGAATAATTTTATCTATTCCCTACAACAGTCCTCTCATGGCTTCTAGTCATTAACTTTAACATATTTTATTATCATTGTCAAGATGGCACTTTCTATTTGAATCAACATTTTTTCATGTTATAGAAAACAACATGTATCCACTATCTAAAATGAGATATTTTGGAAAATTTAAAGCACTGATATTTCTTTAACCAATATAAAACAAACTCAGTTTTGATATATTTCTTCTCTTTTATATTAAGTTAATGCTTGGTTTATACTTCATGTATTATTTTATACTTTGATACTTTTCATTTTAAGATACTTTCTGAGTAATTTTCTACACTACAGATCTACACAATCTATATCATAGAAGCATAGGGTGCTCCTTGAATAGAAAGATCATTCTTTGAGTGTTTTCTTATTGTTGGGTATTTTTGGTTGTGTACAATTTTTGTGTATTTAACTAATAATATGGTGATTGCTTTTTACATCTGTCATTGCACATATCTCAGATTATTATTTTAGAATAGGTTCTTAGAGATATAACTATTGGGATAAAGTATATGCACCTCCTGGTTTTTATTATTATATGCGAACTATTTTATTTTACCCTTCCTGTGGTGTATGAAAGTGCCCAATTCATTACACCTTCACTAGCATTGAATATCTATCTATCTATACCTATAGATATATAAAGACAGAGACAGAGAGAAAGGGAATGAGAGAGAAATTTATTGTAAGGACTTGGTTTATGTGATTATGGGGGCTGAGACGTTCCAGGATCTGCCATTTGCAAGTTAGAGACCCAGGAAAGTCAGTGGTATATTTCTACTCCAAGTCTGAAAGCTGTTGGTGAAAGACCCAGTCTCACTCTGAGGGTGAAAAATACCAGTGTTCTAGCTCAGTCAGGCAGAGAGACAGAGAGAGAGAGAATTCTCCCTTCCTCTGTCATTTTGTTCTATTTAGGCCCTCAACAGATTGGATGATACCCATCCACATTAGAGAGGACCATTTGCTTTATTCCATCTATCGGTTAAAATGCTAACGTCATCTGAGAACACCCTCACAGACATGCCCAGAAATAATTACCCCATGATCCAGTCAATTTGATACATAAAATTAACCGTCACAGAATTATTGTTTTTATTTTTCTCTTTTCTGACTTCATAGGTGAAAACTGGTTTTCTGTTGTTTTTAGTAGGTTTCCTTTTATTATTTACATTTTAGAAGTTTATTAGTAATTTTAGCCTAGAGTGTTTTTTTTTCTTTTGAGGTGTTGGTGTTCTGCTTATTTTTATTAATTCTTTATATTCTGAAAGTAACATACATGTATGTTCATTTATTTTTTTAAGATTTTTTTTTTAATTCATCTGAAAGAGAGAAAGAGCATGAGCCAGGGGATGGGGAGAGTCAGAGGGAGAGGGAGAAGAAGACTCCCTTCTGAACAGGGAACTTGACAACATGGGGCTCTATCCCAGGACCCCCGGATCATGACTTATGCTGAAGGCAGCCGCTTAACTAACTGAGCCACCTAGGTGCCCCCATTTCATGTGTGTTTAAATATTACTTTTAGTTTGTTTAACATTTCTAATGATTTTTCTATGTAACTTTACTTGATTATAAGAAGGTCATCTCCATTTCGTCTGAATATTGTAGAATGAGTAATGTCTGTAACTTGTGAGAGTGGTTAACTCTTCATAGAGTATGGATCTGTGTTACTTTCAATTGTCATTACATTTACTTCATTCAGCTCTTCTATATTTTTAGACCCCTATCTCTGTTCTATGTGACATAGAATCCATGTCACACAAGCTACTCTCACGGTAGACATAGTCAATAAAAGCAAAGAAAATATTCTCAAACAAAAGTGTGTAGAATGAAAAAGATGCTCGTGGGTGGATGTGGACTGATGAAGGTTGACAATGGACTAGCTAAACTGAGAGCAGTTCAACTTTCTTCTGGGAAATGAGACTCAGACTGCTAAGTTACACTCTATCACCATTATCCTGCCTTCTCTACAGGCAATTCTTCTACTCAAGGAACAGTCAGAAGTTATCTCAAAATAACATGTGTCTTTATCTCAATGCAAAGAATTTACATTTAAAAAGCCCATAATAATATATATTTTATGGAAGAAAATTAAAGCTTGTGCCTGAGAGAACAAGTGAAATACTGTTATGATACCCAAAGAAATAAGATACAGATCTTACTCTTCCACCTAATCATGGGCTCTAAATTTCTCTACATGTAAATATGTTTGTGGCTTTCTATTCTTCCCACTGTGTTTGGTTGTCTGTCCACAAAGGTGTAATTTGTTGTTCTTGTAGCAAAATTCCCAGCATGGATGGGCAGACTGTGTTTACTTAGCTCAAATGTGCAGTGGGTGAGACATCACTGGGATTGTTATAAAAATGGTCAGTGCTCCTTGGTATTTATCCTATTCATTTTCCACAGCTTGCACTGAACTTGGTGGAGTCACTGGAAAGGGGACATTTTTCACAGCAGGGAAGGATGGTTCTTTGCCCAGGCAACCAGCGATGCCTAATCTTGGGGGACCTGTAAATTTACGTAACAGATACCTGCAGCATTTCATCTTAGAGGAAGGAAAGAAAAAATCTTGTGAATGAGTGTTAATTTTTCCCTTTATTTTAAACATTTGAATTTTCTTAAATCAGTTTCTAATGCTCTTTAACAATTCAGAGACATACTCCTTCCCATAGTATCTCTGAAAGCAATACACAAGAAACCTTTTTATTTAATAGATATTCCAAGAAAAATATAGTTTACATTGATGTTTAAAATGATAAATACAATTGCCAAGCTGTCAGGCTTTAATGTTTATATGTGGAGATAGATTTAGCTGTAGAAAACCAGTGTTTCAGATGCGAGATTGTTTACGTGTTATGAACTGATGTTATCAGAAAATGATCTCGCAGGAATGCTTCCCCCAATTTACTAATGCCTGACATTTCACTATTAGACCTCTGTGGGTTTTTTGTTTTAGCTTTCTTTTTGTTTGTTTGTTTAGGCTTAGATGAAAAAGCTTTCTTCTGCTTTCAAATAAAGTTGAAAGCCTTGCTTTGGCATCTGATGTATCCATAACACAGTCCCTGCCCATCTTTTTAACCTCATCATCCGTCTCTCTCACATTTTTTTCTATGTTCATAATCATAAAATATGACGTCCAAACCCAGATATTTGGGACCACAAGTTAGTGTTCTTATTAATTACCAGGATTATAGGTGCGAATTAGGATGATCCCAGAAAATTCAGAATATGCTGTACTCCTATCATGTGCTCCAGACTTCATGCATCTCTTATGATCTCCCAAATGCATCATGATGTCCTCCTCTCATCACTGACCTCTGATTAAATCTCAGCCCTCCCCCTGCAGTTCAGTGCACCCATGTGATAAATTTGCTTCAAATCCTAGTTCAAGTGAAGCCATTCTGTGCACCACTGTGCCCAGCATGTGACCATTCGATGCACACATGGTGTGGAGTTTGTACAGAGATGCCCAATAAATAAATGAATGGAAATACACTCCATACATTTAGAATTGTGAGTCATCTATCTCAAAATATTAAATTTATCTGGTGTTTGTGAGAGAATATTTTAATGAAGAGAAAGAGAAGAAATGTGGGTACTGGGAGCTTACAGAAAAAGGCAAAGGGAGCATCACTTTAACATGGAAAGGCATTCAGTAAAATATTAAGAGTAATGAGAGAACTCCCTTCTTCACACTCTCACAAAGGTCCAGCCCCATCTGACTCTAATTGTTAGGTTCCAGGAATTGGTTTATTCTTAGAATTGAAGTATTTTGTTTTAATTAAATGGGCCTAGTACTCATTTTGCATTTAAAATAGATTTCTAAATTAATTTTTTTCACTCCTTGTCATCTGAAAGCATCTAAGGTAAAGCAATTTCCAACAATTTAAAAACAAATGGCTTCAATTCAACTGGCCTATATTTTATGCCTTTTAAAAAATTAACTGTTATCACAGCTCAATGTGCCAAGTGTCAACCTTATCAAATTTCTCAGTGCCCAAGAAAATGAATGTAATTGCTTCCTCTCTATGATATATTGTACATAATTGGCTTCCTATCACAAAACAGCTGGAAAATATTCACAAATTCTGAAAGAAATCTGCATTTGCATGCAGATCATAGGCTCAAATGTGTATTTTCACTTTAATATAAGCTGTGACAAAAGCAAAAATAAAGTTTTGTTGCTATAAGGAAACTAACAAAAACAAATAGAAAAACCCATCAATATCTTTAAAGAGTTTTAAAAATATATGTACATAAATACAACTATTGAGGTCAACTCTGTAATGTCTCTGATTTTTTTATATTCCAATTTATATAATTGCAATTGCCTGTCACTTCAAATATTTTAACATAAATAGGAGTGTTAGTATTGGGATTTAGATATTTTCTGTACCACTTAGAAACCCATATGGAACAAAGATGCCAATAGTGACATTTATTCAACTCTAATTTATGGAGCACTTGTAATTTGTCAAGTCTGCTCAGTGAGAGCTCATATCTCCTATTTGCTTGACTGTACCCCCATCATGTTGACAACTAGCATGCTTGGGGTACCTAAGGGAGTGATGCAGGGAAACCAGGTGAACTTACCTGTGTGAAACGTACCACTTTGCCACTATTGGGAGCAGAGTTGACCAATAGACCTGACCTGGCTACTGTCCTCTGGACCCATTACTCTATTGGATCCAAGGTCATACTTGCCATTGACTGCTTCCAGTCAATGCAAAAACATAGCAGGGATACCAAAGAGGTCCATCATTGCCTGATCTGGAACTTTTCTTATGGAGGATTTTGGTTCATGGACTTTCAGTCGCTGCGTTTTCTTAGAACTCTGCTGCAGTCTGACACTCTGAGTACACAATCCTTCATCCTACCCCTTCCTTCACAGGTGTCAGACCTCATCACTGCCTGTCAGTTCTTTCCAAGTTCTCTGTCTCTCTCTCTTTCTTCTTTTACTGGCACTTCTCTTAAGAAATGTATTAGATGTGTAATTCCACCTTGGCATCTGTTTTCTAGAGCCTTGAAAACACATTACTGACTCCTACCTTGAGATTTTATATCCTTGGGCACTATTGAGTGGAACAAAACCAGGTACAAACTTTGATAACCATATGCATCCGTTTCCTAGATCCCCATCGTGTTTGAGCAAATAGAAGCCATGTATTTCTGCCTCTGGGCCCCACACTGCCACCACTTACCTCCCAGTTCAACAGTCCATCAACTGTTTTGGGGTTAATGGTCTCTTTAAGAAGCTGATGAAATATATAGGCTCTTTACCAGAGAAAAGAATACATGCACACAAATACAAAATACAGTGTACCTTGTCAGAGGTTTTGTGTATTATTAAGAACCATAATTAAATGTAAATCCTCTAAGGAAAGAAATGGCAGTCATAAGTCATAATTATGAAGTGACAGAATATTATTGAGATAATTGGTAAAATCCACACAAGTATATAGACTGTACACTGCAGTTTTGTGAAACATCAGTTTATAGGAAGACATAGAAGTATTTAAGGGTTAGGGGACATCATGTCTGCAACTGACTTTCAAACAGTTCGGAAAAAAAATTAATATACATAATAGACAATAAGAGAGAGAAAGCAAGAGATAGATGGATACTGCAAAAACTGCGAAATATTAACATTTGGGAAATCTGAACATCCGTGGAAATTCTTAGTAATCTCACAACTTTCTATAGGTCTACTATCTCAAAATAAAAAGTTTGGGAAACAATCCCAAATGAATGCCAAAAACATATTTTCTTATTATTTTATTGGAGGCGTGGGGCTCAACCACTTTCATTTATTACCTTAGCCAAAAATACACATTATAACATTGTTACTGTTGTATTCTAGACCTTAATAAATGAGTTAATAAGTAATAACTACAGATAAATAAATATTAACTAAAAAATGATAAACTCTAAAAATAGTAATTACAAATTAAAAATTTTAAATGAGTAAATCCACAAATAAAAAGCTGCTATTGGTAATTATATTCAGATATATCAAGATTCTAACTAAGAGACTAATCTTTGATTGACAAGCATATATGGATGTGTGTGATGTGTGTGTGTGTATGTGTGTGTGTTTTGAATAGAATAGGAGAGACTTTGTGACTAAACTAGCTTTTGTCTCTGTCTTCTCTTTATATATAAGGTTTTGTTCTTTGAGCTTTCAGTAAAACCTCAGCATCATGGGGGTATCATTGGGATCTTTTACCACTTCTGGCATCCACAAGAGATGACTATCAAAATTTAATGTATATAAATTAAAATCAAAGTAGAAAAAGAGAGAAGCTTAAATTGTGTAAGGAAAAAGAATCACAAATTTTGGTCAATACATTATTTATTTGCTAAATAACATGACCTAATATAGAAGAACATAGAAGAAATGCACACAAAAGAAAATCTGACTCCAGATTTCTGCCTGTTAAGTGGGGATGACAAAAGACCCTTTCAATTCTGACTAAATCCAGTCTCAAGCAGCCAAAACGTGTCTATCTATTCCATAGAAAAAATTGCGTGACCAACAAACGGCTCCATGCCCCAAGTATACCATCAGTTCTCAGTTCATATGCTTCTACCAATGTGAGTCTTCTCTCAAGTTATGCATGGATTCATGGGATGACTGAAACAGGGTAAAAATTTTTTGGTTGTCTTCAATGTGAAGAATATATGGCAGTATATGAAAATAATGCATAGTTTGTGATATGGGTTTACAAAGAGGGGAGTCTCTATAGAAGTATTAATCCACATGAGAGAAGTTGATTTTAAATGCCCCACAAAAACAGTATGGACCCGATGTACTAGCGGATGCTGTGTACTGCCACCCAGAACTTCCTTCAAGATTGAAAGACTTCTCTCCCAGGTGTTGGATAATAGATCTCAGCTCTCTGTGCTCTCAGCTAATTGCCTTCTGCTGAGGGAAGTCACTTTCCCCAAAGAAACACACTCTTCCCGGGGGCATGACTGGATGATGTGGGAGTATAAAGGTCTAGCCTCCTTGCCCTGTCATGAGACAACCCTAAGGAGCCAGTACAACTTTAAGTTTCCCATGGGTCAGCTGAGGCCTTGATGTGATTGTACTGCAGGCCAATTTCTACTCTGTCCATTTCTAGTCTCTTTTGTTTCTATACAGGTCGTTTTCAAGAGCACTCATCAGTTAACTTCTTGTGTGCTAATATGTGACTTGGTGTCTGTTTTCCTGGGAACCCAATTGCTGCAGTTGGTACTAAAAGCTCTTAAGGAAAGCAGAATCTAAGATAAAATTTTGGAGCTAGATCGCACAGCACCTGTCTAGCAATGAGGACCCCATCACTGGCGGTAGATGGAATATGAATATACTCTGGAACAAGAGAGTGGTGTAATTCTTAAAATTATCATTAATGCTACACTTGGATGGTATTCTGATGAAAGGATCTGCACTGGTCAGCAAAACGTATCAGGTGGTTGAAAAGCAATATGAGATGGTCAGAGACAAGCTGAATCTGCCAAGGGAGGAATGAACAGGAATCCTAAGAGTATGTATAGGATTGGAGTCTGAAGGGGCTGGAGCAAGAGGCTCAGGAAGAAGGTAAAGTTAGATAGGGAGAGTTTATCAAGAAGTAGCCAGTCCTGCAAGATCTGGATTTAACATCCTGACATAGACCCTGGAAGATATTGCAAACATGCTGTGAGAATGGTCCCTAGAATGGGGCGCCTGGGTAGCTCCGTGGGTTAAGCCTCTGCCTTCGGCTCAGGTCATGATCTCAGGGTCCTGGGATCGAGCCCCGCATCAAGCTCTCTGCTCAGCAGGGAGCCTGCTTCCCCCTCTCTCTCTGCCTGCCTCTCTGCCTACTTGTGATCTTTCTCTCTGTCAAATAAATAAATAAAATCTTAAAAAAAAAAAAAAAAAGAACGGCCCCTAGAAGCTCGAAGAGAGTGATGGCCACCCCAAGGGAAAGATAGATGCCAGACTGACATAGCAGATGATGGAAAAACTCGACCAGTCTCTCTGCCTTTTCTTCTTTTGGTTGCTCAAGTACACGAAGATACCATGAATCCTGAAAAGACATTCAGAGATAATTTAGTCCAACCTCCTATCAAATGAAGGTATTGTATCTACATCACAAACAATTGTTACTGAGAATTTACAGGACAATAAAACTAAAAAGTACTATTTATCCTGAAATACTCGTGTTATAGTAAAACTAAACTAACCTCTGTCTCAAAAATAATATTTGTTTGTCACTAGTATATATATTAGGAATCCTTTGGTAAATCAGATAATTAACCAGCACTGATCTTCTATTTAAATCAAGATTTAACACACACACACACACACACACACACACACACACACGACAAGGATGCTTCTCAAGAGGTTAAATCGGTTATTCTTTTGGAGAAAAATTATATAGTGTTCCTGTGGCAAATTGCCCTTTTCTTGTAGTTTGCCAGCCAGAATGTAATATATGTCACTCTCTTCTAACTGGCAAGATTAAGGTGAACACAAATAGAAGTGAAGGTTCTCCATTTCCTCCACACATCCATACATCTTTTCCTCATGACATTTTGGAACCCTTCAGTAAGAGCGTTGAATGTGAATGCAGAGGTGATGATTGAAGGGCCAAAATGCCAGACATAAAGGAAAGCCTCAGAGTGTAAGATGATATTCTAAAGGGATTCAGAGAGAGTCATATTCCTCACCTCCAGCAGCTTACTGGACAGAAATACAATCATCCATCAGAACTGTCACAAATTTGTTCAGACCAATAGCTGTAGAAGTCTTGTGAGAATCACCAGACCTGACTTGGCCTTCACAACCCACGCACTTCACCTCCAACAATCATGCATGTACACATGCACGCAAGCACGCACATAGCACGTGTTCCAACTATAGGAAGTAGGTTACTACTCAGAGTAAATAATTATCTATCCTCCATTGCCAAAGACCTGATGTATTAGCATCTTCATCTTCTTGGGCTTTCTTTAATATACTTAAATTTCTTATTTTGAGAAGTGTGACCTTCCACCTAAAAGAAGATATAATTATGTAAGTCTTTGTGAAATAGATACATGCATAGCATCTTCCTAAATAAAAACCTCTTGCTATTTATATCAAATACTTTGGAAATATTGAGATTAATTTCAATAATTAAGCATTTCCAACCCAGAGATGCAGGGAATTAGAAAAGAGTAAATCACGAGTAAGGAGTTTAGTGACATTTGGTAAGCTCAGGTTTAGTGTTGCCATCCGAACTTGGGATTATTCATTTATCACTTAAATTAACCATTTGCTGTAACCCATCAAGAATAATTCATTTAAACAATGTACAGGATAAGAATATTTCAATGAAATGCTTTACTATTTTAGATGGAAATCTTTCCCTCAAATTTCATGTAACGCTGATTTGAAAGGCATGTTTGCATGTGATGATTTAGTTAAGAGATCTGTAGTCTAGTGGGTGAGAACATAGATGAGATGGCACAGTCAGACTCCAGCTGTCTGCTTTTTCAACTTCAGGTACATTACTGCCACTCTACAGGCCTCCTTCTCCTTGACTATAAAAAAAAGATAACAATAGTTCCTAATTTATAAAGTTATTGTAAGAATTAAATGGATTAACGTAATGTAATTAGTATAATTAATGGATTATGAAAGCACTTAACCCATAAAACATAGTAAGTTTCAATAAATATTACTATTTTTCATTCCTCAGTTTAAAGATGTGAAAATTAAAGATCATGTTCATATCTGTTAATAGGAAGAAACAAATAATCATTGAAAAGTCATTCTGTACTTAAACTCTATCCCTCTCTCTTCTGTATTCAAGATTCATTAGTTCCTTAACACAGATAAAGAAACTAATAACTACAGATGCTCAGAAATCTGCCAGAGTATCACAGAGAGGAGGTAGAACAGTGGGGATTTAAACCCAGGTCTTTCATACTGCAAAAGTCCTACCTTTTCACCATCTCCCACTGCCTTCTAAATTATGTTTAAAAGATGATGACTTTTAAATTATCTATGGGAATGAAAATTACCATAGACAGAATATTTAAGTGCCATATTTTCTTGGATAGGAGTTTTAAGGTCATAAATATGGTTCTTTATGTCCATTCCATGGCAGAGAGTTTTACCCCGAGGGTCAGTTAAGATAGAACAGAGATCTAAAGTAGAAGTTTTGTGGCCTTTTTTTAACGAGTCATTATTATTTCTTCCCCTACTTCCCCTTTTTTTGCCTCAGAAAAAAAACATTAAGAGCAGAAATGTGGAGCGGGGAGAAAGAGGATAAAGAATCTGCAGCTCACTGTCTGCGGGTGTTGGAGAAAGACAGCCTTCACTCGGGGTGGCTGGACACAGGGCGAGGCCAGACTGGTGGGAATTCTGAGGGTTGAATGCTGGAATCCTCCTTAGGGAACTTCATAATGAAAATAGTTTATAAAACTGCTCCCTCCTGTGGAAGCTTGGTAAAGCATTAGAGTCAACTGGCTTTTGTCCTCTGCTTAGTAAAGATCCTCAGTTTATCTGATCCTCCATGTCCTTGGAAACCTCCTGGCCATCTTCTCTGTAATCTGGATTCCTGCATGGACAGATGGTTCTTGCTGTCCTCGTATCCATCTGCCAGGACTGAACACTTCATACAAATTAGTTGAATAAATAAATAATGAGTGAAATAACTGATGTATTTTGTGAATGGGCACACACACATAGACCTTCACTGGGAACATAAAATAAGGCTTATGTGTATGTGTGTATTTGTAAAGATTATATCAGTATCGCTTCTCGGCCTTTTGGCTAAGATCATGTGTTGTAAAGATTATATCAGTATGTCATTTGGAATTCTTTTTCTAAACATTACAAACTGGAATGGTATTCTGAAACATTTTTTGTACTTTTTTGGGGGTGTCAAATATAATGAATTATATCCCAAATGTGAAAACAAAACTAAAAATTAAATGTCTGGGTTTTTTTTTCCCCCAGGGGTTGAATCAACTTGAAACATCTAAATGGATAATTACCAAATTTACATGACACGTTTCTAGAATAGGACGTGTAGGGCTCTCGGGATTCTATTTCACGTTATTGTAGTGGACACCTCAGAGAAATAAGAGGTAAGGCATACTCCTAAATACAGACAACAAAAAACTGATTGTTGTCAGAGGGGAGGAGGGTGAGAGCATGGGCAAAATGGATGAAGGGGAGTATGAGGTACAGGCTTTCAGTTACAGAATGAATAAGCCATGAGGATGAAAGGTACAGTGTAGGGAATATAGTCGATGGTATTGTAATAGCGCTGTATGGTGACAGATGGTAGCTACACTCGGCTATAGTGAGCACAGTATAACATATAGAGTTGTTGAAACACTATGTTGTACACCTGAAATTAACACTGTACAGCAACACTGTGTGTCAACTGTATTAAAAAGATAAACGAAGAAAAATATGCTACCGAGGTGTGCATTTCGACCTAGAGTTACATCCATATAAATCATGACATCATGAACAGAAAACTAACAGTAGTTTTAACTACAAACTCCGAATCGGAAGACCTGATGGCTGATCCTCTAAATTTGGTTGGTGATTTGTAATTGAGCTGCTCCCCACATGGACAGTTCTACATATTGTGCTCCAAAGGTTGGGGCAACAGATACTTATATAATGATGGTTATATCATTTCGTGCCTCTCAAGAAAAACCAGGGATTCCAGGTAAGTGGATAATAAAATTAAATTTTAAATGAAATAGATCTAAATTTTTAGATAAAATAGATCCATATAAGGTACCATTTTTAATCTGACAATTTTCTTAAGTCATTAACTCCCTTCTCCTTTCTCTTAGGATTGATTGATGTCTGGTTTGCCCATTTCTTTGAGGATACTATTGGGAAAATACTGATCAAGAAGGAGAGAGGAAAGCTCTGAATACAGGTATAGTTTGTGATTCTGCAATTATAAACAAAATAAGGCACTATCCAACTCTCTTCCTGGCCCAGGACTTTACAGTTTTGTGTTAGTGAAACAAGAGTTATTGAGAGTTATTAACTCCTCCAGAATTCTAGAGCATTTGTAAAGAATAATGCATATTTTTTTCTATTTAATTTCTTTTCAGTATAACAGAATTCATTGTTTATGCACCACACCCAGTGCTCCATGCAATACGTGCCCTCCATAATACCCACCACCAGGCTCCCCCAACCACCCACCCCCCGCCCCTTCAAAATCCTCAGATTGTTTTTCAGAGTCCACAGTCTCTCATGGTTCACCTCCCCCTCCAATTTCCCTCAACTCCCTTCTCCTCTCCATCTCGCCATGTCCTCTGTGTTATTTCTTATGCTCCACAAATAAGTGAAACCATATGATAATTGACTCTCTCTGCTTGATTTATTCCACTCAGCATAATCTCTTCCAGACCCATCCATGTTAATATAAAAGTTGGGTATTCATCCTTTCTGATGGAGGCATAATACTCCATAGTGTATATGGACCACATCTTCCTAATCCATTCGTCCGTTGAAGGGCATCTTGGTTCTTTCCACAGTTTGGAGGCTGTGGCCATTGCTGCTATGAACATTGGGGTACAGATGACCCTTCTTCTCACTACATCTGTATCTTTGGGGTAAATACCCAGTAGTGCAATTGCAGGGTCATAGGGAAGCTCTATTTTTAATTTCTTGAGGAATCTCCACACTGTTCTCCAAAGTGGCTGCACCAACTTGCATTTCCACCAACAGTGTAAGAGGGTTCCCCTTTCTCCACATCCTCTCCAACACACGTTGTTTCCTGTCTTGCTAATTTTGGCCATTCTAACTGGTGTAAGGTGGTATCTCAATGTGGTTTTAACTTGAATCTCCCTGATGGCTAGTGATGATGAACATTTTTTCATGTGTCTGATAGCCAATAATGCATATTTTTAATGTAGATTTTCTCAAAGTGGCAGCATGTGCTTGACAAAAGAACTGAAAATTCCTGCTTAAATATCTCTCCACCAAGAAGCTTCCTGCTAATTGTACCTGCTTGAAAGTACTAAAGACATCTCCCTTCTTTCAGCTCTGCTGTCTCAGATACAGACTCTTCTGATGTGCTCCCCCTCTGCACCCTCAGTAATCACACAGTCCTTATGCTTAGCTCCTTGGGAAGACTCTTCTCCTCTCAGGATAATCGGGGAGAACTGTTCATCTCATTATAATCAATCTTCTGCTGTCAAATCCCTTGTCCCAGCTCACCTATCTTGAAGACTGTACTTTCATAGCCCTAGACATGTTTCCTTTGACACCTCTTGAGCTGGGTTATGAAGAGAAAGCCCTTGGAATACATAGCTAGCCTCTTTCTTTCTTTCTTTCTTTCTTTCTTTCTTTCTTTCTTTCTTTCTTATTCCTTTCTTCCTTCCTTTCTTTTTCTTTCTTCTTAAGGGTATAGGGACACCATATATTTTTGTGCATCATTCATTACATTTATTTATTCAACAAATATTTATTAAGTGCCAAATATGTGCCTGGCATGGCTTAAGGCTTTGGAAATACATGAGTGAAAAATAATGAAGTCTCTACTTCTGTGAAGCTTCTATTCTATTGGGGAAAATGAAGAGGAAGACTGGTAATAAAATAAAAGGGAAATTTAGAGTATGTAATAGATGTTAGGTGCTTTGGAGTGGGAAATGTAAAGTAGAATTAGGCAAGGATGGAAATTTTCCATTTTAATTAGGGTGGTTAGGGCAGGCTTTACTGAGAAAGTGTCATTTTAACAACCATTTGAAGGTGATGAGGTAGATACCTGGGGGAATTGTATTATAGATAGAAGTGACAAACAGGTGTGAAGTCCTAAGGCAGGACCACATTCCAGAGACAACAAGGAGGCTAACGTGACTGGTGCAGAGCAACAAGGAGAAGAGGGTAAAGAATGTGATCAGAGAAGAAACATGGCAGTGGTGAGGTCTACAGTGGGGGATGCACATTATTTCAGGCCTTGTAGTTCCTTAGACAGACTTTGGCTTTTCCTCTGAGTGAACTGGAAAGCCACTGGTTCTTAGGAAGACTCAAAGGATCTGATTTATGTCTCAACTATGTCCCTCTGGGTGCTGATTTGAAAAGAGACTCTGGAAGCAAGAATGCAAATTGGGAGCCCAGTTGATTTTTTTGCAATAATTAATGTAAGAGGTGGATATGATGGTGATAGGATCAGGGTGATAGCAGTAGAGGAAATGAAGAGAGTTCTAATTCTGCATGAATTTTGTGGGTAGAGCCAACAGGAATTGCTAACCTGTTGGATTCGAGATCTGAAGAGAAGAAAGGTTAAAGATGGCTCCACGGCTCTAGATCTAAGCAGCAGGGAAGGATGCAGTTGCCATGACCTAAGATGGGAATCACTGCTGGTAGAGCCAATTTTCAGGAAAAGCTCAGGAACTTAGTATTGGAACTGTTATATATACAGTCTTCTCTTCATGTGGTAATGTGGGACTGTAAACTGATCATGTAAGCTGAAAGTGGGCAAAAACAATTTTAAAAAACCAATGGGAAAATTGCAGTTGTGCCATTACCTTTAAAAGCTTTTATCAAAATATTTAAAAACTCTCGTACTCTTATAAAGAGTACCCATATAGGTAAATGAAAAAGTACAAAAGTAATGTTCAGTACACTAAAATTTAAAACGTTAGAAACACTGAAAATTAAAATGTTTATTTTCTACAAGAAAGAGGCTTATTAAAAGTAAGTTGAACAGTGCTTACTTTCTTAGCATATAGCTTACAATATGGAGCAAGTATCTTTTCCAAGACTTGACAAATTGTCATATTCCTTTTCAAGTTAGGATCCTTTGAGCTTCCAATGTTGTGAAATTTCTGGAAACTTTTTAAATATGAATTTCCTCACTGGCATCATTTCCTCTGGGACATCTTCATCTCTTCCATTATAACCACTTTCTCTAAGCTTCTCTGGCTGCATATCTAGAGTGTTTCAAAGGCAGATAATGTTTATATTCACAGAAGCAGCTCTTTTTTCTGTAACTTCATGTTTGTTCTACTCTAATTTCACTTCTAATGTTATCAGCCATCACTTTTTGTTTCCTTTTTGGAAAATATTTACTTATTTGAGAGAGAGAGAGTGTGTGTGTGTGCACAGAAGCGAGCATGCAGGGGTGAAGGGCAGATAGAGATAGAGAGAATCTCAAGCAGATTCCCTGCTGAGCACAAAGCCTGATGCAGGGCTTGATCTCATAACCCTGGGATCATGACCTGAACTGAAATCAAGAGTCTGAGGCTTAACAAACTGAGCCACCCAGGTGCCCCTCACTTTTTGTTTGTATGCTGCACTTTCTTCTTTGTTAGCCAATATCCTCTGTCATTTATCCCTTTTTGTAAACTATAACATGGGCTTATTAATGGGAGACAAGGAGGTAACCCAACCACATGCTTTGCTGTCTGTGCAAATACACTGAGTGTACTGAAGAGCAAATACATAGCACCCGGTCACCAATAAACTTTGAAAGAAGGGCCATGATTGGACATTGACCATAAAATGTATCTGTTATTTATGTAGCAATTTGCAGACTAAAGAGTAGCAGTAAAGGCTATATTCTATGCAATTACTTGGAGTTAATATGCTGTGGTAACTAGAATTTGAACTGTATTTTGGGGAGACTGATGTACTTTAAACTGTGAGAACTCACACTTGTGGATACTGAGATCATGTAAAGCAAATTCTGCTTTATTTAAGATGTCTTTTAGACAGTCTAATGTAGACGTTGAGATAAACAAATCTGAAATTCAGGGAAACAGTCTTGGAAGGGAACCAAAATTTGGAGTCATTGAAAGCAGGAAGTAAACAAAAGTTCTGGAGCAACCTTACAATTTTCCATCAAGTTTAGAATCCTTTCCAAATGCATAAATTTGATTTTATTTTACCCAACATTAGATGCCAGGGGGTCTTCATGTAACTTGAAAACTATCACTTCCCAGTTTACACATTCTAGAGAGCACTTAATGATTTCCAACTAAGCTGTTAATGTTGAACCTGGACTTGTGCTCTCTAAATTGATTTGACCATGGAACATTCTATGGTTGCTTAAGGTGATGCAGATATAAAATAAGCATTACCTTGTATTGGGTCACTTTATTCTTTGGTATAACACTTTATTTGAAGAAATTCCATTTAGTTTATTTATGCAGTCCAAGAAAGTTAAAGAACTTACTGAAATACTCTAAAAACTTTTGTCCAAATATGTCACAGAGAATAAAACCTTCAAATCTCCAGAGCATATTAGTTCCAGGAAGCATGAACCTAAAACTGAGCCTGAGCTATGTGGGTATGTGTAATAGTTTTCATAAGAACAATTTAATATAAGATTTGGGAAAAACTAAACCAAATAAAACACACCACTTGGCCTTAATGTCTGGTGGGCCTGACTACTTAAAACTTTCCATTTATATTCTCTGATTCAAAAATTAGACGTAAATCTCCTTTAGGCATGCTGATATTAAACTCTGATGATTTCTTTATGAAATAAGCATTGAAATGTAGCCTTATTCTTACACTAAGAAATTTGCTTTGTTTTTATCTTAATAATTTGATATTAAGAATCAGAATATATCTAAAACATGCTCTGTAAGATTTTGAAATAGAATAAAAATATTATGGGTTTTTAGACAATGAACTTTGTTACTCTATTTACTCACCCCACTTATAGGGCACCACTGTCAAACACACTATCTTCAACATCCTCCCGCTTCCAATTTTACCATCTCTCTTTCCTCATCATGGTGCTTCTTTCCCCTGGATTCCCAAGACCTGTGTAGCCTGCCCCCATCTGACAGTCCTTCCTGTGAAGCTACTTCTGATCTTTGTCTCCCCCATCAGATTTGCCATATTCTAGACCTTCCCTCCTCCATTTGATTACTTCAGAATACACCTGCTTTGTCCCTTGAAAATTGATGTAATAAATTGTGAATAGCTAACAATAGATTAATACCTCTATGGAGATTTACATTTTAATCAGAAACCACTATACATGCAATGCCATTAAAAGGATTTTGCTCTAATGGTGGTATTTTTGCCACCATGGCTAACTACTTGGGAAGATATTACTGATTAATAACCTGAAACACTATGCAGCTGGTTTCCTTAGCAACCACTGCAGTTAAGTTCTTCCTTGAAGTCTTTTTCCCCCCAGTCAACTCTGATAGGGATCTTGAGCAAAATTTGCTTTCATAAGAACATTAGTAGGATTTTCCCCTGAATTTGAAATCATAAATCTCAGAGCTTTCAGGCAATTTCAAGGTCACCTAGCCCAACACTTTAATCTTACAGTTATAGAATTCAAGACCTAGACAGGTTATATGACTTAGGCAGAGCCCCAAAACTTCCTGACAGAATTGCTTCTTAAACTCTTAGTCTCTCTACTATGCCTTGTGAAATGTACAAAGGATATAAAACACATGGGTCAAGTAACAGAGCTTTAAGCAATGCCTGCATAAATGCCAAGGGAGCACTGAATGCTGTAATCCTTCAGTTAGTGGTTGCTGAGTGGTTACCTGTGGACCACAGCTTCAGTGGGGGTTTGGGTTGGATCGTCATTGCAGTGGAGAGCTGCCATCACTCAGCGTTGCTTTAGGCTACACAGTGAGGAAGACATTTCAATCAGAATTTGAATTTTTGACAGTCAATAGCCTGAGATTTCTTTGTAACCAACAAGTATAGTAGATAAGTAAACCAAGGCTAATTTCCCGAGAAGTGTGGAAGACACTGAAGGCAGGTTTGGTATTTAGACCAGTAGCCTATGACTTCTCTCCACACAAAGAATGGCAGTAAGCACCTTCCTGGGCATAACAGTGAGCCATGGGAGACCGGGACTATTTATTTTTCCTCATGTGTAAAGATACTCAGGGTATTTGTAGTATGTGAATACAATTATGAATTGTTTAGGCTGTAACTTGTTAACTCAGAGGAGGTCATGCAGCTAATGAGGCCAAAGTCTCATATTCCTTTGAGGACAAGTTTAATTTCATTCTGTTCATGCCCTCTGACTGCAACCTGCTATGGCTCTTAGGAAGCTAGAGGAGCTTTCTTGTACTGGAAAAAGAACTTGAGACTGTCTTCCTCCATCAGAAAAAAACACAAGGTTATTTACATATTGGCATTGGATTTGTTCTTTTCCTGAATAATTCACTTAATTTGTACTCAGACTTATGTGAATGGGATGGTTTAGTTTCACTTCATTTTAAACAATGAATCTGGTTGTATGATATAAACTGTGTGCAATAATTAGAGGAAAGCTCACATTTTAATTTTGGGTTTTTTTTTTTTCAAAGATTTTATTTATTTATTTGAGAGAGAGAGCTCATGAGTGGGGGGAGAGGCAGAGGGGGAAGGAGAGGGAGTGGGTGGAAGAATCTCAGGCAGACTGCATGCTGACCCTGAGATCATGACCTGAGCTAAAAACGAGAGTCAGACACTTAACTGACTGAGCCACCCAGGTGCCCTAAAAGCAACATAGGTTCTTCCTTTTTAAAAAGATTTTATTTATTTATTTATTTATTTATTTATTTAAGAGAGCAAGAGAGTGTGTGTGTGTGTGTGAGCACAAGGAGGGGCAGAGGGAGAGGGAGAGGGACAAACAGACTCCGTCCTGGGCACAGAGCCTGACACGGGGCTCACAATCCCAAGACCCCGAGATCATGACCTGAGCCAAGATCAAAAGTCCAGTGCTCAACCAACTGAACCACTCAAGTGCCCCCAAATTTTCCTTTTTAAGAGTAAACAAATATGTAGGCATTTATAAATATAATGCTTCCAGAACTGACTCCAGGATCACCATAACACATGCATTTGACTCACTGAAAATGCAGTCAAAATTGATATTGCAGATGGGTTTAGGAAGTATTTTAGTTCTCTTTTTAAATCAGTTGCTGAAGGAGGAGGAAAGAGACAGAGGATTTGAATCAAAATGAAAAAGGGGTAAAAGTAGGAAGAAGAGGTGAAAGTCCCAAATAAGCTCTTCTACATTTTCTTCTGTTAACATCATAACTTTACCTTAAGTGTATCTACAGTTCATCTTAAAGTGTATTAATCTAGTGTCTACTTGTGTTAGTGTTAGGTGGGAAGCCAGGGAGATTTAATGAATCAGTGGCCCTTCAACATCTAGTAAATGTTCCTGCTAAATTTTTAGTTAGCTGTTCATGTACCTTTATTCTTCCATGTATATTTTATTATAAGTTTATCAAATTTCACAAAACAATCTCAGTAAAAATTTACAAATTAATTTTATGAAAATAGACATCTTTATAAAATCAAATTATACCATCCAAGAGCATAATGTGTCTCTGCATTTATTCAGACCATCTCTTATGTCCTTCATTATAATTTTAAAAGTTTTCTTCATTCTCTGTTAAGGTAATTCCTGTGGTTCGCTTTATACAAATATTTAGGCTTTAATATTTTAATATGAAAATACATTTTCTGTCACTCTTAAATTGCTTTCCAAACTCCTGCACACTGTTGGTATAATTATTAAGCCAAATAAACTTGGAACATTCTTTGAATAATTATTTCAGGCCTTACTATATAGATGGAGCCCAAAAGTAGAGTACAACCCCTGAGACATAAATTCAGTACAAAATCTTGAAGCCTTTACTGAGAAGGCCAATTTGCTTTGGCCAATTTGCATTGCATTAAGAGTTGCAACAAATCCCTGGTTTGGGTGGACACATTATTGCCAAATGAAGAGCAAATATAGTCCTTGATAAAATTAGCATAATGGAAGCCTGCATGATCTGTGCGACTGATGTGAAGATGGCTAATTATAGGTTTAGATTGAGGAAAACATATCCATCTAAATATATTAGAAAACATACAAATAGAGATAAAGTGTAAATTCAGTCAGAGGATTGAAAAGCAGGTGTTTGACGTAAGATCTATATTGATACTCTTTTAGAAGTAAGCTGACAGAAAAAAATTGCCTGTTAATTGGAGTTGGGATCAAAAAATAAGGATACTTGAAAAAAAGAAAGAACAGGGCACCTGGGTGGCTCAGTTGGTTAAGCAACTACCTTTGGCTCAGGTCATGATCCTGGAGTCCTGGGATCGAGTCCCACATCAGGCTGCCTGCTCAGGAGGGAGTCTGCTTCTCTTGCTGACCTCTCCTCTCTCATTCTCTCTCTCTCTCTCTCTCTCTCAAAGAAATAAATAAATAAATCTTTAAAAAAAAAAAAAAAAGAACAGTGCTACTAAATCTCTGAGACAATAAATCTTAGGTCAAAGGCCATGTATTTCAATGTCTTATAAAGTGGTATCATAAGGTAAACAAAATAAGTGATTATTGAATTTCTTGAAATAAAGTAAAACAATAAATTAAAAACTTTCAAAGTATGTTTAAAGCAAATCAGGTAATTATGGAGATATTAACCTTGAAATCTCCAAACTTCTAAGATGCTTTCTCTTTATCTACAATTTTCATTTTGCCCCCCCCCGTTCTCCTCTATTAGGTTTGCTAATTAACTCCCACTCCTTTATCAGATCAGATTTAACTCCAACTATGTATCCTTATTAAAAACTATTGTTTGATTGTCAAGCTTCCGTATTTGCTGAATGAACGAATGAATGAACAAGTAAATAAATGAATGCCAAGAAGGGGAAAGCTCGGGAAGTGACTCATTTCTTTCTTTCCCTTACTTTCCTTCTACATCTCTCTTATCAATCCTCAAATCAAATTAGTCGGTACTATGATTGATCTCATCCAGGTTATGTCAAGAGTATTTTACAAAATAATTGACTACATTAACACCATTTGTAAACCCCATTGTGAAGCCTGGAAAAATTATGGAGGTAATATACCATTCACGTTCTAAAGGTATGTCAGAGCTTAGAAGGAAGTAATAGATATATCAAGATAAACGGAAAAAAAAATGAATAAGAAGCAGGGAGTAAGCATGGTAAATTGGGAATAATATTTCAGTAAATCTTAGTAAAAAAGAGCTTTGGTTTTAGCATGAGTTAAGAAATAGGAGACAAGTTTGGGGCTAATTCAAGCTAGGAAGGGAAATGAGTTGCACACATAAAGCCTAGATTCTCAAATGGTAACAATCTCAATAAAAGCGTAAACTAGAAATAAACAGTTTTAAAAAATCTATTTGTGAGAGTGGAAGGAATGAGGGGGTGTCAGTCAAAGGGAATGAAGTTTCAGTTGTGCAGTATAAATAAGTTCTGGAGGACTAATGTACAGCCTGGTGACTGTAGCTAATAATATAATATTGTATAGTTGATATTTTTTTTTAAGATTTTATTTATTTATTTTGAGAGAAAATGAATGAGAGAGAGCATGAGAGAGGAGAAGGTCAGAGGGAGAAGCAGACTCCCCAAGGAGCTGGGAGCCCGATGCGGGACTTGATCCTGAAAGTCCAGGATCATGACCTGAGCCGAAGGCAGTCGCTCAACCAACTGAGCCACCCAGGTGCCCTAGTTGATATTTTTTAAGAGAGTAGATCTCAAGTGTTCTCACCACACAAACACAAATGGTAACTCTGGGGGCGCCTGGGTGGCTCAGTGGGTTAAGCCTCTGCCTTCAGCTCAGGTCATGATCTCAGGGTCCTGGGATCGAGCCCTGCATTGGGCTCTCTGCTCAGCAGGGAGCCTGCTTCCCCACCTCCTCTCTCTCTGCTTGCCTCTCTGCCTACTTGTGCCCCCTCTCTCTGTCAAATAAATAAAATCTTAAAAAAAAAAAAATGGTAACTCTGTGAGGTGATGGATATATTAAATAACTTGAGTGTTGTAGTAATCATTTCACATGTGTATGTATCACACTGTATATTGGGGCACCTGGGTGTCTCAGTCGGTTAAGTGTCTGACTCTTGATTTCAGCTCAAGTCATTATCTCAGAGTCCTGGAATCGAGCCCAGCATTGGGTTCCACACTCAGTGAAGAGTCTGCTTGAGATTCTCTCTCTCCTTCTTCCTCTGCCCCTCCCCCCCACTGGTGTTTAATCTCTTTCTTTCTGCCTTTCAAATAAATAAATAAATCTTTTAAAAATATATCATAGTGTACACCTTAAATATATACAATTTTTATTTGTCTATTACACATCAGTAAAGCTAGGAAAAAGGATAGGAAAAAGAAATAGAAACAATGAGCCTTCTAGAATGAAAGGTTTCCCTTTCATCTGTAAGTTTCTAGGCTTCTGTGATTTCTTAGCAAGGTGTGAATGTACAGTAGTACAGTTTTATCCTTAAGTGGAATTATGAGTACAGGTTTCATTATTTTTCCTCAATTTTATTTGGTTTGATTGAAACATTTATGCCAAAATAGCAAAATGAAACATACAGTAGACTTAGCCTTAAAAAAAAAAAAAGTTGATGGGAGGTAGTTTGTGTAGTGTAATGAAGAATTCCCATGTGTTTGGAATCAGTATTTCTGACATACTATGGAAGTTTATCCTACCTTTTCCATTGTCTCATTTTTCTTTCTCTCTCATCTAGTCCCTTCACTTCCTTCCCCACACCATCTCTTAGACTCAGGAAAACCCAGAGTAAACATTGTTCACATTTTGAGGCAGCATGTTCTTTCCACAGCTCCTTGTTCAGGAATATGTGGCTTAACTACTAAACTGGAATCCGCACAATTTCAAGAAATGAAAACCCATTATAAGGTAGATGGTGGACGATGATGGTGATGATGATCATGATGATCATGATGATTCAAAACACTTCCCAACTAAAAGAAATTATAAATGATAAAATTTTTAGTGTAGCTCAGGGAAACCTTAAGAGGAGATATTAGGCCTCTTCTTGAATAATATTATAACTGTTTCCCTTATCATGGGTAGAAAAATAACCAGTTTAAAAGTGTTTCAAGAAATAACAAAGGCAGAGAAAATTTGTTAATAATACAACTGCGTTTCAGGAGATGAATATATTTAAAAACCAAGCGAGATTTTAAGACATGAAACATTCCCTTACTCTTTGGAACACAGCTGAAGCAATGTTAATTACTTGCTTTCTACTCAGAATACTTCAATTTATTTTTATGGTATTACATTCTTGTGGTATCTGAACTGAATAAATAATAGAATATTAGTTCCCTGTAGTAAATTAAGAAAGAGATCAGTATAATAACCCTCTTCAAGGAGAAGAGATAAGAGCAGTTATACAATCCATTCATGAATCATATTTATTAGCTTCTCAGCAGGGACTTCTATTTAAAAATCAATACTTTCTTCCCAATATGCACGATTACCTAGAAATTAGGTATATTGTGCATGGAAGAATTTGTCATAGGAAGTTTTGCCATAATGTAGTAGTTAAGGACATAACTTTGGGATCTGATTAACCTGTGTTCTAATCCTATCACTTGCTATAAAATCTTAGGCAATTATCTTTTTATACTCACATAAGGAAGACAATATTTCATTCATGTGTTTTAGGAGTTAAATAGGTGACAGAAATGCTTATCATAGAAGCTTCTACACTAATACATAGTAAATATTAAATAAATGACATTAGCATCATCATCACCACCATTATCCCTACCATCACTATCATCATCACCATCATCATCATCATCTCTGACTTTGTGACTTAGTTGTTATTATCACTAGTTTATGTGCAAGGAAACTGAGGCTCTGAGAAATTAATTAACTGGTCAAATTTCATACAGATGTTAGGAGAAAACACTAGAATTGCCAAAATCTTCTACATCTTTGTAGAGCCAGATTATTAGTTTGTAATTTGAAGATGCATCTAAAACTGTCAGTGTAACTTTTTTTAATAACTTTTTTGAGTAAGATGTGCAAATTCAAATACATGCAAGTGAGTGCAATAAGTTCTGTTTTCTGAGAAAAAAAATATGGCCATATCATCCCAAATCTTGATTGGAAAACTTATAATTTTTATTTACCAATCTAAATCAAGGTTGAAATATTAAATCTCAACTTCCTTAAGTCTTACTGTTCAGCTTCCTTACTTATAAATAACTGGGTACCAGAGAGAAAAGAGAATACCTTTAATCTAGTGATGGATGTCTACCTCAAATTAAACCTTGGACAAGTGCTTGAATGCACCAGTGCACCTTTTGTTGTGTGTGTCGTGGTTCATTTATTTTTTTCCCCATTCACTAAACATACATTAGACATCTGTTAAGAGCACAGACATGTATAAAGCTGTGGGCACCCAAAGACTCTATCTCTACCTTTGGGGGGGCCTCACTCTCCAATGTGGAAGGGCAGTATTGAACCAAAAATCATGGATGAATTTGAGCAAAAGGAATATTGTGCATGAACATAAAGAGATGAGAAACAAAATAGTGTTTTCAGAGAAAAGCAAAAAGTCAAACGATCGAGGGTAAGCTAGACACCAGCTTTGTGAAAAAATGGTGGAAGCTGGCATAGAAGATGTTCTTAAATCCCATATCAGGTAGGCTTCATATTTAAGGCCAAGGAGTAAAAAACAAAATCGAAGATGAGAAAGACATGTTTCGATTTACATTTTGAAAAATTATTATGCCTACAGGTTGTAAGCTGAAGACATCTTTCCAGTGATGCGTGCAACCCTTCATTCATTCATTCACTGTTCATTCGTTCATTCATTCATTCATATGCTTATTCTTCAAGCATGTTTTGCTCACTTACTGCATGTTGAACAATGTCGAGCATGATGGGAGTTCGGTGAAGAACAAAACAAGCATTCATTCTCTTCCCCTCCCTGTGGTGTCCCCCTTTCCCTCTCTCTCAAAAGCTTGTTGAGAAGTGTCAAAGACTGATGGTAAACAAAGATTGGTTAATAAACAAAATAATCCAGTAGATGAATATTGTAAATCATGTAAGAAATGATGAGGGTTTGAAAGAAATCTCTAGTGGTAGAATCCTAAAAGCATAAATAGATAGAAGAAGTATTTAGAAAGTAGAATTTATGGGACATGAAGACAGATTGAAAGTAAGAAGTGAAAGAGAAAAAGGTTTAAGAGAACTATAAGGTATCAGTTCTGACATTTTGATGAAACAAAGCCACTGGCCTACTATATTCCTTTACTAGATAGGCTAAGTCAGTGGTTTGGTACAACTTAAGACACCCATTCGGAGTTTCAGGTATTTATTTACAGGTTGTTTTTCACTCATTTTGCAGGATTAGAATGATTAGCTTATGCTCTCTATCAATGCTCGCACAGGTACACGTAGAGAGGAAATGGGTGTGTTTGAATTTCTTGTACCAAGTCTCACTGGCTCACACTCACCTAAGATATAATGGACCCAGCACACAGCATGCAAGTCTGAGACCACTGCCAACCCTTGCCCAAGGTGAAATAACCAGACTATTGCGTCAAGATCAAACCTGTTGGTGGGGGGAAGGGATGGTGGTGGGGGTGAGTAGGAATTCCAGAACATTTAAACATCAGGTAGGTGAAGAAAGGGAATAAACTTAGTGGAAGAGCCATGCTTACAGGAGTGGGTTTATATGGAAGAGATTTCTTTTTCAGTGGACACAGCCTGGAAGCCAGGAATCTTCACAACATCCCATATGCTAGTAAATAGTTAAGATACAAGCGGCAAACTCTTTAATGTGGTGCCTTTGTGCAGTGTACACACCATTCTTAGCTAATAACCCTAGAACCAGGAACACCTTCTGACTTTCTAATTCTCTTTATAACTTGGATTGTAAATTTTTTTCTTAAGAAAATCTCCCCTACTTAGCCAAAACCAAAATCTTTAACAAAGTCACAGTTTGGACAAATCCTCCATCCTTTTAGTAACTCTCTGGCATTAAAATCAGCCACTTTTTCCAAGGCAAAAAAAAAAAAAAAAAAAAAAAAAAAAAAATCAGAGATACATTATTTTCTCTTTCTCTTTCTATTCACTTTCCTTTCTCTTTCTCTTTCTCTTTCTCTTTCTTTTCCTTTCTTTCCTTTCTTTCTCTTTCTTTCTCTTCCTTTCCTTTCTCTTCCTATTCACTTCTCTCCTCTCCCCCACACTACCTTAGGTGAAGTTCACCCAGTTCACCATTCTCATATCTGTGGAGAGACAGAAGAGAGAGAGAGGAGGAGTGAAAAGTATTTGAGTTCTGTTTACAGTTGGTAGTTCCACTTTGAATGGTAGACACTGCTCTAGGATCTGTTGTCTATCTATTATAGTTTTCTCCTCTTACTTTACTTCCCCTGTTTTCCTTCATCCACTTCTGTCTTCCCCAAAGCCTGTGTAACAGACTACCATTAGGGAGGCCAGAGGGAATCCCACAACATTGGTACCCCACAAATTGTAGAATTCGTCTGGTTAACCTTCCTCTCCGAGGAAAATAAGATAGCCATCTGCCTCTCAGTTCTTTGTCATGGTGAAATTTGGGAGGACAGGTTACTAATGGCAATATCAGGATCGCATGTTCAAAGTTGGCCACCACTTCTGAATGGTTTGGAAAGTCCCTTTAAAAAAAATGACAGACGTGGTCTATATATACAATGGAACACTATGCAGCCATCAAAAAACCGAAATCTTGCCATTTGCAATGATGTGGATGGAACTAGAGGGTATTATGCTAAGTGAAATAAGTCAGAGAAAGACAATTATCATATGATATCTCTGATATGAGGAATTTGAGAGGCAGGGTGGGGGGGTCATGGCAATTAGGGAGGAGGAAACAAGATGGGATCAGGAGGGAGACAAATCATAAGAGACTCTTAATCTCACGAAACAAACTGAGGGTTGCTGGGGGTGGAGGGGGAAGAATAGGGTGGCTGGGTTATGGACACTGGGGAGGGTACGTGCTATGGTGAGTGCTGTGAAATGTGTAAGCCTGCTGATTCACAGACCTGTACCCCTGGGAAGTAATACATTATATGTTAATTTTAAACAATGACAGAAATGCCTAAGAACAAGATAAGATAGCAGACAGTTTTTGAACTTGAGAAGTAGAAGAATCTTTCTGGAGAAATGAATTGACTTTATAGCCTAGATGAGGAATAGCTAGACACAGAGATCATATATGCAAATGTAAACAGGAAATGTAACTTTTATAGATTCATTCTAGCCCTGATAATTAATACCCTCAAGGTAAGTTGAATATGGGAACTAACTTCCTAAACGGAATTTTAGAAGTACCTGATCTACACTTGCCATAAAAATGCTTTCTTTATTCAAGGTCAGTGGATCACTTTTATACTTTTATAATCTGTTTAATATATGGTCATAGGTAGCCAAACTCCATAAAGCAAGGTGACCAAATACTAATAAAGTAAGAACACCAGACAGAGTCTACAGGAGGTATAATTTCCATCAGGCAGCCCCTGCTCTATTCCAGACCTGACTAACATTTCAGGCAAGCCAGGGTTGCTTGAGTCACAGTAATTAAGTTAATTAACAAAAGCTAATGCAGCCTTTCGAATATAAGAAAAGAATATATCAACTCACAGAACATTTTTCTTCACTCTAGAAGCAGAAAGAGAGCACAAAAATAAAACAATTATTGCATAGCTGGTGGGCAAATGCCTCTTTACTGATTTATCATCTACTTACTACCACTCTTTTAAAGTGAACCTATCCAAATAAGGCTTGCATTTTTCTGTTTTTCTTCAAAGCAAATGTAAGAATAATTGTCTAAAAAAATTCCTGAATCACTTTAGTTCATAGAACTTCTGTTAGGAACTCCTGTAATTCCACATGGGTATCTGTTCATTTAACACTCATATGGATGGACTGTATTTTATTTAAAAGCATGTGGACTCTGGAAAACAAACTGAGGGTTTGGGCGGGGGATGGGTGAGCTTGGTGATGGGTATTAAGGAGGGCACGGATTTTATGGAACACTGGGTATTATATGTAAACAGTGAATCATGGAACACTACATCAAAAACTAATGATGCACTCTATAGTGACTAACATAACACAATAAGAAAAATAAATAATTTTGATATTTTGTCACAAAAAAGCACAATGCATTAAGGTTATATAAAGGAGTATACATGTTTAGATTCATTCAGCAACCATTTCCTTTACATGCATTAATAAATGTCTTCCACCACCAACAAGCATGTGAACTAAAGGAAAGTTGGTCACTTATACAAGTTAATAATATAAAATAAAATTTAAGAAATATAATAAGGCATTTGTTTAAATGGTAATATAAGAAATAAATTCAGAGGAAACATTGAAGCAGAAGAGGACAATCAAGGAACCTTAAATCAATGAATATATACTGAATTTGAACCACACTGAATGTAAGGGATTATGCCAGATAACATTGATCATAGAAAATATACCAGTAGCTCAATTTTGTAGAGGATATGATCAAAGCCAATGAATAAAAATGCAATCAGTATGTGATAAATGCCCAACAAGTACAAGGGAAACAATTACTACAAACACTTAGAAGAAGCAAATCACCTGTTATAATGATGGAAGTTTTTATGTAGGAGGTAAGGTTTACACTAAGCTTTTAATAATCGTTATAATTCGAAAGAAATGGAACATTTTAATTAAAAGAACTATTTTCAGCAGAAGTCTGTTTTATTTGAATGAAACATTTCTAAAGTTAGCATTTGCCTTGGAGAAGATACTGGAGCCTAGAGCCTAGGATTGGTTCTGCACGCTCAGAAATTTGATTTTGTCAGCGTTCCAAGAGTGGGTCAGTTGTCAAGGATGAGACTCCCATTAACCAAGCTCACAAAACCTGAAGTATAAACGAGCATATCAATTTATTAATTTACAACACAAGCAGAAATAGTTGGGAAGCCAACTTATAAGAAGTTTGCCTAGTGAACAAGGAGCCAGAGCAAGAATGTAAAAGGATTTTTTGGTAAATATTCAGTACTGGGTTATGCTAATCACTTACTGCCATCTCCAAAAAATTTCCTGACAAAATTAACTCAGTCCTTGAACCTGCAGGTCAATCATATGGCAGGGGGTGGGGGGAAGGGGATGAGGGGTGCTTGTGCAATCATATGGATGGATGATTGGGCCATGTTAATATTTGTCTTACTAATATTTGTCCTGTTTCTCTATGCCTCCGCAATGCGTCTGCTTAGCTGTCTACTAAAACATATTCTTTATTGGGGAGGAAATGGTCTAATTTTATTCTCAATTTGATATTGCCGGTAAATCTGGGTAAAACTGTAGAATATTGCAGCATTTAATTCACCACTAGGTAGTCTTTATTTAAAAGTAATATAAAGTCATTCTAGAGCATTTCAGAAAATATTGAAGTGTTCAAAACAAAAAATGAAAAATCTCCTTCCTCTTCTTACTGCTGCCTTAGTTCCTTTCCTCAGCTGTACTATTGTTAGTGGTTTGGGGTGTATTTTTCCAGCACATATTTGCATGCATATGCAAATAAGAAAGCCTGTGCATATGCTATTTTTAATGTAATCAAATGATATATACTGATCTCTAACTTGCTTCTTTCACTTAAAAATATAATTATGCATAATCTTCCTATAGCAAAACTCATAGCTGTAACTCACTTTTCATCAATAGCTCCGTAACATTGCTCTGTAAGTATGGAATACACTTACACACCCAATTCAATATCCTTTCTATTGCAGTGTACATTTAAGGAGCTTGTTCAAATGAATCTTATCACAGACTAAACTCCGAATGACATATATATTTTATACTTTGAAAATTTGCAGTTTTCCTACAAAAATTGGTATGAAGCATTGGTAAACTTCTGGCAAAGGGTGATGATAGTATACATTTCCCCATGCTTTTAGTAATATGGAGTTTCATAAATGTTTACAATATTTGCTAGTCTAGCTGGAGAAAAACAGCTAAATTTTGTTTTAATTGGTATATTTTAATTAAGCGAGGGGAGCTTTTATGTATATTATTAGTCATTTATATGAAATGTGCATGTGTGAGACAGAGAGAGAGAGACAACTGGCTGTTCAGATCTTTTGCGCATTTCATGCAGTTACTTATTTGTTTTAAATAGCCATTACTATTTATTTATAGATGAAGGAAATTATGCCACATGTAATACAAACACTTTTAAGAATTTATTGTTTGGTTTTGGGATGCCTGGGTGGCTCAGTGGGTTAAAGCCTCTGCTTTTAGCTCAGGTCATGATCCCAGGGTCTTGGGATCGAGCCCCGCATTGGGCTCTCTGCTCAGGGGGGAGCCTGCTTCCTCCTCTCTCTCTACCTGCCTCTCTGCCTGCTTCTAATCTCTATCTGTCAAATAAATAAATAAAATCTTTTTTAAAAAAAAGAATTTATTGTTTGGTTTTTAAATTTTGTTGCCAGTGAATCATTTGGAATTTATTTTGTTAAGAAAGGTAAGAGTCTGGATCTTTTTCCTCAAAACATAGCTAGTTATCCTAATCCAGCTTATTGAGTAATGTGTTTTCCCATCACTGAGTTTTAAAAACCTCTATTTATCATGTACTAAATATCCCATATAGTTGGTTCTATTTTTGCCCTCTTTTCTGTTCCATTGATGTGTCAACCCCTAAGCCATTATGGCATGGTTTAATTAGTAGAGCTTAGTATATATTTAACATAGTAGTTCTCTACCATTAACCAATCTTCTTTGACTTTTTCTTCTTATTCTTACACATTTATTCATACACATAAATTTTAGCAAGTTTTTTCTTTAAGATTGAAATCAATAAGTAGAATGGGAGGGGAAGAGATGAGAATTGTAATAGTAATTGATGTAGACCTATTTAATTTATATTTGCATTCCCAATGCATTGATGTCACTATTTTTATGCAAGCGTAAGGAGTCACTGGTATTTCGAGTTTTCTCTCATGTCTTAATAAAAATTTAAATTGTGTTTACATATATCTGACAACTTTCTTGTTAGGTTTCTTCCTAGGCGTTTTGTGCTTGATTGTCCTTTGAAAAGACATCTTTTTTATTATAGGAAACTGCTTTTTCATTAATTTTTAACTTGACCTGGTCACCGTACTGATTGTTTTTAGCTAGTGGTCATCACTAACTTCACTCTTTTCCCTTATCAGTCAGTTCTCTCACTAATGTCTCCTCAATCCCAATACCATTCAAATCTGTTCTGTCTTCTCTGTTGCTTTAAATCATGCCCAACTTCAAACTTGTTATTGTGAATGCCCTGGACTACGACATGCTCGATCTCATCCTTTAACTAAATATGAATCTGTATATTTCATTTCCATATTTAAAACTCTTCAGTGGTTTCCTATAATGTACATAAAAGAGGGAGGAAAAAAATCTAAGTTTCTTAAACTTGCACGAGTGACTCTCAGTCCTCATCCCTACCTCTCTCTAATTCACATTTCATAGCCCATAAACACTCTAACAGGCTCCCTAAGGCTTCTGCCTGTGTACTTTGGACTTCCTAGAATACACCCTCAATCACCTCTCCCTTCACCTGAATAGCTCCGACCACCCCCTCTGGAGTAAGCAGCACGTCTTGCTCAGCGTTGCTCTAGCCCCACACTGACTTGTATACATTCCTCAGTGCCCCATACATCGGGTGTATATGCCCATTTCATATTACGCTTTGCACTGTAATTGTTTAAACAGTTGCCAGCCAAATATATGAAATCTTTAAAAATAGATTGTTTCTTAGTTATCTTAGAATTCTGTACATAGGAATTTGTTTAGGCAAACAGGTGAATGAATGTAAAGATTAAGTATTATTAAAGGCCTATTTTGTGTCACTGAATTTTAGTTGCTAAATATACAAGAGTGAACAAAACACAAAAATACTTGCCTTCATTGATGTCACACTCTAGGGGATAAAGACAGTCAATCAAAAAATAATGAAATAAATATGTAGTATATCGGGACTTTGTAAAACTGAAGTAAATGGAGAATAGAGCATGTCACAGACAGTTTCAATTTTATGATAGAATAATCTCAAAACTGATAATAGCTTCATTTCAAGTTTAACAAGTCAAGTTTTATTTGCAGAATTGAGAAGTTGATTCTCTGTATTTCATAATAAAAATAAAATTTAATGAAAATTTCAAAAGTGATAGAATTAATGGATTGCAGATCTCGTTGGATTTTTGGAAAGGTAGGAGAGGGAGTGAGTGACCTGGAAAAGTACATAAAACATAAATTCAGTTTTTTATTATTATTAGATTTAATGACTATGAAAAACAAACCTATCAATTTCCTAAAAAAAAAACATGTAGATGACTATAGATGACTACTCTCAGATTCTGTTCTTACCTAATTGTGGATGAGGTAAATGTGGCTTTGAGGTAGGATAATCAACTCGTCCTGGTTTGCATGGATTTCCCGGTACTTGGAGAATGGCATCATTAGAGAAATTGGTAATGACAAATTTTAGAATATGTCCATAGACCTGGAAAAGTCAAGAACAAGTCCAGGTTATTGGGAGAATCGCCACATGAACATTAAAAATCACCAAGAATCATTGACAGAAGCAATTATGGAGAAAAAAAAAAAAAAACAGCAAACCAGGATAGAAACAAAGACGACATCTCTCCCACCTCCACAACTTACTGGGGCCTATTGTGAAGAAAGCATAGCCACCCCTTTCCAACCTCCTAATGGCAGTATGGAGGCCAGTGGTATAGATGGTCTTACCTGGAGAACCAGGAATTATGTTGACTCTCATTTTAATCCTGAGCACAAGGATTTCCTTATTGCACCATAGAAACAGTATGAGAAATGGCTTCCCCCACAACATCTGGAGCACCCAGCTCCCTCCCCGTTGTCGCCAAGGGCAGGCTGACAGCAGAGGAAGCACAGCTTTACCTGGAGCATGGATGGCATATTTTCCCTCCTAAGGGTGGCACAGATCAAGTACAGTAGTTGGCAGTTCAGTTATCTACAGTTACTGGCCAAAAAATAGTTGAGTTGGTTAAACAATTAATGTTGATTATTTTAGGTAAGCCCTTTTATAATGTTGAACTTGATCACAGCTACTCCTCATTCAAGGTCTAGTGTCTTCCTTTAGCAATTCCCAAATCTTTAGTGTGAAAGAGATTAACACCACCCAAATTTGCCCTAAGAGATTTGCAGCAGAAAGCCATTTCAATAATTTGTAACAAGGACTGGATTTACGTACCATCTGGTAAATGCATCTTACCAGTTGGGAACTGACCTGAGAAGGTGAATTAAAATAAGAAAAATCTGCTTGATGAATTTGGGATCAGAACATAGGTAGTAAAGTGGCCTTAAACAGCCATTCATCAAGCCCTAGAGATTTGGTAAGGCATTATTTGTTTTAAATAGATAGAGCTGTCCGGTGTAGGGGCTATTTCTGGTGACTGGTGATGACGTCTTTTCCTCTGGATGATGCTAAAGGAACAATGACGGGTTCTTACTAACTTTCACTTTTCTAGTCTCCATGGGGACTGTCAACTTTCAGTCTGCGTTTGTTACAATAGCATTATCTATTCCGCATTTCCACCTACAATTTCCAAGTAGGTAGATGGTTTTTCATGGATTACATTTTAGGATGCTGCTCCGTGATGACATACAGAGGTGCCTCCTTATCTTACCTCTAACTTGTCTTAAAACAGCACCACGGTATCAGCTGCCTCGCAGAAGATTTTCAGGAGACAGAATTGGACCTCAGGGAATGGCAGCTAATTCCATACCAGCAGTACACAAGCAGTCTTCTAAATTCCTGTCATAGAGAGTAGCACAGTCTGCCGTGTCCCTAAATTGAATGTCCTATCTTAATACTAATGTAATTACCTTTCTATAAATAATAAATCCCCCGATATGCAATTCCTACCCCCCAGTTCATCTTGTTAAATTGAAAGTAAAGCTGTAGCATTCTATCTCAGGCGGCACCCTACAGTACTTGTGGGTGATATGTTGGCAGTGCTTCTCAAACTTTAATTTGTATATGAATTATCTAGAGATCTTATGCAGATTCATAAGATCTGTCATAATGCAGATCCAGCAGGATGGGGCTGAGCCCTAAGATTCTGCATTTATAACAAGCATTAGTGTTGCGAGTCTAAAGACCACACTTTGAGTGGCAAATGTTTAGGGGCATTGTAACTAGCATCATCTCCCAGTGATGCTTTTGCAGGTTTCATAGTAGCAATTGCTGCCATCAGGGAATTTTTACTATTGATGGTTCTGGCTTAGTCTCTCTGCAGCAGACTGTACTATGGGATTTCAGTCAGGTTCTTGATGTCTCTTGCCCCTTTGCAAAGTTCCCTTGAGCTCAGGGCCGCTTAGTTCTTGAGAGTCTGGGCACTGCCATTTAAATGCAAAGTGGCTTTAGGCAATTTTCTTAATTTGTATAAAGTCTCCATTTCCTCACTTCTAAAGCAGATGAAATAATAATGGTGATAATAATAGTTGTGATACCATATAATTCATAAGAATGTTATCAGGATCAATGAAATAATGCATATAAAGTTCTAAATATGTAGCCCTTGAGATATATACATTTTATTGTTATTATTTTTATTGATACCATTATTACCCTTCGATTTCATATTATCTCATGGAATCAATATCCTATTTGCCTCTTGATACTTTTTTGCATTCTGAGGCCCCTTCTCCTTAACTTAGCTTAAGGTGAGGTTTCATTCCCTCATCAGGCTGCACAAACGGCTTGTACACGAGTGTCTGCCAGTACCTCTTCACAATATCTGCATTCCGACCTCAATGAAACTTAGAACAAGTTCCAGAATCGTTGACATTCTCATTCCATTCATCCATACACGGAATTTGAGAAATCCTTTATTTTTTTTTTTAAAGTATAGCTAACCTATTATGAGTTACTTCAGGAAAACACAGTTCTTTACTGAGAGCAGAATCTGTTATTCAAAGTACACGTTTGCCAGCTGCTAGGTGGTAGCTGGATGTTAAGTGAGAGAGGTGAGTTAGCCTGAGACAATTCTGTTTCTCAGAGTGTTTGTCTATGATTAAGTTGATCCCCCCCCCTTACTTAGCAACTAAAGAAGAACATTAGGAATGGCTTAATTAATCTTTGAATCATGTCAATTTTACTCTCCACTAGATAGGCACTAAGAATTTGTATTTAAGAAGATTCCTCTTCTCTTGTATCACCTGCTGATTTCTGCAGGAGACCTCACCTAGCCCAGTAATTTGTATTCCTATTTTTAAATTATGTATAACCAACATCTAGGTGACTCCTATTAATAGACGTCTCCAGGTGCAGGAACAAAGAGTGGTCTTTCTGTGAAGCAACAATGCATATTTTTGCTCTCCCCAGGAGCAATCTACGGTTCGCTGATTTGCTTATCTGTGTGCTTCCGAAGAGCTTCCCCTTTATCCTAGGAGGGCACTATCCTTTAGAATCCACGGCATTTTAGATAGCATAGTATTTTGTTTTTTAAAAAATTCCATCACTTGTGGTCACAGCAGTTCCTGGTAAGTAGTCATTTTCCTAAATAAGCAGTAAGTTATCAGAAACTCTCAGATACCCTGCATCATCTAACTTAATGACCTACATCATAGTTCTTCACTTTCTAAGACAAACGCAAGAAGAGAATACTATTAAATAAGAGGCTTTAGAACTTAGAAAGAAGAGGTAAAATTGGCTTGGTGCAATTAGGGCAATCCTAAAGCAGATGGCTTGACTGTCACAAGTTCTCCCTCAGACTTTGTGGGCAAGTGATGGACTGCAGAAGGCTGTCAACTCAATCACAGGCCAGCAGTCCAACATGTGAGGTAAAGTGCCCTTTATCTGGCCTCCCAGCCAGATTTATGCTGGAATTAGCACAGCAAATGAACCTAGGGAGAGGAATTTCACAGAGGTGATCTTGTGTTGTTATCCTCAAGAGGGAAGGCCTCCCTACTCCTAAAATGCAAATGTGAGCCTGTGTTTGGATCTTACCAAGAGTCCAGCATCCCAACTTCTTTGTCAGTAGCTGGGAAGATTAGGGGCTAATGCTGGTCCCAAACGACCATCACTATGTTTTCTCAGTTTTGTGTCTGTAAGCTCTAGCCAGCAGACTTCCTCAATGCCACTTAGGATATTTTAGTCATTAAGGAAATTTTGGAATCATTTTAGAACCACACGAAATAACAAGTACCACTTTTATCACAATTAGTCAAGGTGTAAAAGTGGATGGTTTTTGAAACAAAATGATCTTAACTGAAATAGCTATTCATTGTAGATCTTCTAATAATTTAACTGACTGCACATTTTTTCATAGAAATAATACTGAATTTTAGAAAGTTTTGGCCAACATTTCTTTTTAAGTCTACTATAAATACCAGTATTCTCTCCCCAAAAGATATGATCTTAGCATCACTGAAAAAATGTCAGTCATGCCTGTGATTGTGTAGGTACATACACAGACGAGTTGACTTTTTTGACAGATTTGTCTACTGTAAGGATTCAGAATGATCCAGCTGGTGCAATTGTCAACATGGCCTATGTATCAGATGTTGTCAGGCTCCGTTGAAAATGAGCGTACTTTCATAGCATCACTAACAGCTATCTTAATAAAGCTGCCAACGTTGCCAAATATAGCTTGCTGGTGTCTGAAAGTTGATGTCATGTAAGAACTTACATTACACATCTAGAAGCAACTAGAGAAACACAACATGGTATATGAGTTGGATTTGCTATTTTCTCTCTCTCTCTCTTTTTTTTTTTTAAGATTTATTTATTTATTGGAGAGACTGTGTGCACACAAGTGTGGGGAGAGGCAGAGGGAAAGAATCTCAAGGAGATTCCCTGCTGAGCATTGAGCCTAACTCTGGACTCATTCTCACAACCCATGAGATCATGACCTGAGCCGAAATCACTATTTGTACGCTTAACTGACTGAGCCATCCAGGCGCCCCAGATTTGCTATTTTCTTATTTGATGTTTCTTATTTGAGTTGATGCTTGATAAATAAGTTGTAAGGATCTTCAGTGCTTGTTCTGCCTTTAATAATCAAAATTATGAGAAAGAAGTCTCTGAATGTATGTGTGCGCACGCATGCAGTGTGTGTGTGTGTGTGTGTGTGTGTGTGTGTGTGTTCAGTCCTTTGGAATTAAAGTTGTGCTTTCCTGAGTTCTTTCTATGTGAATTGTATGATTCACGTTTTTTTTTTTTTTCCAAAGTAGACACCCACACACAAACACACAAACATTTGCCTAAGGTAAGAATATTTTGTTTGATAAAGCAGTTTCTCCCCTAAGAACACATTGTTTAGCGCTTATTATGCAGATTTTATCATTTCAACTTGTAGTTGTTCATATATTGTCTTTTATGTTTTCTCTAGTTATTTCAAATATCTGTTTTTCTTATTAACAACGAGATTAAAAGTCAATGGTAATGACTGTCTTCCACATTCTTTTGTCTTTCCAAAGCATTGAAAAAAGTGTTGAGCATAGCGGAATTTTGAATTCAACAAGTATATATAACACAAGTATATAACAAGTATATAAACACAAATATATTTATTAAATGTTCCTATGTGACATGTACGGGCATATGTCTCATCAAAAATGACTACTTTTAATGGTTTCCTACAGATTCTTTCAGAACACACACACACACATGCATGTATACATACATAACACACACACATTCCTGGAAAAAATTGTCTAAAAACACCATAAACCAGTTATGTTTATTGATTTAAATAAATATGTCATCTTCCATGTCACTTACATACCAATTTCATTTTATTTAATGGCTGCGTAGTATTATTGTACCAATGTACTATAACTAATTTAACCAGTTTCTGGTCAATGGTCATTTTTTTCTAGTATTTTTGCTATAAGAAACAAAACTATAATGAAGATCCTTGAACATACATCATGGCATAATTTTGCAAGTGTATCTATAGAGATAATTCCTAGCCAAAGAATTGCTGGCTCAAAGACTACCATTTTTCAATTTGATGAATATTGACCGTTTGCCCTCCCCAACATTTATACTAATTTAAGTGTTCATGATTCATCTATATAAGCTCATACTGTTATTAACTGTAGCCCAACTGATAAAATTGTTAGGGAATTTCTTTCGGAATATTTCTGGATAGTTCAAATCAGGATTTAAAAGAGAAACCCACAACATAAGGTTTTGTAACTCTGGGTCCAGGAGCCCTGGAAACTGTGTATTTATTTGGGCACCTTCATTTTTTCCTAGAGAAAAATCCATAGTTTTTAATAATATTTTCAAAGGAGTTTGTGACTCCCACCTACACTCAAAAACCTACCTATTTCCAGAAAAAAAGTTTAAGAAATACAATTTTTTGTTTCATTTCTTTTTACTAACATAATCCAATAATGAAAGTAAGATTTCTTTTTTCTAAATTCTCGATTGCTTTTAGTCTTATTGATGGGGAGGAAAAAAGCACATTCCAAATAAAAGAATGTGACATCACTTTGATCATGATTTAGGTTTCTTTACATTTTGAGAAATGTGTTCCTGATCCCAAACATGCCTGAACCAGGATTGAATGGTCAGCATTCTTCTCTCTGTTTCCTCGTTCTCCATCCCTGTGACAGCCTCTTTTCACAACCTCCTATTTCATCCCTCCAGCCTTTGTAGGCTATGCTGCTTGTGCTGTTTGCACCTACTCACTTGTTTTCATCAAAGTAAGCATACCTGTACAAAGTGGACCACCATCTCTTTGGTATAACTTTAGGGTGATCCTGAATTAGTCAGGAGAGATGTCTTTATGCTGCAGTAACAATAACCCTAAAGTCTCAATTGTTAGAAAACACAACGTTCATTCAAGCTGCTTGAGTTCCAGGGTTCTTGCATCTTAACCTATGCCTTGTGGTCTCCGTAGCAGGACAACAGAGAGCTTGGAGAATCCACTGCTAGCTCTCTCGTTATAGTCTGTTGCTTAGAATTCATAATATGTCCCTGCCTAACTGTAAAAGTAGTGGGAAATTTAAGGAGCAGATGCAATATTTGAGAATAACTACTGTCTTTGCCACAAATATCCATCCCAGAATTTTTTAGTTATGATTACCTAACAGTTAGGATTCGCATCTGTCAGATACTGTTCTGAGAGACTTGCCTGTATTATCTCATTCAATCCTCATGGAAATCCTGTCATAAATTCAGAGACTGAGTCACAGAGAGGTTACATAACTTGCTCAGTATCATCCAGAGAGTAAGCAGAAGATACAGGAATCAAACCTCACCAGTGTGCCTTCAGAGCTCCTGATTTTACCCACTATCCACACTGCCTTTTTCAGCTTTTCAGATACTCTACAAATCCTTACCACGGAACTGGTGGTGAACGTGAGACTACCATGTGTGCTAATGAGGTACCTGATCCAGGGGCTCGTAGCCTTAGGAGGGACACAGGTCAATGGGGCAGGGGGTGAATTCAAGATTAGGAGGCTGGTATATACAAAGATACAGAGATGTGAGAGTGTGTGGTGGCTTAGGAGAGCCTGGGGTATAGGCTATGAGCAAGCAGTGACAAGATATTTGATGGGAAAGATAGCAGGGACCAGAACTGTAAGAGCTGCTGGTACCTGAATACAGATAATGAGATGGGAAACTTCGGTCTCTTTTTATATTGCTATGTGAAGGTCAAGTTCCCCCAGAGAAGGAACTTCCCCTCTCCTCCCCTCGTCTGGGAAGATCATGTTGACTGCTTCCTCTATGGTGGGTCGCCCTCCCATGGTGGTATCCACACACCTGGCTAGGGAAACTCCTTCACAGTGCTTCTCCATGATTTTTGGAAACTTCTTGAGCTCTGCCACTAGACTGCCATGATTGAAGGATGCATATGGTTGTGTTCAAGTTTGGATCCCTAGCAGGAAGGTCCAAGGGCCATGAAAGTGTTCAGCATTTTATTTTACTCTCTGTTCTCTTGAATAACAGGATATTTCCCAAAGTGTTGGTTGTCTTGGTCCAATCATAGAATACTAAATTTACCAGAAAAAAAATCTCTTTCTTTCTTGTTGTTAGAATTTGGTTTTGCAGAGAGTATTCATGAGTAAAAATATGCTATGTATGAAAGGAAAGAATAAATAGAGGTCAAGAAAATACACACTGCCTAAAATACCTATCTCTCTGAATTATTTCATATTATTTCTTACTCTTCATATATAAAGGAAAGCAGTCTTGTCAAGTTATAAATCAAGTAAGTATTTTGTAAGAAAATTGAGCTTGTAGGTTATTTTCTAAAAGATCATCTCCTGGTACATCATTAACCGGCTTTCTCTTTTACTATTCATCAATTCCTAAACTGAATACCTTATTCCAAATAATTGGCATAAGGAGAAAGAAATTCTCCCCTAAGATACCAGCATCTGTTATGTTGGAAAATATCAGTAGGATCTCGGATAAATTCAAAGTTGCGGTTTGAGTTTACCACCTTTTCTGTTGGCTAGAATGAGTGATCACATCTTGGGTACCACGAACAAATACAATGTTAGATAGTCTTTTTTTGCCTTTCAGGCTTAACTTAATTTACTTCTCCAGTGTATTTAAAAAACCACTAAAGATATGCTAGAAATAATTCTAGTGCATTGTCTTCTACTTCCCTAACACTTATTAAAAGCATACTGGGCAATTTGAACTTCTGTCTTCCTGATGTTCTTCTCTACGGCCTTTGATGATCATGTCACAAAGATGAGTCTTGAATCATTTGTAGTCTGTGCCCGTCTGAACTGAACTTCCAGGCTCAGACATCTCTGTGGAATGGAAACCTGAATTGTGTTTAGCCTGTTACCTCCAGCTGAGTTTTGTGTTGACTTGACATATCCTGCCTTTTATATTGTGTTATTTTCCCTGTTTCTATTGAACTATTTAAGAGGGAAATCTGGTTCTCCTGGCACTTCTTTTCCTCCTGTTTTCAGAAGCATAAACGTCACCACAGTGTTGGCACCTTGTCTCTCCGAGTCCCACCTCAGTTCATCTGACCAGTGTATCTGTGCCCGACCTTTACCATTTCCCATTTGTACTCTTCTACCTTTACAATACCCAGTAAATATATTCCAGTCTATGTTACTTATCCCCTAAGGGCTTGCCAAGAAGGGTCATAAGTGATAAAATGCTACAAACCTGGTATGGCTTGTTTTACTGATACATTTCTTTAGCTTTAAGACGCTATCTAGAAGTCTCAGCACCAGAAAAGGCTAGCAAACATGTGGAAACAGCGACCACATTTTACAGAAAACTGAACAATGGCCTGGAGGCTGTGGATGATTCATACAAAGTCACCCAGTGATTCAGGTAAAGCTATGAACAAGAGTCTGCAGAACCAGAGTCATTTCTCTCTTCACACCGTATGAGTTCTCTCTTTTGCAACTGCTTCTAGTGAGTACTTGACTTTCAGGATGACCGGGATCCATAATGATGTGTGTGGAAATCTAAAGAAAGATCAGAGCAGAGCCACTGCTCCATTTGGAAGTGAGAAAAATTGAGGTATTCCTTTCCCCCTCGGGTCCTATGTGACCTGAGCATGACCAGTCAGATGACCCTGTGTGATTCCTGAGGGACTGAAGCAAAACGAAGGGTCAGGGAAGGATTTGTTTTATGGCCCCTGAGAAGAGTTCAGAGCCCAGTGGTGTGGTGGCAGGAGCTCAGAATACTGCAGTCCAGCAGCAAAAAGATAACCGAGGGTGACATTCGTTGAGGAAGTGGCAGCTGATGGCCTTTGGTGATGTCTGGGTTGTCTCGGCTCTGTCACGCTTGGCCCTTGCCATAACCTGTATCTGGCCTTCTGGTAGGTTTCGTGGGAATTGTGCAATTTCGAGAATTGTGCAATTCCAACACACTCATTTTCTATTTAAATCAACCAGAGGCCATTTTGTTTATTTGTGACTAATAGAGTAGCTATAATAAACCCATTAGGGATGCTGCTGCTAATTTCCTTGGCACAAAGGCAATTTCTCTTGCCTCTTGTCTATTGTCAGATCTTTCTTTTTTGTTCTATTCAAATTAAATCTCCTATCTATTTCACAGCACCTGGCACTATAGAAGTACTAAAACAGCGACTGTGGGAGGAGGAATGAAAGAAAGAAAAAGGGAGAAAGGAAAGAAAGGTTAAGAGAGGGAAATGAAAGGAAGGAAGTAGGAAAGATGACAGGATCTTCAGCATTTTCTCTTTTCTGAGGTTAATCCTTCAATAAAAACCAGCAGCTCTGATCTAGTAGTTCCTGATTATTTAGGATCGTGTCTCATCCTTTATCCTTTTATCTTTAATGTCTTGCTTCGTTGGTCCCTTCCCTATAAACTTCACATGCATTCAGGGCTTTTTTACCATTCTTAAAAACTAACAAAGCTTTCCTTAGCTTGTCTCTTTCTAAAATTTCCACTTTATTATTATTTTTCTCCATTTCAAGTAGAAAGGCTTGAAACATTAATATTTCAAAAGTTTCTGACATAACCATTAATCCTATACAAATTGCCTTTTATTTCTACTATTCATCCATTCTTTCATTTACTGGACATATATTTATTGGGTATTTACTGTGCTTCAGACATCGTTTTAGACACTGGGGACACAACATCACAGCTTTTTTATAGGTTACCCTGGATGGAGAGAATAAATACACAAAAGAAAAAAACATCAGTAATAACCAAGAAAATGCAGTGGCTACACAGAGAAATAAAACTGTGTGGCCCCTCCTGTCTGAATGGTCAGAAAAGGTCAATGTGATGTGAGGATCCATAAGCTGTGGGTGTGTGGGGAGGGGGGAGTGCCTAGTGGAAGTTTGGGGAAGCTGTCAATATGTATAAGGCAGTGGAAGTCATCTATGCAAGATATTGTAGGTTTTTTGCACAAGAAGCATGATACTTGGGATGGCAAATAGTAAAGGAATTTAGGGTATATTTCAGATATAAAAGCCTCAGGACTTAATTTGGGATCTATTGGATGGCATAAAACAGGAAGGAATTGATCAGAATTACTCCTGGACTTGGCTTGAGGAACTGAGTGGCTGTTGGCTGGATGTTAACTAAGGCAGGGAAGACTCAGGGAGAAAAAAAATTGTGGGTGGCACACAGAGTACAAACAAATCAAAATTCTGTTTTGGATGTGCTACATTCGAGATGCCCATTAGCCATCCAGCTGGCTCTATCAAGTTAGTAATTAGGTGAATATCATAGATACAGTTTAGAATCATCAGCACAGGGGCGCCTGGGTGGCTCAGTGGGTTAAAGCCGCTGCCTTCGGCTCAGGTCATGATCCCGGCATCCTGGGATCGAGCCCCGCATCGGGCTCTCTGCTCAGCGGGGAGCCTGCTTCCTCCCTTCTCTCTCTGCTTGCCTCTCTGCCTACTTGTGATCTGTCTGTCAGATAAATAAAAAAATTAAAAAAAAAAAAATATTAACTCAGAATCATCAGCACATAAATGGCACTGCAAACCCAAGCGCATAGACAATATGATCTAAGGATAAAGAGTAAATATAAATGGCAAAGCAGACGAGATCCAATCCTGGGTACATTCCTACATTCATACTTCAAGGAGAGGAAGGAGGTCCCATAAAGAAGACTGAAAAAGAGCAGGCAGGGAGGTAGAAGTAAGAAGAGTGTGGATCACCAAAGCTAAGAGAGGAAGGAAGTAGTCCGCTGTGTTGAAGGCCAGTTTAAGTTGAAATAAGGGAGTTTGGCAAAGTAACCACTGGATTTGGTAATACCCGTGAGATCAGGGATCTTCGTTAGCACGTATATTAACAGCCCTCATTAGTCACCCTCAGTGGAGTGGTGCAAAGAAAAGTCTGATCAGAGTGGGTTGAAGAGAGATTACTAGATAAATAAGTAGGAGTAGCAACTACAGGCAACTCTTTCAAGATGTGTTTGTGAAGAGAAAATAAAGTAGAGGGGTAACCAGAAGAAGTCGTGTGGTTGTTAATATAACCCCCCTTACGGTGAGTTCTTTGTGGTCCCTCTAACCTCATCTGTGCGTTCTCTCATCACGCTCATCACAGTCAGCACAACCCAATATTTGTTTGCAGAGTCTTAATGAATAGTGCTGCTCATTTTGATTGCTTTGATTGTTAGGGCCGATTTAATGTTAAAACCTGTTTAACTATTAGGGCCTGCTTAGCCAGAGTGACTCCATATTGCCTAGGTAGCCATATTGTTGTTTACATCCACGGACTTCATTCCGGGAATAAACGCCCCAGTAGTTCCTGGTATCGGTTCCGGGTATGGATTCCGGGAGTAAACGCCTTAACAATAGAAGACACGTACCTTGGGTCTGCGTTTACGCCCTATAAAACCAGCATGTGAGATTGGGACTGGGTCGCCCTCTTCGGAGGCGGCCCTGACCAGTCAGTCTGGTTTCTGATGCCTGGCATAAAAATAAAGTTTTGCCTTACTTTCAATTTGTATCAGTCTTGCTCCTTTGATAACGGGCCCCAACATTGATGAATTCATATACTTAATTCACACATTCTTTCATCGAAACACAGAAGTCCCACAAGCCCCTCAAATGGAACAGCCTGTCTCAAGGCAGCCCCACACTGGCTCTCTCTTTTGTGCCCACGGGAAACCCTCAAACCCTTTGCTCAGACAATTTCTCCTTTGTCCTGTTGTTTACAGTCAACTAGTTTCTCTCTCATCTCTGCAGAGAATGGAAATACGAAAACAGACTATCAGTGTTCTACCTCCCCCTTCGGTAGATGCCTATCAAATTCACCATTTGCCGGGTGAAGTACCTCTCAACAGTCTGGAGGTGAGGAGCTGGAACTCTCCACACACAGCATACTTCCCTCCTTTGTGGTGGTGATGGGGGTTAGCAATGGGGGCTCCAACACATTTCAAAAATCATTCTTAGAAGTGTCCTTTCACTACAATCTCTGGAGCTTCTATACCTAAGATGTGGGAAACATATTCAAAAGCCATGAATTTTTTTTTTTTTTTTTTTTTTTTTTTTTTTTTTTTTTTAGCTGAAACATTAGAAAATGTGGGACTCTGGCACCTTTTTTGCATGCGTCTGCCTCTTGTATCTTGGTACCTCAACAAATATTTGTCTTTAACACTTTTCCATGTCCCATTTTATAAAACCATTTGCTCATTTCTTTCTTCTTTTTTTTTAAGATTTTATTTATTTATTTGACGGACAGAGATCACAAGTTGGCAGAGAGGCAGGCAGAGAGAGAGGAGAAAGCAGGCTCCCCGCCGAGCAGAAAGCCCGATGCGGGGCTGGATCCCAGGACCCTGGGATCATAACCTGAGCTGAAGGCAGAGGCTTTAACTCACTGAGCCTCCCAGGTGCCCCTGATTGCTCATTTCTTTGGAGTCCTGACCATAAAATCATACCGCAATGGAAAAGAGCAGAGACATGCAAATTCACGATTTCTTCTTATTATGAGCTGATCATGCCAGCAGACCAGAAGAGACAGAACAGAATTGCCACTGGTAGTAGTTGACCCTGATTTCAATGAGGAGGTAGACTTGCTGCTGTATAATGGAGGCTGTGTGGAGAACAGAAGTCAGGGATTGGTTCCCTCAGAGGCTCGGGGTGCTTCTATAACTGGTGATAACCATGACTGGCCAACTGCAGCAACAACTCGCCTAGAAAATGCTAATCAAAGTCTCAGACTCCTCAGGGATAAAGATCTGAGGACTGGTGGGCAACAGGGATTAGTAGAGAAGGAAGACCCTAAACATCAGTTTCTCAGGAGAAGCTGCAGCCACAGGTGTATCTTGTCCAGCTACAGCTCCCTTTGTAAGTCTTTTCTTTTTCTTCCTCTTTTTTTTCTTTTGTTTTTCCTTTCAGAAATCATGAGTGACCGTCAATAGAAAGCATCACTGGCAAGACAGACTGAATTTAACGTGGGTCAGAATGGGCTGTGAAGGGGTGCAAGGGGTTAATCTCTGCCATGTGTGCTTCAGCTGTCACCACAGTCCCAGGGCTCACAGAGAGTCTGATCAGTGACATCTGATCTCACATAATGTTGCCTTGGATTAATGAACCCACTTCATGTTAGAGGCTGGGTACAGCAGTGGGTACATGACCAGAGAACCCACTGATTCTACCCTACATCCCAGAAGCTACCAGCTGCTGGAATGCTGGAATAGCCCCTTAAAAGTGTAGTCGAGGGGCGACCTTTGGGGTTGGATGTGATCAGTCAAGATGCAGCATATGTTCTGTGAATCAGCTGCGATTAGGAGGTGCTATGTTCCTTAACCTAGAAGACATGGGTTTGGAAACAAAGGGTAGGCATAGGAGGAGATCTCATTATTCCTCCTACTGATCCCTTTGGGGAAATTTGTGCTTTCCTTTCCCACAACTTTAATTTTTACCAGACTAGTGTTCTGGAGATGGAAATGCTTCTGCCAGGGAACATAAAATGTTCCTTGGTATTTAAACATGAGACTGCAGCCTTTTCTCAACCACATACATCCAGTGTTCTCATCCCAGGTATCAGTGGATATAGGTAGGTTCGATGCTACTAGAGTCAAGGCCTGGAAATTTTGAAGTTTTCAAGATATTTGCTTTTTATCACTTAGCTCCCCTCCCAACAATCTCATGACCTTCAGGAACTCTTTGTTTCAAATGCTGGTAGAGCTATTGGAATTTTCCCAATGCCTCTGCCAACTTAACTGCTCTATCCCTTTGTACACACATGTATTACAATGTCCTCCTGTGATACCTGGATGACTATTCATCATTCCAGAAAGTTTAGATTTCCCTTTTCTCAAAAGCATTATCTGTTTCCCTGGTTACCTCTGTTAATAAGTCACTCCTGCCTTCCTACTTTAGTGGGACTTTTAGCTTCTATTATGGTTCTCATCATTGTAACCCAGTATGTATTTTCAGCTATGCAGGAGGTTTTTTTATGGCCTTACTCATCATAGCTTAGCCTAATGTCTGGTACATACTAGACAGTTATACTGTGAATTAAAGAGATTGAAGAAATCCATTAACCTTAAGAAGCATTTTCTCCTTTGGTTTAGGTATCTTAATGAAAAGATGAGAAGATAGATATGATCCAGAAGCAAGCAAAAGTTAATTTCATTAAAAGCCAGTGACTAAGTCATCATCGTATATTACAGATACTTTTTTAAAGAAAGGACAGAGGAAATCAAATGACAACGCAATACACAGAATTGGTTTATTAAGAGGGAAATCTGAAAGCAAACTGAGCTCAAGACCAAGTACACTTGTAGCTTGATCTCTTAAATAAAGATGTAATTAAATTAGTGGATAGTACCTGTTACTATATTCCCCCCTCCTCCCTAAAGCCCTCATCTTCCTCTTTCATTTTATTTTTCCCATATATCTTATAACTACAGCATCTGAGCCCCAACTAGAATATAGGCTTCATCAGAATAGGGTTTGGTTTTTTTTTTAATTTTATTTATTTGTTAGAGAGAGAGAGCGAGCGAGCACAGGCAGACAGAGTGGTAGGCAGAGGCAGAGGGAGAAGCAGGCTCCCCGCCGAGCAAGGAGCCCGATGTGGGACTCGATCCCAGGATGCTAGGATCATGACCTGAGCCGAAGGCAGCCGCTTAACCAACTGAGCCACCCAGGCGTCCCAGAATAGGGTTTTTGGTTTTTTTTATGGTTTGGTTTGTTTATTGAATTTCTCAGTGCCTAGAGAAATTGCTGATTCACAGTAGGAACTCAAATAATTATTAAAAGACCAAATAAATGTAACATTTAAGCAATACTTAAGTGATGTATTACTTTGATTTATTTTTTTAAAAGAGAAAAGTTAAAAGGTTAAAAATGGTGCTGTTAAAGATAACATAGAAACAAACATTTGTGTGTTTAAGGTAACAATTTGAGTTATTTTTAAATTAAAATATATACTAATGCAATTTTAAAAATACAAACTAATACTCAAGGAAGTTATTTTGGGGGTGAAACTTTTTAAAGCAACAAGAAAATTAAATTGGAATATCTATACAATGGAATGTGATAAAGAATTACTATATACCAATTACCCAAAATAAAATTAGAACTATTATAGCATATGTTGAATTTCTCATTATTACAGAGTTATTAAAATCGTTAAGCAAGAGTGACTCAGGGAAATGTATATCCTCATTATTTTTCTCTCTCAACTGTGCACCATACTGTTATATACACCATGCAATCTATAACAAGGTGACCACATTGGTTAGAACTTTCTATTTATTCATAGAAGTATCAGCCTCCTATCTACCATTGCTCAAAGAGCATATTTAAATTATAATCTCCACCAGCTGTATATTTGACACTGTTTCTCATTTATTACCAATTAATTGATGTAGTTCTACACTTGTTTTTGAACATCATGATTCTTCAAAAAGAAAACAAAGATGTGGTGTAGGCATCTGTTAAAGGAAGAAGGAACTCTCTTTCCAAGCTGCAGCTCTGGTGTGGGAACGCCATTCCTGACCAACTTGCGGCTCTGAGCTGCGGCATTGAGATGGAGAAGATAGGCTTCCTGGGCTTATGACATTAAGATTTCTAAGCCTGAATCCCCCTGAAGTTCTTGCTCCTATAATGCTTCCTCTATCACAGTGTGAGTTGCAGCCCTCCGTGTTGGAGCCCAAGATTTTCCAATTAATCACCAAGTACAGATTCCATAATTGCTGCTTTATCACTTAGAAAATTGTGAGGCAGGCTTTTCTTCCAGCCTTATATCCCTTTTATGAATGAAGGGTCTTGGGTCTACTGCTTAGAAACATCATGGGTTTCGAAGTAAATTCTCTGACCTGAAGCAAGAAGGGAAAGAAATCTGGGAGAGGGTTCTGAATTCATCTTTTAGAAAGACAGGAGCTATTAGACTCTGGAGAAAATAAATAGCAGCTACAGAAGGTATGGAAGACTCCAGGTTGGATTAGAGATGTCAGAAATAACGAAGGTGTTCATTTAAGGGCGACTAAAGGAAAATAAGAGGATTTGAGGCGTTTGTCTTAGCTGAAAGCACTTTAAATGGAGAAAGGCAACTTCAGCACTTATTTATAAGCTTAGGTAAAGAATTAAATTGAATTTCATTGGGTTCTGTGATAGCTCTTTCCATGGACTTAGCCTCTATTTTATTGGATTTCATTCTAAGACCATCTTTTGACCAAATGAGGTTTTCCAGAATAAAATATTTTCAAAGTAGCGTCAGATCTACCTTTCTCTAAAAGGTGTTTATTCCTGTTCACTACCATAACGAATAGATGCATTTTTCATCTTCTCCCTGGGAAAAAAGTCACATTGCTTACTTGCATAATAATAGTATTTTTATTTATTGAATTCCCATGTACTATGCACTGTCGATGCATTCTATCACTTAATCTTTGGGAAAGGGTCAGTATTTTCTCTGGCTTATTAATGAGGGTCATAATGGTTAAGGAACTTGTCTGTGGATAGAAAACTTGGTGGCAAAGCTAACCCTTGAAGTCAACTGTTTAATCGATGGTGAACAGCACTCAAGAATAAGACTTAACCAAGCCTCAGAATCCTATGAGAGGCTTTCCAAAATGCACAGTTCAGACGCCAGCCAGAGTCAGCACCAGCACCAGAACAAGCTACCTGGGCCGCAAAAATCCTCCACTCTAGGAATCCAAGGAATCCAAGTCTCATCCCTCCAGTGTCCCTGTTCACAAAAAATGCTGAAGACTATACTCCAGGCCATGCACATATATGTAAGATATGTGACAGGACCTCTGGCTAGAGTTCTACTTATCACTGTTCTGTGCCTAATGGGTGTAAATTCAGGAACTATTACCTCTACCCCTGAGGAGTGGACAGGGCCAAAGGATTGGAACCAGGTTTATATACTCTGTCCAGGAGGACCAAAAGGTCTGGGCAAAAGGAGAGTCCCAAAAGAGATTAGAAAAGTCATTTTCTCGAATGACGTTCTCAGAAAATGCCAAGCTCATGTTTCTTCTTGCATTCATGGCTTCTAATTAAAGTAGCCCAGGATGGCTTGGACAGCATGGTCCAGGATGGTCACTCAGGCCCTGAGCAGTGGTGGGAGGACAAAACATAAAGAAGGCAATGAATCATCAACCATCAATGGGGAGAGCCATGGAGCTGAAATCTCCCAGGGATACAGCTAATAGCAAAGAATGGTGTGAAAAATTACTTAAGCAAAAAGCAGTGAATCATCCCTGCTAGCTTTTCCCAGAGGAAACAGTTCCAATTAGGGGCTGTTTATTCATTTATTAAACAAACATTTACTAAGTATCCTTTCTGTACTTGTCCTAGGTCTCTAGGATGCAAAGTTCATAAACTGGCCTAGTTTTCAGGGGGAAAAAAAAAATCCTTCAACAAATGGGTGTGGTCAGATTTCAAATTGCTGATAATTCATCTTCTATTCTATTTTTTATAACTTTAGAAAGAAGCTATTCTGCCCATTCCTGGATGTGAGAAATATATCAGGAAGTAATACAATAATGCCTACTCCCATCCAGGATGGGAGGAAACTCTTTCTACCTCTTTTTTTTTAAATTAATTAATTTATTTTAATAGACATATAATGTATTTTTATCCCCAGGGGTACAGGTCTGTGAATCGCCAGGTTTACACATTCCACAGCACTCATCATAGCACATACCCTCCCCAATGTCCATATCCCCACCACCCTCTCCCGTCTCCCCTCCACCCAGCAACCCTCAGTCTGTTTTTTGAGATTGAGTCTTTTATGGTTTGTCTCCCTCCCAATCCCATCTTGTTCATTTTTTCTTTTCCTGCCTCCCCCCAACCCCCCCACATTTGCATCTCCGCTTCCTCATATCAAAGAGATCATATGATAGTTGTCTTTCTCCGATTGACTTATTTCGCTAAGCATAATACCTTCTAGTTCCATCCACGTCACACAAATGGCAAGATTTCATTTCTTTTGATGGCTGCATAGTATTCAATCGTGTATATATACCAAATCTTCTTTATCCATTCATCTGTTGATGGACATCTAGGTTCTTTCCATAGTTTGGCTATTGTGGACATTGCTGCTATAAACATTCAGGTGCACGTGCCCCTGTGGAGCACCATGTTTGTATCTTTAGGATATATACCCAGTAGTGCAATTGCTGGGTCATAGGGTAGCTCTATTTTCAGTTTTTTGAGGAACCTCCACACTGTTTTCCAGAGTGGTTGCACCAGCTTGCATTCCCACCAGCAGTGTAGGAGGGTTCCCCTCTCTCCGCATCCTCGCCAGCATCTGTCATTTCTTGACTTGTTAATTTTAGCCATTCTGACTGGTGTGAGATGATATCTCATTGTGGTTTTGATTTGTATTTCCCTGATGCCAAGTGATGTGGAGCATTTTTTCATGTGTCTGTTGGCCATCTGGATGTCTTCTTTGCAGAAATGTCTGTTCATGTCCTCTGCCCATTTCTTGATTGCATTATTTGTTCTTTGGGTGTTGAGTTTGATAAGTTTGATAAGTTATAGATTTTGGATACTAGCCCTTTATCTGATATGTCGTTTGCAAATATCTTCTCCCATTCTGTCAGTTGTCTTTTGGTTTTGTTAACTGGTTCCTTTGCTGTGCAAAAGCTTTTGATCTTGATGAAATCCCAATAGTTCATTTTTGCCCTTGCTTCTGTTGCCTTTGGCGATGTTCCTAGGAAGAAGTTGCTGCGGTTGAGGTCAAAGAGGTTGCTGCCTGCGTTCTCCTCAAGGATTTTGATGGATTCCTTTCTCACATTGAGGTCCTTCATCCATTTTGAGTCTATTTTCGTGTGTGGTGTAAGGAAATAGTCCAATTTCATTTTTCTGCATGTGGCTGTCCAATTTTCCCAGCACCATTTGTTGAAGAGGCTGTCTTTATTCCATTGGACATTCCTTCCTGCTTTGTCGAAGATTAGTTGACCATAGAGTTGAGGGTCTATTTCTGGGCTCTCTATTCTGTTCCATTGATGTATATGTCTGTTTTTGTGCCAGTACCATACTGTCTTGATGATGACAGCTTTGTAATAGAGCTTGAAGTCTGGAATTGTGATGCCATCGACTTTGGCTTTCTTTTTCAGTATTCCTTTGGCTATTTGAGGTCTTTTCTTGTTCCATATAAATTTTAGGATTATTTGTTCTATTTCTTTGAAAAAAATGGATGGGATTTTGATAGGGATTGCATTAAATGCATAGATTGCTTTAGATAGAATAGACATTTTCACAATATTTCTTCTTCCAATCCATGAGCATGGGACATTTTTCCATTTCTTTGTGTCTTCCTCAATTTCTTTCATGAGTACTTTATAGTTTTCTGAGTATAAATTGTTTGCCTCTTTGGTTAGATTTATTCCTAGGTATCTTATGGTTTTGGGTGCGATTGTAAATGGGACTGACTCCTCAATTTCTCTTTCTTCTGTCTTGTTGTTAGTGTAAAGAAATGCGACTGATTTCTGTGCATTGACTTTATATCCTGACACTTTACTGAATTCTTGTACAAGTTCTAGCAGTTTTGGAGTGGAGTCTTTGGGTTTTCCATATATAGTATCATATCATCTGCAAAGAGTGAGAGTTTGACTTCTTCTTTGCCAATTTGGATGCCTTTAATTTCTTTTTGTTATCTGATTGCTGAGGCTAGGACTTCTAGTACTATGTTGAACAGCAGTGGTGATAACAGACATCCCTGCCGTGTTCCTGACCTTAGCGGAAAAGCTTTCAGTTTTTCTCCATTGAAAATTATATTTGCAGTGGGTTTTTCATAGATGGCTTTGATAATATTGAGGTATGTGCCTTCTATCCCTACATTTTGAAGAGTTTTAATCAGGAAGGGATGCTGCACTTTGTCAAATGCTTTTTCAGCATCTATTGAGTGTATCATATGGTTCTTACTCTTTCTTTTATTAATGTGTTGTATCACATTGATGGATTTGCGGATGTTGAACCAACCTTGCAGTCCTGGAATAAATCCCACTTGGTCGTGGTGAATAATCCTTTTAATGTACTGTTGGATCCTATTGGCCAGTGTTTTGGTGAGAATTTTCGCATCTCTGTTCATCAAGGATATTGGTCTGTAATTCTCTTTTTTGGTGGGATCCTTGTCTGGTTTTGGGATCAAGGTGATGCTGGCCTCATAGAATGAGTTTGTAAGTTTTCCTTCCATTTCTATTTTTTGGAACAGTTTCAGGAGAATAGGAATTAATTCTTCTTTAAATGTTTGGTAGAATTCCCCTGGGAAGCCGTCTGGTCCTGGACTTTTGTTTGTTTGGAGATTTTTGATGACTGTTTCAATCTCCTTACCGGTTATGGGTCTGTTCAGGTTATCTATTTCTTCCTGGTTCAGTTGTGGTAGTTCATATGTCTCTAGAAATATATCCATTTCTTCCAGATTGTTGAATTTGTTGGCGTAGAGTTGCTCATAGTATGTTCTTATAATTGTTTGTATTTCTTTGGTGTTGGTTGTGATCTCTCCTCTTTCATTCATGATTTTATTTATTTGTGTCCTTTCTCTTTTCTTTTTGATAAGTCTGGCGAGGGGTTTTTCAATCTTATTAATTCTTTCAAAGAACCAGCTCCTAGTTTCGTTGATTTGTTCTTTTTTTTTTTTTTTTTTTAGTTTCTATTTCATTGATTTCTGCTCTGATCTTTATGATTTGTCTTCTCCTGCTGGGTTTAGGCTTTCTTTGTTGTTCTTTCTCCAGCTCCTTTAGGTGTAGGGTTAGGTTGTGTATTTGAGACCTTTCTTGTTTCTTGAGAAAGGCTTGTACTGCTATATATTTTCCTCTCAGGACTGCCTTTGTTGTGTCGCACAGATTTTGAACCGTTCTGTTTTCATTATCATTTGTTTCCATGAATTTTTTCAATTCTTCTTTAATTTCCTGGTTGACCCATTCATTTTTTAGAAGGATGCTGTTTAGTCTCCATGCATTTGTGCTCTTTCCAAATTTCCTCTTGTGATTGAGTTCTAGCTTCAGAACACTGTGGTCTGTAAATATGCAGGGAATGATCCTGATCCTTTGATACTGGTTGAGACCTGATTTATGACCCAGGATGTGGTCTATTCTGGAGAATGTTCCATGTGCACTAGAGAAGAATGTATATTCTGTTGCTTTGGGATGGAATGTTCTGAATATATCTGTGATGTCCATCTGGTCCAGTGTGTCGTTTAAGGCCTTTATTTCCTTGTTGATCTTTTGCTTAGATGATCTGTCCATTTCAGTGAGGGGAGTGTTAAAGTCCCCTGCTATTATTGTATTACTGTTGATGTATTTCTTTGATTTTGTTACTAATTAGTTTATATACTTGGCTGCTCCCACGTTAGGGGCATAGATATTTAAGATTGTTAGGTCTTCTTGTTGGACAGACCCTTTGAGTATGATATAGTGTCCTTCCTCATCTCTTATTATAGTCTTTGGCTTAAAATCTAATTGATCTGATATAAGGATTGCCACCCAGCTTACTTCTGATGTCCATTAGCATGGTACATTGTTTTCCACCCCCTCACTTTAAATATGGTCTAAAATGAGTTTCTTGTAGGCAGCATATTGATGGGTTTTGTTTTTTTATCCATTCTGATACCCTGTGTCTTTTGATTGGGGCATTTAGCCCATTAACATTCAGGGTAACTATTGAGAGATATGAATTTAGTGCCATTGTATTGCCTGTAAGGTGACTGTTACTGTATATTGTCTCTGTTTCTTTCTGATCTTCTACTTTTAGGGTCTCTCGTTGCTTAGAGGACCCCTTTCAATATTTCCTGTAGAGCTGGTTTGGTGTTTGCAAATTCTTTCAGCTTTTGTTTGTCCTGGAAGCTCTTTATCTCTCCTTCTATTTTCAATGATAGCCTAGCCGGATATAGTATTCTTGGCTGCATGTTTTTCTCATTCAGTGCTCTGAATATATCATGCCAGTTCTTTCTGGCCTGCCAGGTCTCTGTGGATAGGTCCACTGTCAATCTAATGTTTTTACCCTTGTATGTTACAGACTTCTTTTCCCGGGCTGCTTTCAGGATTTTCTCTTTGTCACTAAGACTTGTAAATTTTACTATCAGGTGACGAGGTGTGGACCTATTTTTATTGATTTTGAGGGGCGTTCTTAGCATCTCCTGGATTTTGATGTTTGTTTCCTTTGCCATATTAGGGAAATTCTCTGCAATAATTGTCTCCAATATACCTTCTGCTCCCCTCTCTCTTTCTTCTTCTCTGGAATCCCAATTATTCTAATGTTGTGTCGTCTTATGGTGTTGCTTATCTCTCGAATTCTCTCCTCGTGGTCCAGTATTTGTTTGTCTCTCTTTTGCTCAGTTCTTTATTTTCTGTCATTTGGTCTTCTATGTCACTAATTCTTTCTTCTGCCTCATTTATCCTAGCAGTGAGAGCTTCCATTTTTGATTGCACCTCATTGATAGCTTTTTTTATTTCAACTTGGTTAGATTTTAGTTCTTTTATTTCTGCAGAAAGGGCTTTTATCTCTCCAGAGATGGTTTTTCTAATATCTTCTATGCCTTTTTCGAGCCCGGCTAGAACCTTGAGAATCGTCATTCTGAACTCTAGATCTGTCATATTACCAATGTCCGTATTGATTAGGTCTCCAGCCTTCAGTACTGCCTCTTGTTCTTTTTTTTTGTGGTGAGTTTTTCTGCCTTCTCACCTTCTCGTTTTGTCCAGATAAGATTTGCTTTCTCCTCCTCTGGAATTCTGCTGTTCTTGGTGAATGAAGTTGGTCTTGGCTGGGTTTCTTGTTGATCTTCTCTGGGAGGGGCCTATTGTAGTGATTCTCAAGTGTCTTTGCTGCAGGCGGAATTCCACTGCCCTTGCCAGGGGCCAGGCTAAGTAATCCGCTCGGGTTCCTTTCAGGAGCTTTTGTTCCCTGAGCGCTTCCCATAGAGTTCCGGAGGATGGGAATGAAGATGGTGGCCTCCCAATCTCCGGCCCGGAGGAGCCGAGAGCTTGGGGTCCTGCTCCTCAGTGCGCCCTCAGAGAAAAGCGACCAAACGCCCCTGCCTCCTTGGCCTCTGGTTGCACTTGGAGGAAAGCAGTCAATTGCTGGCACTTGGAGAAAAGCGCCCGGTCGCTTCTGTCTCCGTGGCCTCCAGCCATGCTCCGAGCCCACCCAGCCTGCGACCGGCTCAAGGTAACCCCAGGCTGAGAGCTCACTCCTCGGCTTTGTCGCTGTAGCCGGCTTCCCCGCTCTAATACCTGTGAGCTCTGCGGCACTCAGACACCCCCCGTCCTTCTGTGACCCCGCGGGACCTGGGGTTACGCTGACTCTGCGTGGGCTTCCCCCCGGTTTAGCCTCTGGAGCGATGTCCCTCCGTGGAGCAGACTTTTAAAAGTCCTGATTTAGTGCTCCATTGCTCTGCTGCTTTCCGGGAGCCGGCCCCTCCCCCTGCGGTCTGTCTTCCCATCGCTTTGGATTCACTTCTCTGCAGGTCCTACCTTTCAGAAAGTGATCGATTTTCTGTTTCTGGAATTGTTGCTCTTCTTCTCTTCGATTTCCCGTTGGATTTGTAGGTGTTCAGAATGGTTTGATAAGCTAGCTAGCTGATCTCCTGCTACCTGATGTCATCTCAGCCTACTACTTCTCCACCATCTTGACTCCTCCCCCCCTCTTTCTACCTCTTAAAACTGGATGATTAAGGTTTTGTACTCTAAGAGCTAAAGTATCCTTATGATGGTTGATCAAGGTTTTTTTGGATGAATCATCAAGTCCGATTAAGGAAAGGGAAGGGAAGGAACAGAATTAAGGGAGAAAATTGCTCCCTCCTCCCTCCTTGTTGTAATAATATACAGGAAAAGAGTGATAGGGAAAAGAAACTTGGGTCCTGGAATTTATATACATGGCTCTCACCACTGTGGTAGCTCAGACCAGCTGGGAATGAGCTCGGGCATAGCTTACCAAGACGATGAATTACTCCCAATGACTAGGCCAAGATAAGTTATATTTTCAACTCTGTGTCTAGAGTGATAAAATATCATGGTTGTCAGTACAATCAGAACAGGACTAGAACAGGGAGAATAGGAATCGTTTCCCAAAGAAAGATCCGTAAGACAGTTACAGGCCCTAGGTAAACTGCTGCGAGCTGAACAGTCAAGCCACTTGAGGTCTACTGCATCTCTTAACAAGACATGTTAAATTATCTATACATTCATAAAAATACAGAAAATATATTAGTCCTTTATAAGAGCTTAATAAGTATTAATGCAAGTAATATAAATTGAGACTAAAATCTTTAAGGTATATGCAATATGTCTATTTTTTAACCTGAAAATTTTGATTGAAAAGAAATAATTTTTTAAGAAGAATATTAAAAGCAGATGTTTGGCATTCAATAAATGGTGTTATAACAACTAGGTAGCCTTCTGGAAAAGAGCAAAAGCTAAAAGCTAAGTTTTTTCATAATTTTCAGCATAAGAAAATAGATCAATGATACCAATTTTGAATTTATAAAAATACTAAATAATCCATAGAAGTATAAAAAATTATATTGGTGAAGATTCTTTTTTTTAAGATTTTATTTATTTATTTGACAGAGAGAGATCACAAGTAGGCAGAGAGGCAGGCAGAGAGAGAGAGGAGCAAACAGACTCCCCGCTGAGCAGAGAGCCCAATGCAGGGCTCGATCCCAGGACCCCAGGATCATGACCTGAGCTGAAGGCAGAGGCTTTAACCCACTGAGCCACCCAGGCACCCCTGCTGGTGAAGATTGTTTATAAATATGAAATAAAACTCCAAATCCCCAAAACATAACACTAATAAATTTAATGACATACATTTAATTTTTTTTTTATTTTTTTATTTGACAGAGAGAGATCACAAGTAGGCAGAGAGGCAGGCAGAGAGAGAGAGGAGGAAGCAGGCTCCCCGCTGAGCAGAGAGCCCGATGCGGGGCTCCATCCCAAGACCCTGGGTTCATGACCCGAGCCGAAGGCAGAGGCTTTAACCCACTGAGCCACCCAGGCGCCCCTAATGACATACATTTTTAAAAAAAAATCTGCATTGATCAAACTTCCAAAAGCAAAGCCAAAAGAAAAAGAATTTCTCTCTTTAGGAGATATAAAGCATTGGTATGTCAATAAGGAAATGTCCATCAACCCAGCAGAAAAAAACATAGGTAAAAAGGAAGAAGGTTCACAGAATGAGAAATACAAAGAACTTGTAAACATACAAAAAGATTCTCAACTTAACTTACTCTAAGAGACATGTGAATTTTTTTTTAAGATTTATATATTTATTTGAGAAAGAGAGAGATCGTGCAAGTGCACCCAAGTGGGACAAGAGGCAGAGGGAGAAAGAGAGAAAATTCCAAGCAGACTCCCCACAGGGCGTGGAGCTCCATCTCACCACCCTGAGATCATGACCTGAGCTAAAATGAAAAGTCACTCAACCAACGAAGCCACCCAGGTGCCCTGAGATACGTGAATTTAAACTACATTTCTACTTACCTGCTATCAAGTGGATCAAGATAAATATTCAACAACATACTGACTTAGCAAAGGCATGTAGAAACAGGACTTTCAGATACTGAATATAAATTGAAACACCTTGGGCACCTGGGTGACTCAGTCAGTTGTGCATCTGCCTTCAGCTCGGGTCATGATCCTGGGGTCCTGGGATCAAGCCCCCAGCCAGGCTCCCTGCTCAGAGGGAAGTCTGCCCATTCCTCTGCCCTCCCCCCACCATACATGTGTACTCTCTCTCTCAAATAAATAAGTAAAATCTTTAAATAAATAAATAAATAAATAGAAACAACTTCTAGGGAATCTTAATTTGGAAATAATAATCAATGTGGAAAATGCACATTACCATTGGTTAATTCCATTTCTCAAGATTTGCTCTCTAGGGTGCCTGGGTGGCTCAGTGGGTTAAGCCGCTGCCTTCGGCTCAGGTCATGATCTCAGGGTCCTGGGATCGAGTCCTGCATCGGGCTCTCTTCTCGGCAGGGAGCCTGCTTCCCTCTCTCTCTCTCTCTGCCTGCCTCTCTGTCTACTTGTGATCTCTCTCTGTTAAATAAATAAATAAAATCTTTAAAAAAAAAAAAAAAGGTTTGCTCTCTATATCAACTGGTATGTGTAAGAACAGGCACTTACACAAGGATATGCCACTACAGTCCTATTTAGAATAGCAGTACTAAAAGACTTCACTAGCTTTCAATTCGTGTGATGATGGGATATTATGCAGCTGTGAAAAAAATTTTAAAGCTGAGTAAGCTCTTTACGTACTGTTATGGAATGACTTTAGTTTTTAAAAATGAGAAAAAAGGTAAATGTATTATGGTAGCTTTCTATTGCTGCCATGTAACAAATGAATACAAACCTAGAGGCTTAAAACAAGACAAATTTGTTATCTTACAGTTCTGTAGGTCAGACGGTGGGCATGGGTCTTGCCTGAGTAACTTGGGGTATTGTCAGGGTTGTAAAAGAGAGGGTTGGCCTCTCCTTCCTGGAGGCCCAGGAGAGAATCTGTTTCCTTGCTTTTGCTGACTTCTAAGGGTCCCCTACATCCCTTGGCTCATGGGTCCCTTCCTTCATCTTGAAAGGCAACAACATCACACCACTCTGAACCTTCCTCTGTGGGCACTCGTCTCTCTGACCACAACTGGAAAGGTTCTCTGCTTTTAAGTGTTCAGGTGATCAGACTGGATCCATATGGATAATCCAAACAATCTCCCCATTTCAAGGTACAAACCTGTAATCTCACCTGTAACATCCCTTTTTCCATGTAAATTCACCAAGGCCCAGGTTCCAAGGATTAGGGATGGACATCTTTGCGGGTCATTATCCTGCCTACCACAATACATATCCACATGACTCTAATGTTAATATCTCTTTAAAAATGAAAAGATTATATATATGACCAAAAAATAAAAACACTGCTAGGATTATATGTAAAATCATTAATATTGGTTGCCTGAAGAAGAGGGATGACATAGAAGTGAGAGGGAGAATTTTTCTTGTGCTCTCTTTTGTACCTTTTGAATTTTGAATCATGTAAATTATTATCATTACAAAACCTACATGTTTTTTAAAGGATAAAATCAAACCTCTTTGCAAAATGTAAAGGAAAGATACATGTAGATTGATTTCATTCCAGTCAGGGATGGTGAACCCTAGTATTTGATGAATAATAAATGTGGCTTAGAAACACTCCAGGACCCTTGTGGGAGAGAAGCCAGTGGAGAATAAGCTAAGTGCGCAGCACGAGACTGTGGCCACCGATACAAGGCAGGGAGAGTGGGGGTTGCCTCATTGACTTGATCCTGCTGCTGGGGCCTCCCTGTATTTTTTATGTCAGCAATTCCACAGAGCCTGAAAGGAAACCTGCATTATAACCAGCCATGGGGGAGAAATATAAAGTGGGGAGGGAGGTTCCCCTAATTTTATGAGCATTATTCCTTCCAGACACTGAGCTAATGGATGCTCTGATTATGAAGGACAAGGGACAGAAGCAAAATTACAAAAGTTGGTCCCTCACTCATGTTTCAAATACATGAATGGAGTACTGTTCATACATTGCTTTCTCGAAAGAAAAAATAGGCTGCGTGTTAGCCTATGCATAAGAGTCTTTAAAATATTGTCAAACATTTAAAGCCATCCTAAGTAAAAAAGGAATTGTTGGTTCTTTCATTAGTAACATTTGTGTTCTACTCTACATTGGTACTAGTAAACTTGTTTCAAAAAAATAGTTTCATATATCATACTAATCTCTCTATTTATGAAAGGCAGGTTCATGTTTGATGAGCTATAGTAGTGTCTGTGTGTGAACACAGGAGAAATTAAAAGAGTAGTCTCAGTGCTGTTATATATCACTTCAGGAGTGACTGGAGTCAGCATGTTTTCTGAAATCTTTGAGTACTGAAACTCTGGAGTTTATCAAAGTTATGGTGCCAAATTCTCTTTGGTGTCTTTTACTTGTATTGTAAAATAACATTTTTTCTCTTCCTGGTAAATAAGTTTTCCACTAATATGTGAAAAACATTTTAAGCTTTTCAAAAAGGAAAAAAAAATAAAAAACCTGTCTTGGAGACACAGATTTTTATGTAGGAGGCTAAATACCACTGATAGAGTAGCAAAAATTATTCTTATGGAGAGTTAATGAGTTAAAATTGGCTGGAGATATTTTTAAAGTAAAGAATGCAGTCTCCTCCCAAGATATCAATCATTAAGACAATGACAAATAATTGAATAGAAAGTTAAACAAAGAAGCCAACAGGAAATTCAAAAATGTGAAAACCTAAATGATTTAGCTAAAAAACACATGAAACATTTAGCAGCTATGTTAGTGAAAATTAAATGCAAATCAAAGTAAAAAAAGATTATCTCATATTAATAGACTTACAATTTTTACAACTTGACAGTGCTAAGTGTTGACATAGGTATGAAGAACTTTTAACTTCGTAGTGCATTTTGGCAAAAACCTAGTAGAGTTGAACACACACATATACTACAACTGTAGAAATTCCACCAAATAAGCACTCATGAAATTGTCTTTTGTTCACAAAAAGATGCACAAGATTGTTCAAAACAGCATGGAGCTTTATATGAAAATAACAGAAACTAGTTAAGTGACCATCAAAGAGAAAATAGATAAATGAATTATAATATAGTCTCTAATGGAGTATTTTATCAGAGAGAAAAATGAATGAATAAGAGTAGAGAATATCATCATGGGTTAATCTCTCAGACAAGCAATCTTTCCAGCAGCTTGCAGAAAAGTGCAGTCTGGTGCCTGTCTCAGTCTGCTAGGGCTGTCATGACAAAACACCACAGACTGAGTGGCTTACGCAACAGTTATTTCATACAGTTCCGGAAGCTGCCCCTCCCCGCCCCCAAGATGGAGATGCTGGCAGATTTTGTTCTTGGTGAGAACCCTCTTACTGACTTGCAGAGTGTGTCTTCTCACTGTGTCCTCACATGGTGGAGAAAGAAAGAGCAGAAGTGAGCTCTCTTGGATCTCTTTTTATAAAGGCACTAATCCCATGGTGAGGGCCCCACCCTCTTGAACTTACTATCTGAGCTTACTTACCTCCTAAAGGCCCCACTTCTAAATACCATCACATTGGGGATTAGAGTTTCAACATATGAATTGGGAGTGTGGGGAGAAAGGGGGACACAATTCAGGCTACAGTAGGGCCCTATATAGTAAATTTTAGAATCTTAAAAAAGATATTTTCAACCTTTGTAGTAAAAGTATGAATACTGTAAGTCAGAATAGTTATTCCCTTGGGAGATGGGAAAGAAGAAAGAGATCAGTAGGATGCAGAGACCTCCTGAGCCTCACATTCACCTTCATGAACTGTAAGGATGGAACATTTTGGGTAAATGTGTCCACATGAAAGTTCATAAATACAGTAAAATGTGCTCATTCGGGACAAATTCAAATTCTGAGAAATAATAGACCCAAGGTACTTAGGCAACTCATCTTTTTTTTTTTTTCTTGGAATAATTTTATTCGATTTCAGTTTCTTACTTTAAAGTCCAACTACTCTTTTTTTTTTTTTTAAGATTTTATTTATTTACCAGAGAGAGCAGGCATGAGAGGGAGAGAGAATCTGAAGCACACTCTGCACTGAACCGAGAGATCGATGTGGGGCTCAATCCCAGGACCGCGAGATCACAACCTGAGCCAAAATCAAGAGTCAGACGCTTAACTGACTGGGCCATCCAGGCACCCCTCAGCTACTCCTTTTTTAAAAGAAATACATTATGGCGCCTGGGTGGCTCAGTCCGTTAAGTGTCTGACTCTTGATTTAGGCTCAGGTAATGATTCCAGAGTCCTGGGATCAAGCCCTGTGTCATTCTCCCTCTTCCTCTACCTGCTGCTCCTGCTTGTGCTCTCTCTCTCTCTGTCAATAAATAAATAAATAAATAAATAAATAAATAAATAAATTCTTGGTTCTTGGAAAATTTATTTATCATATAAACCACTCTGTTCTTTATGTAGGTGATTCTTTTATGCTATAAATCCAAGAAAGTTTCAAGGGTAAATATCAGACTCACCCTTATCATATGTCACTTTCAGTCCATATCAGAGAATTTTTTTTTAAGATTTTTTTTTATTTATTTGACAGAGATCACAAGTAGGTGGAGAGGCACGCAGAGAGAGAGAGGAGGAAGCAGGCTCCCTGCCAAGCAGAGAGCCCGATGTGGGGCTCGATCCCAGGACCCTGGGATCATGATCTGAGCCGAAGGCAGAGGCTTTAACCCAGAGAGCCACCCAGGCACCCCCAGAGAATGTTTTTTGCTCTCAATCTAACTCCCCTTAAATGCGAACAGCTCAGTCATTATTTTGCTGGGAACTTTACATCTCTCCTTCCCCTTCCTCCAAATCCTACCAGTTCTTTAAGAGATTTCAGTTTGTTAGACATATAAAGTTTTAGCAGTTTGATATGGAAAATCAACCTTAAATTTAAAAAAAAAATCGATCTGAATTAATTAAGAATAACATGTCATTCAAATAAATAATGAACACCAACACAACCTGGGGCTGGATTGCTATGATTCTAAGCTCTGACCCTCACTTCACAGTTACTTATCTTCTCTCAACCTCAGTGGCCTTATTTGCAATTGGGAATCATGTTAATACTTAACCTCATAGAGTTTTTTAAGTCTCAAATGAGAAAAAGCAGGTGAAGAACTACTCATAGTCATTGCATTTTTTTTTAAAGATTTTATTTATTTATTTGACAGAGATCATAAGTAGGCAGAGAGGCAGGCAGAGAGAGAGGAGGAAGCAGGCTCCCTGCCGAGCAGAGAGCCCAATGTGGGTCTCAATCCCAGGACCCTGAGATCATGACCTGAGCTGAGGCAGAGGCTTTAACCCACTAAGCCACCCAGGCGCTCCCAGTCATTGCATTTTTGAGAGCTTACTTCCTACCAGGCACTGATGTACATATGTCATTCATTCTGTCCTCCCAGCAATCCTTTTAAGTAGTTATTGCTTCTATAAACCCCAGTTAACACATGAAGAACAAGAAGCACAAGGGGTTACACAATGTGTGTACAGTCAAATAGTAAGGTTAAGACGTGGCATCCTTAGGGGAACATTACTCTATTTGCCACATGTATCAATGATACATGCCAGGACATGGTGAGTGATTGGGTGAGAAAGAAGGAAGCAAATCCAATGTCAAAGATTCCTAGGAGGAAGTGGAGGTGGAGGAGGAGGATTCATAGGATCATAGCTGGTGGAAACAGATAAGTAGGTTGTGACAAGTGTCTAAAATGTTGTACACAGAGCTATGAGCAAAGGGCAGTGATATCTCAAAGTAAGAAGCTTAACTCCTGTGAAAATTGGACAAAGTTTCCTAGAAAAAAAAAAAAATGGAAATTGCCCTGCGTCTTGAAGGGTTACTATAGTAGAAGCTTAGCAGGCAGAGAAGTGTGGGAAGGACACATTAGAAACCATCTGGGCAATGCCAAGAACCGTAATGCAAGGTACCAATCCCTGTGCAATTTTCATTTTCTGTTTAATCTAGTTATTGGTGAGCTATGTTAAAATGGAATTTAGCTGGATCTTGAATTCAAACCCGTAGCAAATACTGAGCTTCCAGGGACACCAAGACCAATATTACACATTCCATATGCTCCATTTCACTACAAATGAGCGGCTTTACGACCTGACTCCCTTGAGAGTCTTCAAATAAAGATTTAATTAGAAAGCATTAGAGAAACTCATCCTGAAATAACAAAGGCAGTGGTAGCCATAGGAAGACATTACCCTAGTGAGAACTTGGTGCACTCACTGCAGATTCTATTAAGAAAACGGGCAAGTGAGAAGATTATCTCCTAGGACAGAAATTATACAATATCATAAAAGATATTGATATACATACACTTATCTTAGGATGACAAATATTTTTTAATGTGTTTCATTCATTAAAACTAGTTTATTGGGGCGCCTGAGTGGCTCAGTCAGTTAAGCATCTGCCTTCAGCTCAGGTCATAATCCCACATGGGGTTCTCTGTTCAGCGGGGAGCCTGCTTCTCCTTCGCCCTCTGCCTGTCACTCCCCCCTGCTTATGCTCCCCCCCGTCAAATAAATAAAATCTTAAAAAATAATAAAATTTTGAAAACAAAACTATTAATTTCTGCATTATCCATGGAAACACATCAGAAAGAGGACTGTAGAAGATACAGTAAAACAGAAAACAGCTCTTGGAAAATGACAATAGCTCTTTTGTAATGATGACTTTATTATAATTAAATATTTGATTATATTAAATTACCAGTGTTTATACTAAATATTTATAAATATCTAAGTTTTTTGATTGACAAATGACTGATAGAGCTATTGATGATTTGATCCTTTTTTTAATACTGTTGATATAATTTTCTAAGTTTGTATGATCTCTTGAGAGCCCAGTATTCATTATGCAAACAGTGCTAAAATACATATATGCATGAGGTTGTAATTACTATCTATTCCAGAATCATAGATAAGCTCTATTTTGGGAATAACTGATATGTGTCTAACAGAAGAAATGAGGGATAATTAATTGTCTTGAATCACATATCCTCATTTATATGATGGAACTTACCTGTGGGCCATACTGTTTTGTAATCCTTGTTCCGAACAACTCTTGCCAAGAGCTTTTACTTCCTAAGCATATTTATGTGAATGTCTGAGGCTGACTTAACCCGCACTTGAGGTGAAAGTGTTTCTCACCCACTGACCTATCGATAAAACTTAAGGTTTGGTTGGCGAGCTAATAGGGTACATGGTAAGAGATATAGTAAGGGAAAGGGCTTCTTAAGATGGATGATCATAATGAAAACGAAAGGAAAAAGAAAAGGAAGAGAGAGAAAAAAGCAGCAGTAGTAGTAGCCGCGTGTCTGCGCCTGCGCACTCATGCTCACGCACACGCATAGAGCCCTGCGCACGAGACCTGTTGTTAGGACTTGTTTGAACATCTGCTATGTGCCAGGCACTGAGGATGCGGTGAGCATCTGCCCTGCACTCGCGGTGCTAATACTGCACTGTGGGGAGACCAGCAATAACCAGAGGAAATTAGTATTAGGAGAAAAATCACCTAATAAGGATCATAGAGAAATGAGAAGGGAATAGCGATGGCCATGGAAGCTCCCACTGATAAGGGGATGTACCAGCAAAGATGTTAAGTAAGTAATAGCAACCCATTAGGATATTTGAGGAGAGAGCATTTTGGCAGAAAGCATAGCTAGTACGAAGGTTCTGAGATGCCTGCTGTGTTCCATAAAGATTGGGAAAGCTGGAGGGTAAGAACAGTCGACAGGATGTCACGGGATTTGTGGGAGGCTGGACCATGTGGGGTCCCGTCAGTCTTGCTAAAGACCTTAGGCCTGGACCGTAGAGCACTATAATTGATGACTGTCGCTGAAATGTGGCTAGTGTAAATGCATTTTAATTTTATTTCATTTAAATTAATTTAAATTAAAGTTTTTAAATTGATTCTCAATTCAGTTATTGGGAAACTTCTCAATATGTTTCGAACAACTTTGGTATGTGAATATATTTTAATTGTAAATTTAATTGAATCTAAACATGATTAAAATTCAATGCTTGAATTGAGATGTGGTAGATGTGTGAAATACACACTGACTCAAAGATTGAGTACTGGAAAGGACTTTAAAATATCTAAATTTTTGTGTCAGTTATATGATGCAATGATAATATATATAATCTGATCATAAACCATCTTAATAGGCAGAGGATTATTAATGTGTGAGAAATGAATGCTGATAAACTTCTAATGGGAATGTATATTACAGTCTTTTCTGGGAATTTTTTTTTTTTAAGATTTTATTTATTTATTTGACAGACAGAGACCACAAGTAGGCAGAGAGGCAGGCAGAGAAGGAGGGGGAAGCAGGCTCCCTGCTGAGCAGAGGGCACGATATGGGGCTCGATCCCAGGACCCTGAGACCATGACCTGAGCTGAAGGCAGAGGCTTTAACCCACTGAGCCACCCAGGTGCCCCTCTGGGAAATATTTTTGAGAAAATATAACCAAAAGCTAAAACATAAACTTATTTATCAAACAACTCCACATGTAGAAATATATCATATGGAAATAAGTATCACAAGAATAAAGCTATAAACATGCCCCTTGCAACTTATTTAAAATAGAACCAAACTAAATAGGCCCAAATGGGGGATACATTAAATTAATTGTGATATAGTTATACAGTGAAATATTAGGAAGTCATTGAAATTATAAATGTATGTGTATCATTATATAAGGGCAGTCATCAATTATTAAGTTGGAGAAACAGTCTGTACATATTGACATCATATTATAAAACTTCATAAAATATAAAGGCTTCCATTGAAACACATATTTAACTTAATTTCTGTCTATTTTTCTGAGAGGTACACAACACAATTTTAACAATTTTTCCTTATGTGCTTTAATAATATAGGTGATTTTTATTTTCTGTGGTTTCTTAGACTCTTAAATTGCATACATCTTTTTTTTTAAAGATTTTATTTATTTATTTGACAGACAGAGATCACAAGTAGGCAGAGGCAGGTGGGGGAGGGGGGAAGCAGGATCCCTGCTGAGCAGAGAGCACCATGTGGGGCTCCATCCCAGGATCTTGGGATCATGACCTGAGCTGAAGGCAGAGGCTTTAACCCACTAAGCCACCCAGGCACCCCCTAAAATTGCATATATCTTATAATATAAAGACGTTAAGGCTGTAATGATAACAATAATGTGAAAAACTAAGTGTTGCTCTTATTTTCTTTGCTGAGGGACTTTAAGAGTACAGTTTGAAAAAAAAAAAGGCAGGTATGTTTCAAAATCGTAGATCATTGTGGAAGTTTAATGATCTTTCAGTCATAGAGATGAAATTCTAATAGATACTATCACTAGTAATGATGCCATTTTTTATAGTTGAATAAGTTTTAAAACACATTTTGTTAAATAACCTTTGTGTATATGTCAATGAAGTACTAAGGAAACATTTCTAATACAATAATGTAGGTTATATTTTTTTAAATCAAAATAACAGAAAAAAAATCAGTTTTTGGTTCAGAAGAATTCCATGGTGTCATGAGCTCAACCTTAAATGAATGTAAGTTCTGCCAGGACTCTGCTTTATATATGGCCCATTTTGTTAGTTTTGCTGGCTGTGCTAACTCTAATTTTTAGGTGAGTAAAATATCATTATGACTTCTTTAGTGGAACAGAAAAGGGAAAATTCGTTCAAGGCATGGAGGATATTATTAAAGATTGTAGAGGCAGAAATGAGCAGAGTACCAGGGAATGACATTAACGGGGCTTGCCTGACAGTCTAGAGAGAGAGAGAAAGTGTGTGCAGGTAACAAGTGGCAACAGTGACTGGAGATCCTTGAGGACCAGCACTGAAGAACCCCAATGTGATGAGTCTGACAAGACCATTCTAAAAACCTGTGAAGGCCCCAGATCAGGGGAAGAGTACTGCCCGTCTCTTTGACAGTCTTCAAACATTGAAGCTACCACTCCTACCTAGGGTCATTGAAATTAATAATACCTAAGAGCCATTTTTTTTAAAGATTTTATTTACTTATTTGACAGACAGAGATCACAAGTAGGCAGAGAGGTAGGCAGAGAGAGAGAGGAAGGGAAGCAGGCTCCGTGCTGAGCAGGGAGCCTGATGCGGGGCTCGATCCCAGGACCCTGGGATCATGACCTGAGCTGAAGGCAGAGGCTTTAACCCACTGAGCCACCCAGGCACCCCGCTAAGAGCCATTTTTATACCTTGGAGTCTACATTTTGATGTATCAACATCTGGGGACATGTTCATGCTCTACACAACTTCACCTACCCAACAGTTTCACAACTGATAAGCCAGGGATTAAACAAAATGCAATTTTTTTTTTAATTTACAGTAAAGTCTTTCTTTTGTGCTGATGATCTAGGTCAAGGATCATAAATGTGATTTGGCCTTGCATAAAAGAAATACAGATTTTTGTATACACGAAGCTTATGCAGTTGACCTTCAGCTTCACCCAAACAGCAGGACAGTGAAACTGCTTATACTGGGATATATCTTTCTGATTTTCCTTAGGTTAACACTAATGTCCATCTTCTAAAGAAAATCCTTTAAGATTTTACTTAAGCTTTCTTGAGCTCCTTTACCTGAGTGATCTTTTAAGAAAAATCACTCTCTTTGAACCACTCCCAGGGAGTCATATAAACCACATTTACAAACCGCAGATACAGAATGTGTAGATGACACGAAGAAAACATCTTAATCTCTCAGTTTACTCAATTATTTTGAAGATTAGTAGCATAGGTTCCAGTCAAACCAGGAAGAATGTTTAATCAAAAGGAGCACATATTTTAAGCTTCAGTCTTGTTCCATGAAATATTTCTCCATTTCCTATGAGGCAGAAGAGAGAGAAGAAAGAAAAAGACAGAATTGGGCTTTTCAGTCTTGAATATGTTTACATCATTTGCATGTAAAATGCAGAATAAATTTGGGGTTTAAAAAGTAAAAAAAGAAAAAAAAAGTATTTGCCGTAGTTTTTGTTATGACATGATGAGGCATCAAAATAAATGACTTGGTTCAAAGGCTGAATGAGCCACAACACAAGCCTCACAAAAGAAAACAAGGTAAATGACTCAAACAGTCAAAAGACTCAAGCAGCAGAGATCACTGGAAGAAAAGTCGGAGTCTTCAGGAAGGCCAAGGAAATGCTTCTGTTTAAAGTCTCTGATGTTAAAAATGTTCTCTATCTTTGCAAGTTCCAAGAAGCTGTGGATCCTGTTCTACTGCAGAATAACCTTGTTAGCCACTTAAGAAAGGTCAGAATTCTCACCCAGTCCACCATTACCTTTTGTCGCCACCGTCACAACTTAGTGCCGGTTAAAAGGGCTCAAAAGGCCTGTTAACGGAAATTAAGGTAATGAGGTTTTTATTTTCCACGTTGAAATAGTGCCTAATCCATTCTCTCAGCTGTGACCACTCAATCATAATATAGTTTAAAATAGATTGGCTGTCTCACTCAGCAGCAAATGGGAGTTCAAATGAACTCTATTCCTGTTTGGACCATTAATAACAATAAATCCACTGCAACATGAGGGACTTTCTATAGATCCTTCTAGTGCATTTCACATTCACTGAAAAACATATCAGCAAAGTTTTCTCAGAAGTAGCTAGGAGGCCAATATCATCAATGTGGCATTGCTCAACATAATTATTTCATTTATACATTCTCTCTATTACTCATCTCATTTAGTGCCTGAATTTCTGAGCTTGTCAGATATATTCCCCATATCAACTTCACTCAGCTTCTTCTCACATGAAATTTTATTCAGTATTATTTATCGATGCACATAGATTCTTTTTTTTTTAAAGATTTTATTTATTGATTGATAGACAGAGATCACAAGTAGGCAGAGGCAGGCAGAGAGAGGGAGCGGGAAGCAGGCTCCCCGCCAAGCAGAGAGCCCGATGCGGGGCTCGATCCCAGGACCCTGAGATCATGACCTGAGCTGAAGGCAGAGGCTTAACCCACTGAGCCACCCAGGTGCCCCAATGCACATAGATTCTTATATTCCTTTTCCTCCCGCACTGAGAAGTTCTGATATAGTCTATTAGAGGCCTATGCCTTCTAGATAAGAATCAATTATATGTGGAATCTAAAAAAGCCAAGGTTATAGAAACAGAGTAGGAAGGTGACTACCAGGAGTTGGGGGACAGGGGAGAATTAGGGAGATGTTAGTAAAAGGGTACAAACTTCCGGTAAGAAGGTAAGTACCTTGTGGGGATCCGGTGCCCAGCATTATGATCACAGTTCACAGTACTGTATTGCACACTTGAAAATTGCTGAGAATAGATCTCAAGTGTTCTCTCCCCACCCATGAAAGAAATGATAATTATGTGATAGAGATAATTGTATCAAATTGTATCAAAGTAATGCTACAGTGGTAATTATATTGCAGTATATAAGTGTTTCAAATCAATATGTTGCACATCTTACCCTTATACACTGTTGTATCTTATGTCAGTTACATCTCCGTAAGGTTGAGAGAAAAAACATCACAGTTCTGTGCCTACTGTCTCTGGTTTTTCCCTCCAACCCAAGTGCTCTCAGTCTGCCAGAATCACCAATGATCTCTTTAAACTGCATTCTTCACTCTCGTCTCCAATTTTCCATCCTTAGATTCCTTCCCACGAGAATTACTAGGGTCCCTCATTGACTTCATAAACGTCTGATGCTCAGCATAGCTCTTACCTTGCACTCATTTCCCCGCCGTGCGTTCCATGCTGCCCTTGCTCCCCATCTGCACCCCCACCCCACCCACTACTGAGAGCTGAGTGCCCTCCGCAGTCCTCTTGTGGCTGGACCAGCACACAAACCCATTTAGAATATTCCATGGATTCTTGGTTATTTTGGCAGTTTTACACTTGAAGTCTTCTGACTTTCAGTCGGGCAGTCATTTCTCTGAACAGTTTTAAGTGCAGATTCCCCAGGAATAATAATTAAAAACATCCAAACTGCTTCACTGGTTTGCAGATAACTGACAATGTAATAGAACCTCCGAATTTCACAGAAAGTATGTGCTCGTTTTGAATCTCAACTTATGAATACTGTCATCTATCTTTATATCTAAATAGGATTCTATAAATTTATCCATATAAAATCACTTTTATGGTTATTTATTCTTAGACATATGCTGGGAGTGGATAGGACAAAAGATGTCAAATATATTTGAAGGCAGGTAGTCTGCTAAAGCAACAATATTATAGTCAAGGCAGACTATATTGCTTGTTTCAAAATACACTAGTTTAAAAATACAACAGCCCTCGGGGCGCCTGGGTGGCTCAGAGGGTTAAGCCTCAGCCTTCAGCTCAGGTCATGATCTCAGGGTCCTGGGATCGAGCCCTGCATTGGACTCCCTACTCGGTAGAGAGCCTGCTTCTCCCTCTCCCTCTGCCTGCTGCTCTGCCTACTTGTGCTCTCTCTCTATCTCTCTGTAAAATAAATAAATAAGTAATCTTTAAAAATAAATAAAAAAAGAAAAACATCATAGTCCCCCGTTATGCACGGTTTCCATTACCCGAGTTCAACTGTGGTCCAGAAGCAGATGATCCTTCTTCTCACCTATTCTAAGCAGCAGCCCAATGCTACGTTCCAATCCTTCACCTCCCTCCTCTCATCACATAAGCGTGTTATCATCTCCCATCACCACCCAGAGGATGGTGAGTACAGTACAATAAGATATTCAGATATTTAGAGAGAGAGAGAGACCACATTCACACAAATTTTATTATAGCATATTGTAATTGTTCTATTTTATTGTCAGTTATTGTTAATCTCTTACTGTACCTAATTTATAAATCATACTTTTTCATACATATGTATGGGAAAAAACATAGTATATATAAGGTTTGTTTCTGTCTGCAGTTTCAGGCATCCAGTGGGGGTCTCCCTACAGATAAGCAGGGGAACTACTGTACTTTAATACAACATCACATCCATGTATTTGAATAAATATGATCAATTATTCCAGCATCCCTCTGACTGCCTAAGCATATTTTCCAGTGTCCTCCGGTATTCTCACCCATTTCCTAATTTCCAAGTACATGCAAATTACTGAGTCTAAACTTCTTATAGATACACGTGTTAGAAGGATATGTGTTAAGAAAGCAGAGGAAAGTCCAGGAAATATGGATTTTTTTCTTATGGAAAAGAATAGAAACTATAAAACTAATTTTTGTTTTGCTAAGTACATAGTTTTGAGAGTCGGATTACACTGTTTGGTTATTGAATGGAATTGAACTAGAATTGGTATCTTTATGTGATACTTGGGGATGTATATCAGCTCAGGACAGACCCACTCATTGTTAGAGTTCAGCCTTCTATTAGAGTTTTTAGAAGAGCTGAAGCTTGTTTGTAACATTACCATTCCTCACAGTCTGTGGGATTTTTTCCTTCATGGTGACCAACCATTATCTGCTCCTTCTCTTATTCCTTCTCCTACCAATACTCTATCCATTCAGGATCTTTGGATTTATGCATACTTATTTATGCAGAAACTATAATTTGGTAAGTTTACTCTAATTTACTGATAACAGTCACTATGTTACCTTCTACTTTCGATCCCTGACTTTAACACATGAACAGACTTCAACTAAAATAATGTAGCTCTAAGAGAGAAATCTCAGGTTTTAGTGAAAGGATTTGGAGATGGATAGGAGACTAAGGAATTTCCCTGCATCCTGGGAATAAGGAACTCTACTATGTATGTGCCTCAAGCCAATATCAGTCCTACAACCTGGGGCATAGAAGACTGTTTTGTGATAATACAGTAAGGAAATTATTTTACTCCAAGCACATTTGTTGCATCTCATGAAAAGATAGCAATCATTAAACCATATCAATGATTTTAAGTCTCTCCACTTCTCACTATATCATTTTTTTTTCTTTTTTTAAGAATTTATTTGGCAGAGAGAGAGGGGGAGGGAGAGCCCAAACAGGGGAGCAGCAGACAGAGGGAGAAGCAGATTCCCTGCTGAGCAGGGAGCCTGATGCAGGACTTAATCCCCCAGAACCCTGGGATCATGAGCTGAGCTGAGTGGAAGGCAGCCGCTTAACTGACTGAGCCACCCAGGGGCCCTGTATCAATTTTTTCATTCATGAAGTGAGGGTAAACCTACAGACATAAAGTATATATTAAGGGTCTGTGACTTTAAAGTACCATGTTGCACAAAGGGCAACAAGGCCTTATTCACCTGTGTTCAGTGTCCTATTAGCCTAATGTAAGTAAGAAAACATTTGACTTTTCAAAAGTTTTTTTTTTGTTGTTGTTGTTGATTTTTACTTTTTTTCTTATTGTCAGCATAATGCCATAACATAGAAGCATGTTCTTGGTACAGTGAAAGAAAGTTCCTATGATAGAAAATGGGATATAATTTATAAAAAGATAACAATGATTTTATTATTCTTTATTGATAAAACCCATTATATCCTACATGTGTCTGGGCAAATCCTGTTGATTCATTTCAGAGTGCTTTCGTGAGTGCAGAGGCAAAGTGCGCGTGCCTCTCTCAGCTTCTGGTGGCTCTCAGAATTCCTTGGCTTATGCCCACATCTCTGCCTCAGTTGTCCCAATGCCTTCTTCGCTTCTGTGTGTGTGTGTGTGTGTGTGTGTGTGTGTGTGTGTGTGTGTGTGTTCTCCCTCTGCATCACTCTTAGGAATATTTAGGACTTAGGGCATTTAGCTCACCTGAATAATACAATACCATCTCCCCATCTCAACATTCTGAACTTAATCACATCTACTGAGGTCTTTTCTTTTTTGACAAAACTGTGTCGGAGGATTAGATGTGGATATCTTTGGGAAGTGCTGGTTCAATTTTCAGCTCACCACAGAGATATATATTGCTTAGAGCATTCCTCCAACTCCATGTGGAACCATAAGCTCTATGTTTCTATACTTGAATCTTAATTATTTCTTTCTCCAACATTCCCCGTCTCCCCACAACAGCCATTTTGACTTTCTCTAGTAGTAAGAGGGAAGGGATAAACTTATCACCTCAGTCTTCTTCTTTAATTAGGAGAAAGTAAGTGTGATAGATAGAGTCGCCTACCTGATACACGCCTGATACATCTGAAGATGATGCACCTGGTCCCAGACAGAGGTTCAGGATATGCTGAAGCCACACATAGGGCTGCTGTCTCCCACCCTTCCCCAGACTTCATGCAGCCACATCTGACCAGTGATGTAAAGGAAGTCTGGGACAGTCTCTCCCAGAAAGGACTGTGCTCTTCTAATAACTTCAAGCTCAAACTGTACACATCAAGGGAGACAAGAGGCACCAAAGAGAGAAGAATCTGGAGGCAGACCATTTTGACCCACACTGCTGCTTTTCACAGGTTAACACTTTTGAAGGGTATGGTGTAGGGGTGTATGATCAAGTTACTGCCAATTAATTACTTCTGCTTGTGTTTCTAATTGATGTTAGTTTTATTAGATGTTTGAATTAGAGATTTTTATGATCTTAGCTTTACTTCTCCACATTTAGCTAGAATATTCTGCTATGGTTCTTCAATGAATGTGCTTGCTACTGCTTATATTAAAGGCACAAAATATATAAATGTATACATTTAGATATATAGAAAAGTCTATATATCTATATCTATGTGGTTCTGTACCTCAACAGCATTGGAATTATACCTAAATAAACACATATTACTGTGACCTATAATAAAGGACATAAAGCAAGTTGACTTTGATGTTCAGAGAGTTTTTAAAATATGAACTTTTTTAAAAAAGATTTTATTTATTTATTTGACAGACAGAGATCACAAGTAAGCAGAGAAGCAGGCAGAGAGAGAGGAGGAAGCAGGCTCCCTGCTGGGCAGAGAGCCCGATGCAGGGCTCGATACCAGGACCCTGGGATCATGACCTGAGCTGTATGCAGAGGTTTTAATCCACTGAGCCACCCAGGTGCCCCTAAAATATGAACTTTTTAAATTTAAATTCAATTAACCAACATATAGTACATCATTAGCTTCTGATATAGTGTTCAGTAATTTATCAGTTGCATGTAATACCCAGTGCTCATCACATCACAGAAATATCTTCTGAATTGTCATGAAAGCAAACAATAGTAAGCTAAAAGCTAAACATAAAATTAAATGCTATAATGGATCAGTATGCAGATAACCTAAAAGGTGTGCATACATACTCTTCCTGTGTTGTTCTCCCAAAATTGGATCACAATTTAGGTCAAAAAATAATTGGATCAAAAAATCCAATTATTTTGTATTGTCTGTCCCCAGATAGGGAAGTCTTATTAGTGATCTGGAATAGTGCTGTTGAAATTGAAGGGCCCTAGTTGTGTAACACTGAAAAACCATGTCTAATTGAACATGCCTGTTTTAGTTTCTATTTCCTTTCAAACAATAAACATCACTGAGAACTGTCCCTAATGGCAAAAAAAAAAAAAAAAAAAACAAATGATGCTGATAAAGCAAAACTGAAATGACTGGGGAAGTCCAGAAATTGCAAGTGAAATTCAAAAGGATTTGCATTTGCTGTGTAAGTTGGCTGATGTGGCAAATCATGTTTAATGCTGACAACTGTTAAAAATAATGATAAATGGAGACCAAAAATAAGCAGATAAATGAAGCAAGCAAACCAGAGCCGCTGAGTTCCTAATAGACGACAAAAAGCTCTGACATGGGTTGAAATCCTTTGAATGATAGGAAACGCAGAAGATGGAGGAAACTGATTTACAAATCTCAGGAGTTTGACTCCCAAGTGTGTATATTGTCTCCACATTAATATTTTATCCATCTACACAGCTTCACGTCGCAGCTGAAGTGGTTTTAAAATACAGATCACATGCTTCTTTAGGTTAAGACATGTTCGGATTTGGGCGCCTGGGTGGCTCAGTTGTTAAGCGTCTGCCTTCAGCTCAGGTCATGATCCCAGGGTCCTGGGATCAAGGCCCACATCGGGCTCCCTGCTTGGCGGGAAGCCTGCTTCTCCCTCTCCTGCTCCCCCTGCTTGTGTGTCTCTCTCTCTGTCAAATAAATAAATAAAATCTTAAAAAAAAAAAAGATATGTTCAGATTTATAAACTCGTAGACAAAAACTAGTTTGAAAGGGAAATTGTTCAGTTGTATTTTAAAAAACGAGTTTCATTGCAAAGGTTCCAAAACAATTGGCAAGCCTTAATGTTATCCAGTTTATCTGAAACTGCCTAATGTTGATAAATACTGAGGTTAGAACTCTTACGGGTCTTGAGATTAAAGAGCACCCCAAGCCTGATTCATGTAGAGAGGTCTCCTGCACCTTGTCCAAGCATTGTCTTTCCTATATATGGCAAAAATAAAGATTTGGGGGGAGCGAATAATGGTTTTGAGTCACTTACGCATTACAATAGGAATTAACTACAGGCTTCTTCAATCAGTTCTAAGTCAGCTGTGTTGCAAGGGGTGCGTATCAGATGGCAGTTATATATATGTGCAGACCTGCATGAGCAGATCTATTAAACAACTACTTCATTGGAAATGACTGCACATTTCTACCTGCTCAATAAAACATCTATTAAATGCCTATGAAAGCACTCTGTATGCTTTAAGTGGGTTTATCAATATGAAAAAGCACATACCACAAATGATTCTGGGCTGTTTCCCTTGTACCTAGAATAGCTTCATGCATTTACTCCTAGGTTGCTAAACAAGCTTTATTATTTCTATATATGCCACGATGTCAGAATTGGGGAGATAGTAGATAATCCAACATAGCATTGCAAAATGGATAGGCTTCCTCAACAGAATACTAAGTAGCAAGGCCAGGATTTGGCTGAGAGTGCAGGGCTGGTCATTGCTGCTAATAGGTATCAATATAATTAATTCTTATATTTTGATTTTCTATCCAACCACCTTGCCAAACTTGTTAATCCTAATAATGTTCTGTAACTGACATGTTGTTCCTATGGAAGGATTTTATCATATGTGGTAATGGACAGTTTTGACAGTCTCATTTTTTTTTCTTGACTGCTCATATAGTTGTTTTTGTTTGTTTAACTTATTTACTACATTTGTTGATGTGTCCGGTAAAATATGAAGTAGATGCGCTGATAGTTGGTATCTTTGCTTGTCCCTGATTGAATGATAAAACTTTCAATAATAAGCCTATTTTTACTGTAGAATATTGGTAAATAATTTAACAGGTGAAAGGGTTTCCTTTTCTTCCTAAATCAATAATTTTTTTTTAATCAAGAATGGGTACCGAAACATATCAAATATTTTTTCTATACCTTTTGAGGTAACAGATTATTTTCCTTTTATCTGTTACTATGATGGGTGTCATTTTTAGTATCTTTTAATAACCACCTTTGTAGTCCTATAACATACCTGACTCAGCGATGATACTTGATTTTGTTTTCTGTAAGTTCCTAAATTTGTTGTTTTCATATTTTGATAAAGAGGTTAGAAATAAGTTATGGTGTATACTGCTTACCTTTCATAAATCATCCTTGCCTGGTTTTAGGGTTCTAGGTTAAGCCAGCTCCTAACTGAGTAATGTTTTCTCTATTTTCAGTCCTCAGTAAGTCTATTTGACACTCATCTTTGGCATTTCTTTTTTTTTTTTTTTTAATTTATTTATTTGTTTGACAGATTACAAGTAGGCAGCGAGGCAGGCAGAGAGAGAGAGAGAGGAGGAGGCAGGCTCCCCACTGAGCAGGGAGCCCGACACGGGGCTCATCCCAGGACCCTGGGACCATGACCTGAGCCGAAGGCAGAGGCTTTAATCCACTGAGCCACCCAGGTGCCCCTAATCTCTGGCATTTCTTGGAGGCTTGCTTTATAACCAAGGGTGTGCTCAGTTTTTTGTGTGTTTCTTGCACTCTGAAGAAGAATATGGGTTCTCTAATTCCTACATGCAGGCCTCCATGTAGGTCCATTAAATTAAGCTTACTGATTTTTCTATTCAAACTTAATTTCTTTGTTAACGTGTGTGTTTCCAAGGTGATTCTTGGCATGACCATGATAACGAGTTTGGCAACTTCTTTTTGCGGTTTTATCAATATTAGCTTTACATATTTTGATTTTATAAGATTTATTCAAATTTAGAATTTTTATATCATTCTGATGAGTTGAAAGTTTTAACATTATATAGTTTATCTCTTACTCATACAAAGTCCATTGTGGATTAAACCTCCTGCTTGGGTGTAGGGTGATTTGGAGAGAGAGATCGTACAATATGGTAGCAACAACTTCTTCATATATGGCTTCGTTGTCATTTCTTGAAGAAGGAGTAGAGAGGAAATGAGGAAGCTCACTGAGGAGGTCTCAGCCTAGAAGGGATGTGCCATTTCTGTTTGTATTTCATTGGCCAGAATGAGTCACGTGACCATTAATGATCAATAAGGGAACTCTGTGCCATGCCACTCTTTCTGGACCAGGCAGAGGGAAAGCTCCATCTCTGAGCTTCTTTAATGGTAAAGGCATAAAAAGGGAAGAGGGAAAATTATATATTGACTTCTAAAGTTTTCACCTGGAAATAACACACATTATTTCTGCTCACATTTTACTGGCCAAAGAAAGTCACATGCCTAACTTCAAACCGGGTGGGAAATACATCCTTGAGAAACCCTAGGAACCAGACAGTTCAAAATACTTAGTGAACATAACTATTAATTATCATATTAGTTAAGAAATGATGATTATATGAACTGAGGAAGTGGCAGAGATGGACATAAATACATTCATTTTACTATATTTGCATACACAAGCAACACAGTTTGCTGAGTGATTAGGTAATATGTGAATCTTCTAGCATCCCACCTGGGTAGGTAACAGCATCAGAGTTATGTGGAAGAAGGGTGAGAAACAGGTTTTGTTCTCATCGAGGCAAGGGAGAAAACCAACTTTATCTTTAATTAAAGAAAGTAAAGTTAAAATAATGTGGTATATAACCTTGTATCTATTTTTTATTCTTTATTCTCATTGAAGCAAAGGGAGGAATTAGGTTCATCTTTAATTATAGAAAGTAAAGCCGGAATAATGGGTTATATAACTCTATATATGTTTTTAGTTCATTGCCTCTGCTTTTAGAGTTTGGATACCCAAAGCTCTCTAAGAAGCTATAAATAAGAGGGGAAAAAAAGAAAGGAAGAAAACCTAGTTCCTTAAGTAGACATATGAGAAAGATGATGTTTAAAAAAGCAAAATTTCCCCCATTGTGCCCAAGGCCACACCAGTGTCTATTGGTTGCACTCCTAGTTCAAAGTCCACTTTTTCTATGACTCTTTTAAGAGACTCTTGTCAGTTTAAATTTCTTGGCTGTCAGGTACAGTGGTGATGTGTTTCATCTGGCTCTGTCAAGTACATCACTTTATTCCTGCTCACAATGAAAAGATTTCAACTGGAAAGGCATGCTTTGGAGGAGATTTCAAACCAACTAAAAACCAAACTTACCTTTTAAAAAGACTCAAATTAAGTTTGACATGAAATATGGCATCCTGGACCATTCAGGTTGCAATTAACTTTGACAGTGTTCAATTGATTACACATTTCACTGTGGGTATACAGAGACAATAAAAATTGCATATTAAAATTTTCAGTATGTTAGGTATCCAAAATTTAGGTCCCCTTTATCTCTAACAGCAGAAGTATATAATCTGACATTTGTCATTAAAAAGAAATTGTTCCTCACACAAAAAATTATAGGTATCTCCATAATACTTAGAAGAAAATTTTAGTAGATTTTCAAAATTATTTATTTTTTTAAGCTAAAACCTTACTTTTTAGCCTTGTTTTCTCCCAAACCACCACACAGGCAGACACATACTGACATACAAACCTTCTGAATTTCGATGTAACTAGGCTTAAAAAAACAAATAGGTTGAGGGCTCCAGTTCTATTTCTCTATCATCCTTTTAGCAACTCCTTCCTCCAGGGCACCCTAATCAAGCTATCCTTACTCATGGTAACATTGCAGCATACTATCCAGAAGAGAAATATCTCCTCCAGTAGCTCCTATAGTAAGATATAAAGCTCGGGGCACCTGGGTGGCTCAGTGGGTTGAAGCCTCTGTCTTCGGCTCAGGTCATGGTCCCAGGGTCCTGGGATTGAGCCCCACATCAGGCTCTCTGCTCAGCAGGGAGCCTGCTTCCTCCTCTCTTTCTGCCTGCCTCTCTGCCTACTTGTGATCTGTCTGTCAAATAAATAAATAAAATCTTTAAAAAAAAAAAAAAAAGAAAGATATAAAGCTCCTATAAGCCAGATATCCAGAAAACACCTTTAGTCTATTTTACCCAAACTGGGTAGTTTATATATGAGCCATTCTCTGTGATTGGAGCCTGAGGGTTTGGCTTTATCCAATTAAAGTCACTGTCGAGAGAAGAGAGTAAGGATAATTGAGGTCAATCTGTATTAAATATTAATAAAGAGAAAGAGGTAGAAGTATTTGAAGGAATTATGGTCAAAAGCTTCCCAAAGTTAATGAAAAACATTAACATACACATCTAAGAAGCTCAACAAATTCCAAGTAAAATAAACTCAGAGAGACCCACATGCATCATAATCAACTTTATATAAGCCAGTGACAAAGAAGAAAGTCTTAAAAGAACAAGAGAGAAGGATCTCATCAAATACAGGGATCCTCAGTAAGATTAACAGCTGATTTCTTATTTTAGATTATGGTGACCTAAAAGTAGCTGTTTTAGTCAGTTAAGGCTGCTGTAACAGAATACCATAGCCTGGTTGGCATTCTCACAGTTCTGAATGTTGGAAAGTCCCAAATCAAGGTGATGACAGTTTTGGTATCTGGTGAGAGCCTGCTTCCTGGTTCATAGATTGCCATCTTCTGGCTATGTCCTCATATGGTGGAAAGAGGTGGAATATGGTGGAAAGAGTCCTCATATGGTGGAAAGAGGGTTCTCTGAGATCTTGTTTATAAGGGCAACTAACCTTGTTCATGAGAGCTTTATCTTCATGGCCTAACTGATTTTGGACACTTTAGATTTCTAAAATTTCTAATTTAGAAGATTTAGACAATTTTTTCCTATATAATGGGGAAACAAGTTTTTAAACAAATGGTACTGAGACAATTAGATATCATACTTGAAATGATGAATCTGTACCCTTCCTTCATCTCAGATGCAAAAATGAACTCAAATGGATCAAAGACTGAATATAAGAGCTAAAATTATAAAACTCTTAGGAGGAAATAAAAGCATAAGTTTTTGTGACTTTGGATTAAGCAACTACATCTTAAACATGATACTAGAATATTAAAATATTCTATATTAATATTAATGTAATGTTAATGTAATGTAATATTAATATTAATATAATATATTAATATAATAATTAATATAACATAATAATGTAGAATATATATTAAATAATAATATAATAATTAATATAATGAATTAATTTAATATTAAATTATTAATATTAATATATTAATAAATATTAATATTAATATATAATATTGTATATAAATATTATATACATTAATATATTATATATATTAATATATATTTAATATTAAAATATTAAAATATTCTAAAATATAAACACAAGAATATTAAAAGACAACCCATGAGTGGGAGAAGATATTTTCAAATCATATCTGAGAAGGGCCCAGTATCCCAAATATATAGAGAACTCATATCTGATTTAAAAGCAGAAAAAGGGTTTGAATAGATATTTCTCAAAAAAAGATATATAATGGCTAATAAGCACAGGAATTGATACCATGAAAAAAAAAAAAGAAGAAAAAAAAGCCTAAAAAAATAACAAGGTTTGGTGGTGTTGGTAAGTATGTGGAGAAGGTGAAATTCTCATGCAAAATAGGCAGCAATGTGGAAAACAACTTGGGAATGCCTCAATAAGTTAAACAGAATTGTCACATGACCCAGCACTTCTACTCTTAGGTATACACCAAAGAAAATTGAAAACATATGCCATACAGAAACTTTGACATAATGTTAATAGCAGCATTATTCATAATAGCCCCAAAGTGAAAACAATATAAATGTCCATCAGCTAAAGAATCTTCACAGAATGTAGGGGGCCTCTGGGTTGCTTAGTCAGTTAAGCATCCAACTCTTGATTTTTGGCTCAGGTCATGACATCATGATCTTGATATTCTCTCTCTTTCTCTTCCTTCTATCCCTCCCCCCACTCGTGCACACTCTAAATAAATAAACAGATAAATACATACATTTTTTAAAATTATCTCTCTTTTTTTTTTAATGTGGTACATCTGTACCATGGAAAAGTACATAAAAAGGAATGAAGAAAGTACTGATACTGATATCACAGCATGGGTGAGCCTTGAGAATGGTGCTAAATGAAAGAAGCCAGACACAAAGAACCTCACATTGCATGGTTTCATTTATATGAAATATCCAAAATAGACAAATCCGTACACACAGATAGTAGATTAGTAGTTGCCAGGGAATGCAGTAAAGGGTGAATTGGGAGGTGTAGTGTTTCTTCTCAGGGTGTTGGATAGTGTCTGAAATTAGATAGTGGTGGTGGCTTAACAACCTTGTGTATTTACTTCAAATCATTGGATTGGATACTTTAAAATGGCGGACAAACAGCCTCCTCTCATGGTCACCATCCTACATCCCCTGCAAGGCATGTTCACAGTCGCAGCTTGGGGAGGTCTCCCTGTCCAGAAGGATCTTGTTGCCATGAGAGATGCCCCCACGTATGCTGGCCCATCAGGTCCCAGCTTTGCAAAGATCATTCATCAGCTGCCCAGAGAAAAGCAGCTGTAGGGCAGCAGCTGTGAGGTTGGAGGGATGACAGTGCGCGTGGCTCCTGGACACGCACTCAGTTCCCCTCTGCACGTGGAAAACATCACGTAAATGCAGGAACGCAGGCCAAGTCAGAGTGCCCCCAAAAGAAGAGTATTTTGTAGAAGCAGCATTCTGAAGGCACCTTGAAATTTAAGCGAAATGTAATTAGGAAGTAAGGAAAGAAGGACGTTACAAGTGGAGGCAGCAGCGTGAACAAGTACAGGGGAAATGGTGAGACTGAGGACAGGACCCAAAGACCACATGGTGTCGGGAGTTGAAGCAAGGTAGGTGTGGCTTCACAGAAGGGACTAGCAATTTGTGGGAACATAACAAACCCAACCCGTAAATTTAGATTAAGTTCCTCCTTACTCTTGTTGTTGTTATTTTAGGTAAAGAATGCAAAATGCTTTTATAGTGGTTTCATTTCCCTTGTAGCACGCCACCCTTGTCTCTGGGGTGCAGGAGGGGATGACAGCTGCCAATGACTCTACGAGAAAACTAGGAATTTGTTAGATCTGAGAATCTTAAATTTTTGCTGTATCCCAGAACATTTATAATTTGGATTCTCATCAGTTTTCAGGAAAAATGTATTCAATCATTTTATGCTTTCAATAGAAAAAATTACAGACAGCTGGGCTTTCTTACCCTATGCTCTACTTAACATTGACAAGATCATATTCTATTTTAGGGAAAAAGCAATTTCAATGCCTGGCATTCCTTGTTTCCTTTCTCCACCCCCCAGCTGTCCAAACTTCCAGAAAATTATTTACCTTCAAAATCAGGATGAGGCCAAATAACTGAACACCTTGACACTTATCCTAAAAAGTTGAATTTCTCACACAATGATATTCAGGAAGATTGAAGAGGAAAGGAAGGATATGATTCTACATGAGGATCTGGGTATACTGACTTTTAAAACAGCTTTATCAAATGCATGTGTTAGGTGAGGTCCAAAACCAGATGATATTATAAACTTGGCCTTGGGTTTTGCTCCTTATAATAAAATCCTTGTGACTAAGTACTTCTTTGGGCCTTTGATTCTCAATCCCACCAGCTGCTTGAATGCAGGGACACTGGAAAGGTAGGTATGGCTAAAGCAAGTTGGTCAGCTGAAAGACACTTTAAGTCTTTTCCAAAACAAAAATATTACTGCACTATTTTTATGTCTGCTCATCAAAAAAATCAAATTTTGTTAGATCAGGTATTTCAGATTACATTATTAGAAGATCATGTTATAGCACAAACTGGTCATTTTGGGATGGAGGAAGCAAATTACATTGTAATTCAATGCAGGCTGACAGGTTTTAGATCAAAGAGTGGTTCCTGGCAATTTTTGTAATTAAGAAAATATCTATAAACATGAGGCTTGCAATACTTCATTTGAATTCAGCATGGACCACTTTCTCCTGATGCATATAGAAATGTGTCGTTTGCTTTTAAATGAATAAACATGACTTTAGGAACTTAGTTCTTACATTAAAGATAACATGCTGATAATTCTTTTAAAAATTACTTGTATTTCAGTAAGTTCTCTTGCTTAGAGCATGGTGTCCATGAGAGTCAGGGCCAGTTAGTCTCCGTTTGGGCCATGGTTTCAGACAACATGCCTAAGCTTGGCTTCTTTTTACAAATAATTATGACTGATCCCAAGGGGGAATAGTCTAAAACTTTATATCCTTTAGCACAAACCAGGCCCTTTGAAAAAGAAAAAAGAGCAAAGTTTATTATGGAAAACAATTTATGTCCTTAACCCAGATAAAGTTCTCCTATTGCCCTATTATGTTTTACATGTTTGGTTTTCATGCTGTATTAGAATGGGAATTAAACCAAGAGAACATTGTGAAATGTTGCTCTGGGAAAGGAGGTTTTTTTTTTCCTTCCTTATGTGTTCTTTAATCAGAACAAATACTTTGGAGCTAGGTTAGAGAAAGTCATGCCCCAATTCCTCTTTTGTCCATCTGGGAAATATAGTATCAGCAATTTCCTGAGATGCTGGTATCCAGACCAATTTTTATCCTCTTTTATAACACTCCCAAATGCCAAAGGGACATGCACAGTGTCAATAATCATCTAAAGTCATTCTTATTGGGCATCTAGTAGACAGTGCTTTAGGCTAGTGAGAAGAAAGCATCTCTATGTAATATATTTGTAATCAACACATTCCTGTTTTTGTTTTTGTTTTTAAGAAGTCGAGACAATAGACTATGACCTCAGAAGGATAGTTTGTGATACTGGGTGAAGGACTAATTTACAAGGGGCAAAATGGCAGTTTGGGATGACTTGGGTCCTAGTGTAGAGGTGAGCGTGCGGAAGTTGGGAAAACACAAAGCTGAAGGAGGTGAGGAACCTGTGAAGAGCAAGACAGCCAGGCCACATAGCGTGTGAATCTCCCTGAAACTCTTTATAAAAACAGAGTAACCAATGAGCAAAATCCCTGTGTCAAGGCGCAACATTTACAATTAACTATGTCACCCAGTGTCCTGCATGATTTCGAAGACAAGGGGAAGGGAAACCTCCCCACAGGCTCAAGATGGGCATTGTGTCAGCATCCTCGTGGGAAGAAGCTGGGGTAGGTGAGCAATCTCGGAACAGGACTCACAGCCAACATGTCTGTACTGGAAAACACATCAGGCGGGTTACTGAGGGGGAGTGTAGATAAGTCCGGTATTCTTATTGTGATACATGGGAAATAAAAGGAAAGAATAAAATACTTAATACTGAGGCTGGCTGGCTCAGTCGAAAGAGTGCATGACTCGATCTCAGAGTCATGAGTTCGAGCCCCATGTTAGGTGTAGAGATTATTTAAATAAATTAATTTTAAAAAATAAAACATGTATCCTGCCTTGCCAATATTATTGAATCCCAAAATAATAGTTGAGGGAGAGCCTGATTGTACAGAATTATTTCAGTCAATAAGTGAAAAATAAATGATAGCAATAGAATATGACTGTCTTACAATCCCATCAAATTAATGGATCTAGGTCATGGCATTCACAGCTGCTAATATTAAAAAAAAAAAAAGAAGAAGGGCAACCAAACTACATGTGCCTCCTAATAAAAGGACACAATACAACTTGTAGTGTTGCCAAAGGGACTGAGCCTAAGTCTGATCAGACCTCAACATCAGCTGCCAAGTTGTAGGTAATACAGAGAACAGAGGAATATTCAAAACTCTAGGTCAAATGACCTAGTTCTTCAAAAAATAAATTGTAATGAAAAGTAAGGGATGGAAGGAAAAGCTGTGAAGGAATAGTGAATTAAGAGACATATTCACAAATCACTAAAAAAAAGAAAAAAGAAAAAAACCTGAAAAATATGAAAATGGGTGAGATTAAATAGTTTTTAGGGATGCACACTTAAGAATGCACCATCAGTGACTTAACTTGCTTAGGAACTTACTGAATTTGTGCAACTTGCAAGGCTCTGTTCTAGTCCCTTGAATATTTAGATGATAAAACTTTAAAGAAATGCAAAAATGTAATTATTATAGAAGTAAAGGAAGTGGCTACTTTTATGGGGAGCGAAGTGACAGTGACAGATGGAGCATATGTAGGGCCTCTGTGGTTCTGGGTATAGTTTTGTTTCTCAACATGAGCAGTGGAACTAGGGTGTTGATCTTATGATAACTCATTAAACTGTACATTTATATATGTTTCTGTAGCTGTTTCTGTATTTATATATGTTTCTGTACCTTCCTGTACCTTATTTCCATTTCAGGAGCTTAAAAAAAAACAAAACAGGGAAAGTAAATCTATACAGTCAGATCTGGAAATAAAACAGTGAATTGTCATTCTTATTTCCTTGACCTTTTCAGTCCCAGGTAACCTGGTCCCTATGCATGTGCCGAAAACTGAGCTCTCCTTTCCAGATTGATTACCTGCTTTAGTTTCCTGCTGTATCTCTAAAGATCTAAACAGAGACTAGCACACAGTAGGTGCTCAATATGTATTTGTTGAATATTAGCAACTAGGTTCCAAGTTTTTAACACCACATAAAATTTTTAAACCTAAAAAAGGATGCTCTTTTAATGCCAGCCGAGGAAAAACTATGCTTTGCAAGATTTAGGAGAAGCTGGCCTTCATCATAATAAGAGAGCCATAAGATGTTTTCATGAATGTACAGGTGAAAAAAGGCTAAGTCATTGCTTTTGTAAAAGTTAGGTACACCAAATGAATCATGGTATAGTATGTCCCTGATTTAAAGCTAAACAAATTACAGCTGCAATCCTGGCAAAGAGACACATCATAGAGTCAGAAAACAACATTAAGCCAATGATCAATGGTATATAATTATCTAATTTAAAAAATTTTAAATGTCTTGTTTATTTTTGATTTTATGATGGGAAAAATTCACTGTCAAGTCATTATTTTTTGTTAACAATTTCCAATATCATTTCATATGTAAAACTTATATATAGAATGAGTTTTCTAATTCAGGTGGCGTTAGGATTATAGCCACAATTCCTAGGCTAGTAAAAGTAAATTTTTTTTTAAAAAAAGGGCAATATGCACTAGCAAAGATTAACTTTTCCCTTTATATTCCCACACTGAATTCTGTACCCAGAACAAAATGGCAATAGGTTTCAGTGGAAGTACATATACTTTTAGTAGCCTTGATCATATTTAAATTTTTGATTCCCCACCTCCTAGAAATAATAGGACAAGGGCATAAGTGGAAAATTAAATGAAAAAAATCAAAGCAAATGTCACAAGCATCTTTCCAAAAAGATTAGAAACACTTAAAGAAGAAGAAGAAGAAGAAGAAGAAGAAGAAGAAGAAGAAAGAGAAATGAAAGAAGAAAAGCCATACCTGTGAGAGCTATTCAAAACCCAATTACAGGGACATCTGGGTGGCTCAGTGGGTTAAGCCTCTGCCTTTGGCTCAGGTCATGATCCCAGCATCCTGGGATCAAGTCCCACATCGGGCTCCTTGCTCAGCAGGGAGCCTGCTTCTCCCTCTGCCTCTGCTGCCACTCTGCCTGCCTGTGCTCTTTCTCTCTCTCTCTCTCTGACAAATAAATAAATAAATAAAATCTTCAAAACCCAATTACATTAGATGCCATCCGGAGGGGCCACTAAAGTATGAGCCTCAACACCGGGACTGATCCTTGCATATTAAGCCTTTCCTTTGTTCTCCTAAAGGTTCATTTGTATTTAGATATTGGTTACTATGTGTCAGTCCACAGATAAGGTAAATAAATTTTGCTTTCTCTAGTGAAAAGTACACAGCATAGGAAAATAATTAAAGCATACATAAAACCCTTAAAATGGCTTTGATTACTTGTAGTTGCTAAAAAGGTAGGAAAGGGTGAAGCCTAAACTACGATTTCTTTGAGTAGTTGCTAGCCTTTGATTTTTCATTCTAAGAGAACTTTCTCTTGAGATTTGTCTACCTTGTAGGGTCATAAAAATGACCGGCTCAAGGCCCCAGGGTAGCGCAGTCCGTTAAGCATTGGACTTTTGGTTTTGGCTTGGGTCTTGATCTCAGGGTCATGAGTTCAAGCCCAGGGTCTGGCTCCACGCTCAGCACAGCCTGCTGAAGTTTCTCTCTCTCTCCCCCTCTGCCCCTCCCCATGCTCACTCGGTCTCTCTCTCAAAAAAAAAAGACAAAAGAAAAAATGATAGGCCCCTCAGAATGATAGAACTAGGAAGAATTGTTTAAGTCCCCCCTGGATGGCTGGTCAAGTTAGTAAGCTTTGGCTCCCCGTATAAGGTTAAGCAACTGCTGAGGTAGAAGGACACCTCTTTGCCTCCCCAGATACTCAGCTGTGTCTCAAATCTATTACAATCCCAGTTTTTCTGATGTCTCGTAGACAACAGCAGCTGCGTAAGCTGTGTTCAGATGTGCCCTCCATGGCGATGCTGTACCTTCTCATTGAAGGGGTTTAGAGACGCTGCTTGGTTTTTGTCACAATTTAGTAACTACAAGCAATATTGCCTTAGGAATAGACCTCTCCTTAGTGATTCCTTCCTGGATTGTGTGTTTCCTTACAAAATAAACGTTATCAGAATTCTATTTTGAAAATCATTAATGTGTTTTCTTTACTGCATTCCTCTTTGAGCTTAACTTAAGGCATCTATCTTTCTGGGGGCTTCACTAGGTTTTTCTAGGAATACCTAGAGTAAGAGAGGAAATAATATTTCACTTCCGGCATTCAAAATAGGATTTTCTAGTGTGATAATGGCCCTGCAAACAAAGCCATTTTCTTGAGAGAAGAGTTTCCAGTTTCTTCTATTATATTCAATACAGTAAGAGTTAAATTTGGAGGACTCGGTTCACAGAGTCACCCAGTAATGAAGTGGTGGGTTGGGAGTGTGAGGTCACCAGGCCTGCTGCTCGAAAGGAAGAGGGGGTCTGAGGCATAGGTGAAAGGCAAGAGAAGAAAAAAACAAAACAGACTATTTGTCCCTGGCCCTAAGGCACGGGATAGAGAGAAGTTGAAGAGGCAGATGTGAGGTATGGGCTTAGCACACACACCTGGCTTTGGCTTGGGCAGGGAGAAGTAACAAGTACACAACAGGAGAAAGCAGGAGTCTTGACCCCACCCCTCTTTTGGAATTTTGAGAGGAGTCTGTCCTCATCAACCAAAGGTTCAAGTTGGAAGTTTAACATGCAGTAAATTCTCTGTCTTTCCAAACACTGTCTACAGCTAAGCCTCGGGTCAGGCACATACCCTAACACCTGATTGTACTCTGATCCAACAGCTCGAGGCAAGTATTTTAAAAGCTCCAGCTTTTAAATTTAAAAATCTAGAAGCTTCAGCTTCTAAATTGGTAAAATAAAGAGATTGGGCAAAATCCTTTTTAATATCTCCTGCAGATTTAAAATCTGATGACACTTTACTTAAAAAAAAAAAAATTCTGTGGCCACAGTTTGCTATTTGAAAATAGCAAATATTTCTGCTTAGCCTACATATTTTCTTTTTCTCTTGTATCCCCCTATTGTACTTATATGTTCACAAACAGCAGGAGTTAGCAGGATATATTGAACTGTAGTTTCATTTTGTAAGAAAGAAAAGATTTATGAAAGTTATAGAATCACAGTTTATAGTAATAAAGCAAACAACATTTCTTCAGGAATCTTCTGAAGTACAAAAGTAGAGATGGGGCAACAAATCACACAGATTGCAGAGAAAATAAAAGTAGATCTGAGCAAAAATTATATAGATTAACAAAAGTTATAAATGTGAATGTCTAAAGATATCTATGAATTACCACCAGAAATGGTTTTCCTCTATAAACTACATAATCTGTCCATTTGTGGGGAAATTTCTCTTACAGAAGCTTTATGACCATAGTAAGGAGAAGTTGGGTTCCTACCGTTCTTTAATATTGCTCTCTCCATTTTCATGCAAACAATAGAAATAGGAAAATTGAATACTGTACAATGTTAGGTTACTTCTTCCCAGTCTAATATGTTATCTTAGCCAGAGAAGCAATTCTCTTTTTTTCTTAAATTTCTGCATGATTGGATTGTCAAAAGTCTACCTCATAATCTACTCAAAATAAGTGATATATTTCACCAAAACCTTAAGGGTTCCTACATAAATATCTCATTTTCATTTAATGTTATTTAAACACTTGACTTATCTTATTATCATCACAGCCACAAATGACTTTCCTGATGGCCAATCAAATGAATTTGAAGAAAATTCTGACCTTGCCTCTACTATGAAGGTATAACTCTCATTCTAATTACTTCGTTTGTCCTTCTCTTGGTCCTTGGGCTGTCAAGGAGGAAAAAAAAAAGATGTAACATTCCTGGGGCTACATTATCTGACTCATACTTACTTAAAATAGCACTGTTATCCACCACTTGTCCTGGTCACAGCAAACATTGATAGAGATATACTTAATGGAAGGAATTGAAGGCTAATTAAGATAAATGTGTAGACCAAGTAAATGAAAATTTTATGGAGAAGATAAAGGAGATTTAAGAAAAGAAAATCAAGGTCACCATCTATGGTTGGTTATCATCAAACTTATTTATACTAATAAGATAAAGGGGGAAAATCAGATAATTGAAATGATACATATTTTATGGGGAAAATCACCTCACAAGAACAATTTTTGGATGACCCACAAAGACAGGACATATGGCAGAAAACTTTCAGAAATTAGAAACTCGAAGAGAAAGAATTAAGTCAGTCAAGAAAAGCCATTCATACAAGCAGAGTAAAATAGCTAATTCAATTATTTGAATGATTAAGAACAATTGCAGACAAAAATACTTGCTATTGAGAAAAAGAAAAAGATTTTCCCCGTATTATCCAGGTTGACTGGTTGCATTAATCTAATTCATTGGATTGATTAATCACTTAGCTTTGTTCTTATTGGCACAGCCTTGGTGTCCTAAAGCCCTAAGCCCATGGGGTATATTTAGTCTCATTCTCTTCAAACTGAATCTTTGAATAGATTAATCACAGAATGCTTACTTATTATGCTTCATGTAGTTGTGTCTTAAAAATAATAGCATTTATATTTCAAATGTATTTTTCACATAAAGCAGTATACCAAAGCTCAAAAAGATTATTTTTCCAAAAAGTGTAGCTCAGTAAATAATAACATCTATTAAATGTCAATGAACTATACACTAGCTCTTTATTAACTGAAGTAATGACCTTTTTAATCAGATATTCCTGCATAACCTTCATCTTCTGCAGCCTTTCAAGATCATCTTTCTTTGATACCCATATTGCCTCTATCATATTTGGTCAGGGGAAGCCAAGTCTTTGCCCTTCCTGTTTTTGAGAAATTCCAATAAATGCATTTGTGTTTTATGCAGCCTGATGATTACTTACTCCCTCCCTGCTTTCATAGTCCTCTCCTCTGCTATCAAGCCAACTTTAGATACTACCCCCCCCCATTACTGTATCACCCTAAAGGACAACATAAACCTTCTTTTAGTTCTCCAAAGAAATTATAACACCTACCTATCACTTTTAGCAAAATCTCACCGAAACCTTAGAGATAACAGGAAGATAAAGAAATGGAAAGTAGAGTAAGGGTGGGGGAAATGGATATTCCTAGTCATGTACCTCTATAGGTTCTCTTCCTGGATGGATGTGGTTCTCAACCCTCAGCCTACTATAATTTCAAGAAGCCAGTTCTCCAACCACAGAAGAGTGCCCCCCTCTCTAAGGCCATCCTGCCTGATGTCTAGACCCTCACTCTTCTGAAATTCTTGATGAGGAAACAAGAGCTTTCTTCTGTTGTTTTATGATTTTTTTCGTTGTTTCAATTTCCCTGAATGTAAATCATTGCAAAGCTGCAACTTATTCTAAAAGAAAACAAACGTTTTATTATTATGCATACTTTCGTTAATACTTGGCTTTTCCTTACCTCCAAATATTCCCTTCCAGACTGTAGTATTGACTTCTACATTACAAAGTTTAAGTACCTGCAAAAGCTATTCCCTTCTCCCTTAAAGTTACGTTGCAGTCTGCTCTCAAAATTGAATCCAAAATGCATGTCAAATTCTAAAGAATATGGGGGAGGGGAAAATTGACTCTTTGAAGCTGCTGTTTTTCCTCTACAACTAACTGTTTAGGCTTCAAAAAATACTTGGATCCCGCCCCAGGCAGAGTACTCTTGCTACGTTGGAAATTATTTACCAGCTAGTTAGTGTCCACTTATTCCTAAAATGAATGGTTTGTGAATGAAATCAGTAGAGAATTTCTAAACCAATTTGCATATGGAGTTTAGTAATGTGTCCAAGTTTATGGATGATTTGACAGTATCCTTTCTTAGCCTCATATGTGGGAAACTTAAAAAACACAGAAGGCATAAACTGACTTTGGTTGAATATGGCTGATACGGAGCTATTAGTCAGCTCATTTATTATCTAACTGGATTTCACCTTTAAAGCACCATGCAGAAATTGTTCAGAGCACCTTAAATCTCTTAAAGAGTAGACAAAAGCTCTAAACACTTAAGGCATTGTTCATTTAATCTCCTTTCCCCCCAAAGAGGAAAAGAAATCATCCACAGTTTCCATGTAAGAGAAGTGCAATTCTTTAAAAACCTTAGATACTTTTGAAAAAGAGCCAAATATGTTGTCTCGTTCCCTAGAAATAGCACCCATCCCACCTGATATTAAATGTTCTAACTTACTTGAAACAAAGTATGGATTATTCAGTGGGAAAAAGGCAGAATCTAATTGGGTTCTAATGCAAAATTTGGAAGTAAGTTCCGGTTGGAAATTCTTCTACAATTAGCATAGAATACGATGGCCAAGCCATCAAAATTGAAGAAAAGATCCATGGCTCGTGAAAGCCCTGAATAGATCAGGTGCAAAGCTAGTAGGACAGTATTTACAGAGCACTTGCTTTCTGTAATGTGACCATTAGAAATTCATTAAGAGTCAAATTGGGAAAATGAAGAGACCAAAGATATTGATAACAAAAAGGAAAATTTATTTTAACTCTGAAGAGTTAAAAATGTTTATTTACTAAATGCACATAAATACCTCCCAAAGAGCCATTTATTTGTTTTAATCGATTTCCTCGAATTAGTTTATGTTCACACAGAGCCCTGCTCAAGCTTTTCTTCTCCAGCAATCTGTTGTAGACTCATGATGTATTTATCGTTTTTCTCTCCAAAGCTAGTCCTTTCATCAACTCAGACCCAAATTTCCCTGGAAAATAATTCTCCAACCTTGCCCAAAACCTCATACATCTTTAATAGTTTGTTATTCTATATAAGACGTGCTGAGATGAAAGCTGGCCTGGTGACAGGGGGCAAGCTTTTGCCACCACCACTTATTTTCCTCATGCATACATTTATTTATTCACTCAACAAAAGTTTAATGAATGAGAATGATGTACCATTGGATTTATTTTCTGAGTGCAGAAAATAAAAGAACATGAAAAGAACAAGACCATATCTGCTTGAGGAGTGTCATCATTTACCAAGGGATTCTTCCTGGTCTATATATTGAAATTTTTATGTGTTAATTGTACAGAAAATATTGGCATTCTATTATTTTTTAAAAGATTTTCATTTATTTTTGGCATTCTATTATTAAAGATGTTAATAATATAACTAGTGAATGGGACACATTCAATAATTTCTCTTTTTTTTTCTAGAAATTATCATGATTCTCTGATATTTTATCATAACCAAAATGGATTAAAACAGGTAGGCAGACATGACTACTGGGTAGCTCTGTTCTGTTATGGCAGATGAAGACCTCAGGACTTAGCTGGGATAATCAACCTGTCCTGTGCTGTGAAAACATTGTATTAACCTATTAATTGGAAGGATCTTAATTAAAAGATCCTCTGTGATCTTTAAATTTTCTAATGAAAATTTCTACTGGATCAAAAATACACAGAATTAAGCTGTATATAGGGATGAAATGCTACATCCTGTGCTTTGGACTATGTGACATACACTTAAGAGATATTTCAGATAATAATGTAAAAACCTTAATTCGGGAGTCATACCTAATTCCAGTTAAAAGGTGAAATATAAAATAGATTAAGGGATGAAATCTGCTCAGTACAAAATGGTCAGTCACAAACTCGCATCACCCACTGAGATCAGCCACCTTGTAGTGACAGGCAGACCACAAGGATTTGACCGGAAATACCACCATTTTGATAGGATAGTCTTTTGAATGAGCTCAGTTATTTAAACTGCACCCCAGTAAAGAAAAAAGGAATGAAGTACTAATTATAAAGTGATAAAACAGTAAGTGTGTAAAGCTACATGTATGAAACAGGTTGCTCTGGGATCTGGCTGGGTTATCGAATACAAGTCACTGAGCTATCAAGAACACTGTGTTAGTCCGGTGCCTGGGGGGCTCATCAGCTAAGCATCTGACTCTTGATTTCAGCTCAGCTCATGATCTCAGGGTCCTGGGATCAAGCCCCACGTAGACTGAGTGCTCAGCCTAAAGTCTGCTTGTCCTTCTTCCTCTGCTCCTCCCCTGCTCTCTTTCTCTCTGTCTCTCTCTCATAAACAAACAAATAAATAAATAAAATATTAAAAAACCAAAAGACTGTTTAGCCCAGAGTCAGCTAGTTACTCGGTCTCAGGGGGAGTTGGGTTGCTTAGCATGGCTGAGAAGCCATGAGCTCTTGACATTCAATCTTCCCATCCCACATTGCACTCTCATGTTAAAGGAGAAAAAAACAGTATATGTGTTAGTAGCACAAATGTGTGTGTGATTGTGGAATTTAATTGTGTATTTAATTATTTATGATTTGTTTCAGTAACTCCATGGCCAGGATGTTTTATTTTAACTTTCAAAATGTTGAAATAATTATAGACTCAGACCCCCAAAAAGGTGCAAAAATAGTGCAGAGAGGTCCTGTGTATCCATCAGCCCCCTCCTCCAACAGCGACACCTTACATAACTATAGGACATTATCAACTCCTGGAAATTAATTAGAAAAATATAATTAACTAGATGTGGACCTTACTCAGGTTTCACCATTTTTTTGTACTCTTTTTTTTTTTTTTTTTTTTTAGATTTTATTTATTTGTTTGACAGGTAGAGATCACAAGTAGGCAGAGAGGCAGGCAGGGAGAGAGAGAGGAACCTGATGTGGGGCTGGATCCCAGGATCCTGGGATCATGACCTGAGCTGAAGGCAGAGGCTTAACCCACTGAGCCACCCAGGTGCCCCTCTACTCACTTTTTGTATGTCTTTGTGATTAATTCTCTGTCAATTTATAACATGTATAGATTCGAATAACCTGCATTCCTATAATGAAGTACAGAACTGTTCCAGCACTAGACAGTGCTTCCTTGCTCTGTCCCTACCTCCTCTTCCCTAACCTGGCAGCACTGATCTGTCTTCCATCTCTTTATTTTGCCATTTCAAGAACACTGTATAAATACTGTAAGTTTAATTTTGAGGCTGACTTTTTCTGGCAGCATAATGTCCTCAAGATTGAACCAGTTTGTCTCATGCATCAATATAGTTCATCTCTTTTTATGTCCAAATAGTATTATGCCATTATCTGGATGCACACAATTGGTTTAATCATTGACAGCAAAGAACGTTTGGGTCATGTCCAGTTTTTGGCTATTTTAAATAAAGATGTTATGAATATTCATACAAAGATTTTTGTATGAACGTAAGTTTTCATTTTCTAGGATAGATGCCCAGAAGTGCAAGTGCTGGGTTATATGGCAAATATATGTTTAACTTTGAAGAAACCACCAGACAAATTTTCTGACTGGCTGTGTCATTTACATTTCCATCAACAATGTATGAGAGATCTAGTTTTTTCACAACCTCACCAGCATTTGATATTATCACTATGGGTTTTTTTTTTTATTTTAGTCATTTTAATAGATATGTAATAGTATCTTAGGGTGGTTTTAATTTGCATTTCCTAATTACTAATGTTGTTGGACATATTTTCCTATATTTATTTGCCATGTGTATATATTCTCTGATGACATGTCTGTTGAAATCTTTTGCTTGTTTTCTAATTGGATTGTTTGGTTTCTTACTGTTGAGCTTAGAGAATTTTTTATATATTCTGTATATGAATCATATGTCTATATGTGATTTGCAAATGTTTTCTCTAAATCAGTGGTTCATCTTTTCATTTTCTTAACATGATTTTCCACAAAGCAAAACTATTTAATTTGGAAGGAGTCCAATAATTGAGTTTTTCTTTTACAGATCATGCCGTTGGTGTCATATCTAAGAATTTGTCACCTAACCTTAGGTCATGAAGATTTTCTCTCATATTCTTTTTTTTAAATTTTATAGTTTTACATTTTACATTTATTATGTATGATCCATTTTGAATGAAATTTTTGTGTAAAGTGTGGGCTTTAGGTCAAGGTTCATATCTTTTGAAATTGATGCCAGTTGTTAAGAAGGCTCCTTTCTTTCATCGAATTGGTTTTTTCTCCTTTGTCAGAAATCAGCTGGGCATATATATTTTTTTATCTCTGTTTTTTTAACAGTGGAAAAGTGAAAGAGAGAAGAGAAGGCTCATATCAGGCTCATATCAGCTCTACATGGAGATAGGAAATAGGGTCTTTATTTCAGGTGGGCGTGTGTCCAGCTGAAAACTGGAGGGTCTATTACTATAGAAGAAGAGGATAATGCATATTCAGGGACATTTAGAAGTCCACCAGACCAGTAATCTTTTAAAAACAAAAACGAAACATGATTTAGCTGTTTGGCAGGTTTTCCTTCCCATCAGGGTCTGGCAGAGAAGCCACATGGCTGACGTCTTTGGGTCTGAAAGTCCACAGATGTTTACTGCCTGCCTCGCTAAGAAAGCATTAGTATTTCATCCCAATCCTTTGCCTTCCTTGCTTCTTAATTATATGCTGGCTGCAGTATTTAAGACTCGAGCCTGGCAAACCACTCTGGATTTCTTTTCAGTGACTCTTTTATTTGTGGTTCGTGATCTTTCTGTTTCTGACTCAATTCTGGTCAACTTCAGATGGCTAATGACTTGTCCCCAAAGTTCAGTGTTTGGGGATTTTGAGAATTTCTGATTGAGATAGAAGAGGACAGAAGAGCCACGGTTCCTGTCTCTGAATGCTGGAAGTTACAAGGGAGAAACGAATGACACAGCTGGCAAGAGCAGGCGTATTTCATCTCGGGGCAAGTGTACCTTTATACCATGAGACGTCAGGCCTGAGCTGTGGAGGCTGAGAGAGCAGAGACGTGCCCTTTCTCGTCTTCACTGGTAGCGCTCGTGTACTTGATGTTCAAAATGGCGCCCAAGTGAGCCCTGATGTTTTTCACTCAGGTAAGAAACAACTAAACATTATTAGAAAATCCGCCCTGTTTAATCATATGCTAAGTCCTTTTTGGTTCCAAGAGAGGACTAGGCTGGTCAGCATCCGTAGATTTGGCCCAAAGGTGCAGCTGGAGTGGGATCTTGGCTAGAATGAGGAAAGAACATTGTCAATGATGAACCTGATTGCCTGCGCCCCATTGTGCAAAAAATTGACATTCCTGTCGCTTTATTATGGTTTTTTTATCCTTTGAAAGGTATTAAATTTTGTAAACGTGCACTAGGCTTTCATATGAGTGATAAGCAGGTAGATCGATAACTTAGCATTCTCAAAGGTGCCCTGGAAAGATGACTGTAGTTCTTTTTTTAGTATTGCAAATATGAATATTTATGGCCCCAAATCCTTTTTAAATTGCAGAAAACTGAGAAGTGAGATCAACCAATAATAACTCTATCAGTTTTAATGCTGGTTTATATGAATATGTCAAAAAAATTCACATAACTACCGGCATCAGGTGTTAAATCATATCATTAATGGCAGATGTACTCGACACATTTATCATGGAGCTTTGACATATATCCAGAGAATGTGTTTAACAATCAACTTTCACTTACATTGCGCTGTACTGGAAAGACGAGTATTAGGTAAAGGGAAGCGACATAAGCACTACACTTGTGGGTGCAAAGTGGTTAAGAGTGAGTGCTCTGAAGTCAGACATCTTGGCACCACCTTTTACATGGTGGCAACCTTGAGAGAATTATTTAATCATCTGTGCCTCATTTTTTTCACAAGTAAATGAGAGTGATATTATTAAATACTAAATAACAGTAGTTATAGTAAAGGAAATAATCCATGCAAATTGTTGGAACAATCATAAAATATCTTATTCTTAACATAAACTTCAATATTTCATAAGTACTTCTTCATTTATTTCCTCATCAGCAAATACTGAAGTACCCAATATAAGTACCTGCCATTTACATACTGTTCTAGTTTAGAATTTATTAGTGAACAAAGCAGAAGAAAATCTTTGCCCTTGGGAAGCTTTCTCCCCCCCCCCCTTTTTTTTTAATGCTTGGAATTATACTGAGTATCCAAATTTTTGCTTCATTGATTTCACTGATTTATTTTAATGTGGCTCATTTTTACTATATCTGAAACTTTCGAACTTCAACACACACATCATCTTTAGTTCTGATCATGGTGTTGTCTCTTCAGAGATTATCCAGAGAGGTTCGTTTCCATTCCAGGACTGACTGGATTTAATAGAATACCCCAGTTATGAAAGATGGCCCGTGGAAGGATGCTTGTCTATGGACAGACTCAGATGGTAACACCAACTTTTCTTCCTTAGGCTGTGGCTCTGCAGTGTCTGTTTTCTCCATTCAGCATGGTTTTGGTTTTGTGTGTGTGTGGGGGAGGGGGTTTAAGATTTTATTTATTTATTTGACAGACAGAGATCACAAGTAGACAGGGAGGCAGGCAGAAAGAGAGAGAGAGGAGGAAGCAGGCCCCCCGCTGAGCAGAGAGCAGGATGCAGGGCTCAATCCCAGGACCCTGGGATCATGACCTGAGCTGAAGGCAGAGGCTTTAACCCACTGAGCCACCCAGGCGTCCCCATTCAGCATGTTTTTAAAGAGGAGACAATGTCTCATGGGCCACGTTTTGTGCTGTCCCCTACCTCATGCTGGGTGAGAGTAAATAAACTTGCAACTTTTCTTAAAGAATATAAGAACAAAAGTTATTCAAGGAAGACTAAGATTAAAAGCCCTCAAATGTATAATGCTAACTACACAGAACAGTTTTTCTTCGAGACCTATTTTTTTAAAAAGCCATGTTTTATTTTTGGTAGAGACAAGTCTTTTCTAGAGCTGTTTAATTGTACTGGCAAAAGTTGGCAGCTCTAGGACTTTGATTTCTGTAGTACCATCTTAGTTTCCTTTTTAACATGAATATATATACACATATATATGTACATATACATATATATATATATCCACTTGTTTTATAAAAAATAAAAAATTCACTTTATCACCATAGTTTTAAGATTCAGCACACCTTTAATCATAGTTCTTTCCGTGAAGATTTTTTTTTTAAGTTTTTTTTTTTTTTTTTTTTTTTTAGTTTATTTGACACAGAGAGAGAGATCACAAGTAGGCAGAGAGGCAGGCGGGGGGGGGGTGGGGGCGTGGGGAAGCAGGCTCCCCGCTGAGCAGGAAGCCCAATGCGGGCTCCATCTCAGGACTCTGGCACCATGACCTGAGCCGAAGGCAGCGGCTTAACCGACTGAGCCATCCAGGCGCCCCTCCATGAAGATTTTCAATGACCCATTAAAATGGTCATAATAATTGCCAGGAAATTCCTCTCTCTCTCTCTCTCTCTCTCAATCTATTGTTCTTGAGTTGCACACATATTTGGAAATGGGCTGAAAATATAGAAATCATTTCTAAGGTCTTATTATAATGTCTGAATTTCTCAAGCTAGAATAAAATCATTCAAAGATGCTGCTCACTTCTGCTCTTCTCTTGCCACATCTATTCTCACTACCTTTTCCCTTCTTTCTCTTTTCCTTGCCTCCCTGAATACAGTAGGACATGAAGAGCCAGCCAGTCACACTTAATTTAGTAAGGACAGTAATCAGAGGAGAAAACTTTGTTTTCCTTGTATCTCAGGCCCAGAAAACAGACATATATGTGGCCGTCAATCAATTTTAAAATTGCTTTCTAAACTACTCAACTATTTAGCTTTTTTGATTGTAATGATATGCCAGCCAACACATAAACTACCTCTTAATCATTCATTCATAGTTTTTACAGCCGTTTCTCCACAGATAGCTCAGAGAATCCTATTACTATTCCCAAAAGCAATAGAATGTTTTGCCTTTCACTACCTAAGGGAAACAGAATCTGTTGAATCCACAATAATCCAATTCATGAATTCAGGTACTTTTGATCCAAGAATTTATTATTATTTTTTTTTATGCCTACCCCATCTAGATTGCCTGCATCCATAGCTCAGAGACGGCTAGGAAATTGGACAGCCCTCTGTTTTGACACCGTCAATATTGACAGTGTTGGCATCACTAGTGGTTCCAAGATGTTTTATTTTGGCAGGGAGCAGAAAGTTGGGACATCAGTGGAGTCTGTGATTTAATGCTCATTCAGATTGCCAAAATATTTTCACTGAAATCAGATAATGTAGTCTTAAAACAATCACACCAATCTCCCTACATATTTTCCTGTCGTAGATCAACAGGAAATAAGTTGATACTTGTGGTGGACATCACTAGGTCAGATTTTATAAGTTATAGAGACAAAGATGTCTTCAACATTTTAGCTGCTTCTTTAATTTAGAAACCCACTTACAAGGAAAAAGGTCAGGTAGCCCACTGCTCCATTTAAATATTAAGATGATTTTGCATGACAATATTCTCGTTTAGGTTTGCAAATATTGTTAGTGTTCTGATTTAAGTGATGGCCAAAGAGAAATTTTAACCAAAATATTCGAGTCATTTTGGTCATCTTTGGCCTGGTCTCCTGCTGCCTTTGCTCAGTTCAACCCAAACCCAAGGAACAGGTGTCTTACTCAGTGAGTTCATCATATCTGAGTAGCTGAACCTCAAATTTGTTAGTGTCTATTGTACAGTTCTCCTTCATGATCTGTAACTACTCTGTGTTATAATGAGCCTTCTGTCATAACAGACCTCATGATATTTTAAATTTATCAAATTTAGGCAATTATGTTTGAATTTGTGTCATTTGAAAAGTAAAACAAAAATAGGCTTTGACAATTCTCTTTCCCTTTTAGAAAACAAAGGTGCATGCCTTTGACAAGTACTGTTGTTAAGTGCTACTAATGTGAAGAGAAATATATAGTCCATTTTCCTTGAATTTATTTTCATCTTGCTATTTTGTGCAGTGTTTTTGTGTTTGTTTGTTTCCTTTTTGGTCATTTGCCCTTTTCAAGAAACAGTTCATTTTCTTTTCTTTCTTTCTTTTTTTTTTTTTTTTTAGTTTTATCTATTCATTTGTCAGAGAGAGAGAGCACAGGCAGACAGAGAGGCAGGCAGAGGCAGAGGGAGAAGCAGGCTCCCCGCTGAGCAAGGAGCCCAATGTGGGACTTGATCCCAAGACCCTGGGACCATGACCTGAGCCGAAGGCAGCTGCTTAACCAACTGAGCCACCCAGGTGTCCCAAAAGTTCATTTTCTTAAATGAAGAAAGAGATTCTGAAAAGCAGTCATTCCACAATCTCCAGAGCACAATTTCAAGCTACTGGTCCCAAGTATTTGGCACTTTAGGCGTTAATTTATAATCCTCCATTAGACCCTGCCATTTGAAATAATCACAGTTTTGTTATTTTATCTTGAGAATTGTGTTCTCTGGGGCTGCCATTCAAAGAAAAATATACCAAAAGGTAGATAAAACCAATCATTCTGTCATTCCCTGTTCTGCATTTTAGTGGAGATGATGGTGACAGATGAAAATTCTTTGAAAGAAGGATTGCCTCTGTGTATCAACTCAAACGTAACTTGTTTTGCATTGTCAGATAACAATGCTGACTGGAGCAATGGAAAAATAAACATGGACGGGACATCAGTGGAAAAGTCCATCACTCAATTTCTACCAATAATAAATAAATGGAGAAAAAATATATATTCATTACATGGTTGAAAGACCCGAAGCCCATAACATTTAGAAATGCAATTTCCAAACATCCTGTGAGCATTTTCAGAAGCTGTAGCTGAATATCAATAGGGTATTTGTTCATCCCCAAAGTCATGTTGTTGTTCCTTTTTTTTTCTTCCCCATGTTTCAGGCTGGCTTACTTCCTTCAGTGAGGCAGATGAACATAAACCTTGACCAAGTGTGGGTCAGAGCTGCTACAAAGTTGACAAGCACACTGGAGAAGAGAAACTAGTAAAACAAAGTATCTATCACGAAGAGACCAGGCATATTAACGTTAAAACTTTTTGGAACCTTCTGAATTAAAGAAGTTGTACTGTTGGTCACCTGACGTTTTTAGTGAGGGTTCCAAAGCTTTGCGGCCATGCTGAAGTATCCTGGATTGATGAATGCCAGATAAAATGCCGTAATATCACGAGAAATACTGCTCTGCATTTTGAGCATTGTGTTCTGAATCTAAATACGTGTACACTAACTGCATTTTTTGACTGATGACTGCAATAATTAGTTTATCTTCAGACCAGCAGTTGAAATAGAGGAGACAGCCCCTTTGTGGATTGGATCCAGTCTTCTCCAAAATCTGGCAACTGAGTGACACATGAAAGCAGAATGGTTACTAGACAGTGGGTATGCTTTCAATTGTTGTCTAAAATAAGTTTATTTTCTGTTCTTTTTCCTCAAAACGAAAATGGTCACCTGGTCACTTCCAGGATATCCACTGAGTCTATATCTTTACCAGTCTTAATGTTTACAGCATCATTTCTACTCCCTTCCCTGTTTTATTACATGGAACAAGAAAAAAATAATAATAACAAGGTCTGTAAGCTCCAGGGAAGTCCGTTGAATCTAGAAATTAGTCTAGATGCTGCTTTTCTCCTTTCTGGCATTTGTTTATAAGTACTCCCATGATACTGGGCAACATAAGAACTCCACCTCCCACTAATGTTGGAGGAACTTAACATTATACAAGTATGACAAGTTCCACCAGATCACCCGTCATTCAGATTTTTGCAGGAAAGGCATATATACGAGCATTGCCTTTCACCAGCATGCCTGCCAAACGGTCTTTGGCTTCCTATCTTGTTCTTGCCACAAAATACCTCAGCACGTCAATAGCAGGGCAATTGGAATTGAGAATATTACAGAATTTTCGAGTATTGTTTTCTTGAGGTGTGTAATTAAAAGATTCCAGGTTAGGTATAAAAGTCCTCATTACCAGGGGTGCGCGAATGGCTCAGTTCATTAGTCATCCGACTCTTGACTTCAGCTCAGGTCATGAGCTCAGGGTTGTGGGGTCAAGCCCTGCATCGGGCTCCTCACTGGGCCTGGACCCTGCCTGAGGTTCTCTCTCTCCTTCTCCCTCTGCCTCCTTCCCGCCCCCACCCCCACTCCTAGCTCATGCTCTCCTCTCCCTCTCTCTCTCTAAAACAAACAAACAAACAAACAAACAAACAAAAAAAACCAGAAAAATTTTCAGTCACTTCAGTGATAGAAAGCAAAACAAAGAATTTTGGTGTCTCTTAGGTTTGAAGAAATAATAATTCAATTCAGTAAGAAATGGACTGTAATCCCTACATTCCTTTGGCTTAATGCCACCTGTGCACAGATCGCAAGGAAACTGCACCTGTGCATGTAGGAACAGAGGTTGGGGAAGGAAAGACCCTCAGAGAGGAGAGGTTTGCAGCTCTTCACTTGAGGTGAAAGATGTTGTAAAACAGTCCCTCGAGGCAGAGCCGGGCCTCAATCATGCCTTCTCTCTCAAGCATGCACCCTGGAGACATCATCAGAGCAGAATGGAATTCATTCAGATTCCACGAAGGTGAAATGTTATGATCTGACCTGGTCTTTGCGTATCTCTATATTTGCTCTCTTTCAAAAAGCAATACTTAAAGGATGTTATAGAAAATACGGCTAACCTGTTTGGAAAAACAATATTTAACTGCTTTATCACATGAATTCATTTTATCTAAACACTGCTACATGCAGACCCTGGAATCATAGGTTGGGATCTGGAAAGATCCTGAATGGTCAGCGGGGTTAGCCCTCTGCCTCCTAGCCCATCAAACACTCCTCTACTCATTCTGAAGTAAAATCTGCGAAGGAAACGAGGCCAGCCAGGACCCAGAACTCTCTTGTGAGTCGTTAGTTTTGTTGTCCTCATTCTTACCGTTTCTCTGAGCGTAACAATGCTGCATTCTCAAAGTATCCTATAATTCAGATTTTCTCCCAGATTTGATTACCTTGTCTCCCAATTAGTACAATATGTGTTTGTGCCTGCCTTTACTCAAGGTTTGTGTACATAATTAGACCCATTGTACCTAAAAACCGTAGCCGATTACTGTTACGTAAATGATCAAAACATTTTAATTTTTCTCCGACATATTCCTGTTAAGTTATATTGTACTCTGTATGAATGGAAAGGAACATAAATCTGACATGGTGAATACGTGTGGATTTATGAAATGTAGCTCGAAGTTAATGAGATTGATTGGATGTGTGAGTTGGGAATTCAGTTTTATAATTTTATAGCCACTCCTTATACGGTTATAGATTCATTTTTTTCCCCCAAAACAGTTAATATTTACAGGGAATGCTGCCCTTCAATCTTCTCAGCAACAAAGCTGCTGATAAATAAATTCAGAAATACAGGCCTGCATAATGTTCTGCAATCATCTTATTTCAGGAGCAGATCACTTAAATTGGACTGGACTGGCAGAGCTCATAAAGGCCTTCAAGCCAGACAAGCAAAGGGGTGGGGGGGAGGTAGGCTACCGCGGAAGCCGCTGGTATTTGTTAAACGATTTTTACTTACTATTCTACTTATAAAATGAACTCCCTTGCTTGGTCTACTGCCCTGCCCCGTGCTCAGCTGAGGGGAGGGCTGGACAGAAATGTGGACCATCTGCTGACCTTCCGTTCCTATTGGGCAACGGGCTCCTGCTTTTTCCAAAGTGAATCCATACAATGGGCGGGAGAACAGAGACAGTATAACAAGGACGGTAAGCTCGAGGCAGACAGGAATCGGAGGCTGTGATGACCCACTTGTGTGCGCTCGAGTTTGCCTGTGAGCAGGGTCCCAGAGTGCCAGGTGAAGACAGCTATGAAGCGTCCCGTAGGAACCGGGGTGGGTGGGGAAGGGTCAGAGGCTCTGCGGGAGATGAGAAGGCGGAACCGCGCAGCGCGGAGAAGCAGTTCATCACCAGCCTTCAGTGATCATATGGCCAAAGGCCAAACACCTTTGGCCCAGGATGCAGGCTACCTATACCCTCTAATGGACCTTCAAACCAGGAGCCTTCGTGCTGTGCCCGAATACACTAGCTGGCATCTGTGCGTTGCCCAGTCGCTTCCCTGCCGTGGGGCTTACCGTGGCCCGCATTAGCCTACAGCCGCACCCCGCCGCAGACCCTCCGGCTGCATGATGCGGTTCGAGCCGCGCGGTGCGGTACCGCGCCCGCCGGCTGCACGTGGCTACTGAGCCCTTGCAAGGTGGCCAGTACAACTGAGGAAATGAATTTTTTATTTTAATTCATTTAAAATTGAATAGCCACCCGCTCTATGGCTCGGAAGTAGCGTTGGCTTGGCAATGTCACAAATTATATTACTTGGAGCAATTTACGAAGGCGCGTTGGACTTCGCTTTCGTCTCCAGGGCAGGGCTGGTGGAGGGGCTTGCTGACTGCGAAAATTGCCGTTCTGAGGACGTAAGAGGTGCCCACCTCTAGGGGGAGCCCGAGACCTTCTCTGAATACCGCTCCCGTCCCGCAGCAGGAGAAACCCGTTCCGGTCTGACCCTTCCCGCCCAGGGAAATGGAGTGTTACTCTGGGCTGAGAGGACAGATTAAAGCACTGGCCAGTGAATGTGGAGCGCAAGGATAGTGGTTGTGAATATCCGCAGAACTTGAATGGTAAGGAGGCAAGAGATGCCTGATGCCCGAGGGGAGAGCACCTGCTGGCGAGACCTCACCATCCCCTGAGGGCAGTCTCTCTCCTTTCCTCCTTCTCACCTCTATTCTAGGACAAGAGTGAGATATTTAGAAGTCCTACACTCTTAAAGATTATGGTGCTTCACTCATGTTTCGTTGTAAGTGCAAACAACATTAGAGAGTAAAATAAATGTAAAGAGAATTTCAAAAAGGCCATTGCACTAAGAGTGATGGTGAGTTTGCCTTTTAGGTTATCAGGGACTTCTTTGTCTCCATCCCGAGCACTTTTTCGTCAATCCAACAGCTATCGCCCTGGGGTTTTGGACAGTCTGCCTGGTCTTTGGGCAAGTATCCCAAACCAATAGCCCTCTGAGGCCAGCGAGTGCTTTCTTTTACTCTCCTATTCCTTTGGATCTGCTTCTTCCTCCATTCGGAATGAAAAACCAAAGACGTGTTATAGACTGTGGAGAAAGCAGGGAGGGCAGACCCAGTGGCCATTAGTTTTTGTAGTTCCTTTAAGTCAGTGGTTCTTAAACTTGAACAGCACAGCAGAATCACCCGGAGGGCTTGTTAAACTACAGAAGGTATGGCACCCATTCCAGCTTGTGGGACTTGGTAGGTTTGGGTGAGATCTGAGAATTTGCATTTCTAGTAGGTTTCCTGATGATTCTTACTATGTTAGCCTGAGGACACTACTTTGAAAACAATTGCTTTAGATGTTGCTTTGGGATTTAGGGTCCAAAGACCAGCTGATAAAGATGAGTTGTCTCAGCTCCTTTGCCAGCTCTGGTGTGTGTGTGTGTGTGTGTGTGTGTGTGTGTGTGTCCCCGTGTCCCCAAGGAACTCTTAGAAGAGCAGTTGTGGCTGAGGGCAACAGCCAGCATTTCTGAGTCTCCTAACCAAATGCAGCCTTAAACGTAATCTTTGAATAACCTTTAAAATAATCCAAAACCCCAAGAACAGGACCAAATATTGCTTCTATTTTTTATTCTCTTCTTTCTATGTTGCCATTTTTTATAAACTCTACTCTCCCCTGGTGAGCCTATAACTTTTCATTTCCTGAGCCATATTTTAGACTCAGGAGTATTGCCTAAGACAGAAGCAAGTCAACCACACCTGTTTCACCGTGCCCAGAGGAGACAGGAAAACAGAACTGTCCTCATGACATCGCCCTTTTTTCCACATCTCAGGGAGAGATAGAGCTGTAAATGGTGGTTGCTGGGCCAGTGGTAGGCCTACACAGCCAAACTTGCTTCCATGGCGTGGAGGAGTTGATGAGGTTGAGTTGGAGGTCTTAAGAGGTTGTGGAGAAAGATATAAGGTTGCCTAAGACGGTTTTCTAAACAAAGAAAGAATTAACTTTGAGAGCTTCGTGGTCACCTGCTCTGGTATAGCTCCTTTGAAAATGGGCTGCTCATCAGTCCCCTGTGGGGCTTTCTTAAAATACAGCAGCCTGGGCCTCGCTTCGAGATGGTCTCATTTAGTAGGTCTCATTCCATATATGAGGGACTGAGATTTATTTAATATCACACATACTGGCATAGTTGAGTTTGCAATGCAGTTGCCTGACACAACCTGTTTTGTTTCTACATTGGCTGTTTCTATTTAAACTAGGTGACATACATGAGACCCCCCCCCGCCCCACCCCAAGAGAAAATTCCAGGTTCATCCTCTCACTTCATCGTGACAGCATTGCTGGTGGCTGAGGCTGCAAAGGAAAAAGAATGTTAGCTTTCTGACCCTACCACACATTCAAAAGCTTCGGGGACAGGAAGAGTGTATTATGCTCCCCTTTTCTGTGAGAGCACTTTTGTAAATAGTCCACATATCTCAGGGCTCCAAACACACACTTTATAAAAGTCCAGCTGTTCACAAACACTGTGTGATCAACTTTAACCTTGGATAATTGCACTCTTCCTCTCCAAGGGCCGTTTCAACAGGATGCGATATATTTTGGTTTGCGCTGCCATAGTGCCAAGAGCTCAAAGAGGGCTGTTATAACCCCCTTTATCCCAGCTAGTGGCTGATCTCCAAGGAGCTCAAAATGTTTTATTAGTTTCTTATTAGTTATCAAAACTGAGGTCTTCTGAAGGAAATAGGAAATCTTATTACTTCCATTTTACAGATGAAGCAGTCAAGGCCTAAAGGCTAAATGATTGTTTTGTGGTCTCACAGAATCCAGAGGCTTTGTGTATCTGGGGTCAGGGATCTAAGATCTAGGAATAAAAACAAACACAAAATTCTGCTATATGAAATAGATGTCTTGTCATCTCCCATCCTAAAAGAGAATGGAACTTTCTTTCTGGCAAATTCATCATAACTTATACTTGACTCGTGGAATATAGCAAAACATTTTTCATTCTCCCTCATTTTATGATTTTTTTTTCAAAGTAAATGTAGGCATGACATATTAAATACCAACTTATAAGAAGTTTAACTCATATTTTTCTTTTTTTATAAATAATGTTATATTCAGAAAGCTCTTCCCAGATTTGGAACTTTGTAAAGGCATTGATGGTACTTAAAAATTCTGATATGCTGTGCATTTCATCTTTATGCTGTACTATCTTTATGACAGGTATGGCTGTATGCAAATACTAATAGTATGTAGGAGGAAGAAGAAACTGTAGGTTAGGTACCTCCTATTTGTATCCAGAGTTCCTCATGCTCGCTTCTAACATAATGCCCATCCCAGCACTCTGGAGTTAATTATTCCCTTGTCTGAGTTGCTGGAGACAGAAGTTGTTCCCTTTATCATTGTACCCCAAATACACAGAAGAGAGCCTTGTACTTACTGAGCATGTGTGCCTGATTTATTCCATTTGCCTCTCTAAAAATCTGTATACACTCTGTTCTGTGGCTTGCAGACTAAACCACATGGAAACTATCGAGAAGCTCCTTTGGGTTCCTCCTACGGCATCCACAGGAGATTTACGGCAGGAGAATGGGACTAGGGTAGAGCTTCCTTTAGCTCTCTGTTTCCTGGGCACCATGGATTAGTGCTATCTATCTACTAAAAGTCACATGACGTGTTCAAAACCATTTCATGATGCTTTGTTCAAAAATGGCAGATGGACTTAAAAAAATGAAAATAGAAGAAAAAAACAAAAATAGCCAGTCATTTGAAGGTGACCCTTTCCAGAAACCTGAAACTTACACTAGGCTGAGTGTCAGAAAACTATTTAAGGTAAATGATATGGTTTGCTGTTAAAACACAAACCAATGAGAACTTTTGATAATTCTAATGTGCTCCTATTTGAATTTTTACAGTGTCTATTTTTATTTATTGGTGAATGATACACATGTATACCTGAAGACGACCCCCTTCAGGCTGATATATGATTAGCTGTTTAATTGTTCTTCAGAAACACCTTCCAATCTTCCATACTCAACATGCTGATCACTTTGGTCAGAATCACTTGTTAGAAAAGAGAGAACTTTTCTGATGTCTCAGATGAGTTGGCTCCAGATTAGTTAAAGTTGACAAATTTTAATCCTTGTTTTATCTTACTTAATGTCCTATCGATAACTGCCTGATGAATCTCAAAAGGGGCACCCAAATCAGAGATTCTTAGAGTTGAAATATTTCTCCTCTAACACCCATCACCATTGAGAACATAGATGTCTTTCTTCCTCTGTGCTCTTTGTAGCCTTTGGCAGGGTGAGTGGCACCTTATAGATAGTCAGTTTGTAATTGCTGAAATAATCTAAAAGGTCATCTAGTCACCCTTTATGATATAAAGCAAGAAAATTCTGTGCATAATTTCTTAGGGATGGTCAATAGCTTCCATCCAAAATTTTGTTATATGCAGCAAGGAAGTTTAAATCTCCCTTGGTAACTTAACCAGATTCACTCCTTTTTCTAAAGGCCAGTCTGTGTATCTGAGGTCAGTCTTCTTGCTTTTTACTTATAAGTATACTCTTCTAACTTAACACACTTGGTTATTTTTTTTTTCCCAAAATTCCTTACTGTATAATGATTTCAATTCATGTTCATCTGATTATACTTGTGTGTCACTCTCTATATGGCCCCAAATATAAACCTATAGATTTGTGTATTTGTATGCCTTTAGTATAGCCTATGAAACTCTTCCTCTCATGTTCTGAACATCATGCTTATTTTAATGCTGAGTGAGATTCCATTGTCTCCAAAGAGTGAGTTATGCATTATAATCATCCAAATGAAAAAGTAACAGTTGGTGTTTTTGAGAAAAGAAAGACAGTGGTATGCCGAAACACACACCATTACCCAACTTGTTCAGCTGAGGTTGAACTGAGTTACTGAGGTCTGAATTCTCAATAGGGAGGGTTTCTGTTGTCAAAATAACTTTTCTCCTGTGTCACAGAGAGGCAAAGTGGTGGAAAAAACACAGCATAAGTACACACGGGTTTTTTTTATTTGTGCAAAAATGCATTCCATATACCATTGAAAAAAGTTTAGCAGCATGAGGCAATAATGTGGACAAAGAAGAGAGAGGATATATTAAACCTAGATTTGCACACAGGTCAACATTTTTAGAATTTTAAAGAATAATTTGTAATTCCCATAAAGTGGACTCACTGTATATCACTGTTATAGCCAATAGTAAGAATTGAACCGATTTGGCATCCCATATTTACTCCCTAGGAACACAAAACATGATAAACAATATTTAATTTTTGCTCATTGTTTGGGATACAAGACCAGACTATTGGTGGGAGGATGACTTCTATTATTCATGTGAGTGTTTCAATGTGATTCTACTGATTGGGAGTGGGAGGGGGTGTACAGTAAGGTTAGTCGGAAGTCTTCTCTAACTTGCCAGACTGAGAAGCTGTTCCTAGAATTTATTAAACAGAGAAAAGTAAATCACTACTGTATGGCAAAGACTTTTCATTTAGATCAAGGAAAAAGCCAAGATAGAGTCCTCATGTCATATAGGAACCATAAATGGTCATGGCCATTAAAAACATCTACTATAATTTCAGTCAGTTAAAACTTTTGTACACTTTTAAGTGATCGTAGTGTAGTACAAAGAACTTATAGAAGTTGGGCTAAAAAAATAATAAAATTTGACACTTATGAATGCATTGTGTACCATGGCCATTTATGGGATAGAATTCCTCCAACTCTTCCAGTCCAGTGGTTCTCAAACTTACTGAGCACAGGACACTCAGAGGTACGCATTAAAAACACAGATTCTCAAACCCCATACCCTGAAATTCACAATCTACATTTTAAACCACCTCCCTGTTGACCCTGGTGCAGTGGTGTTCTGCCCACTCTTGGAGAAACATCCGATTAAAGCCATCCATAAAATGTTGTCATTTAAATGGGTTTCTGAAATATCGGTGCCCTACTTTCTCCTCAAAGGAAGCTTCTGGAGCTAGTGAGTACTAAACAAAGAAGAGAGGTGAGGCAGATTTATGGATTTTTTTTTTTTAAGATTTTGTTTATTTATTTGACAGACAGAGATCACAAGTAGGCAGAGAGGCAGGCAGAGAGAGAAGGAAGCAGGCTCCTCGCAGAGCAGAGAGCCCGATGCGGGGCTCGATCCCAGGACCCTGGGATCATGACCTGAGCTGAAGGCAGAGGCTTTAACCCACTGAGCCACCCAGGTGCCCCAGATTTATGGATTTTTAAAAACTTTTATTTTGAGCTAATTTTAGACTTAGAGATTCATTATTTTAAAAAGGCTTAGTTCTGAAATGGCCCTTTGATGGTGCTCAGCATGGTGAAATTATAAGGTATGTGTGTGGTAGAAATATGAGAACGGAGCTCCTTGCTGTTTCTTGCCTAGGCTAAAATGACACACCCACATATAGTTATATGGGCTTTATATATTTTCATTTAGAAAATCCTCACCATTTACTGATATACAGTGTACACTCTTCTTTGACTCGTATTTTTATGCTTTAATATATGATGCCAGCCAGCTTTGTCAGTTGAGGAACCATACCTTACTCCAACTATCCCATACTTAAATTCAGCCTTAAGCATCATACAATTTTAGAACATATACTCTGCATATTTACTGCTAAATTTTTCATTAAAAAGAAGTATGTGTAGTCTCTCCAATAATAAATGGATTTTATCCATCCATTAAAAGTTCAAAAAAAATTTTTTTCAGCATGTAGGAATGCTAGTGACCTGTGCACAACCTCTGAACAAAATACCTCCACTAAATATTTCAGTTCCACGCTATGGGTGAATTTTGTCATTCTTGCATGTTCCGAGTGATTTTAAATATTTATTTAGCTTAATTCAGCATGAGTCATTTCCTCCTGGATTTTAATGTTAACCTCAGAACATATAATGATTGAAAGAAGGCATCATTATTATGTATTAATGGTGAGAATTAAGTTAAAATATATTGTAACACACTTGTGAATTTCTAAAGCTGACAGCAATAAGGAATATACTAAGAAGACATTTTCTCTTTATTATTCATATTAAATATGCCACTATTATATTCTGTAGGCAGAACGAGACCCATAAATATGGTAATTATATTTGAATACTGTGCAGTCAAAATACTTAGAAATTAAATGTTGAAGCAGCCAAATTCTTAAATGTTGAAGCAGCCAAATTCTTTTCTTATTGGTTACTAGTATAAAAAAAAAAAAACCTCCTCAATGCAGGACAGCTGTTGCTGTTAGTTAAAAATCCCTACTGTGTAAATAGGTATTTAGGTACACTCTGAAAAGTGAGGTTTTTGCAACAATAGGCTATTACCGCTTCTTCATAATGGTTAAGGCTTGTCACATAAACCCTTCTGTGTTTTGGTTCACTGACCTACACCATAGAGCCACTATGGGCTATTGTGCCCGTCCAGTAGCCCCACGGATCCAGGAAAGATCTATTTCACATCTCAGATCCCTGCTGATAGAAGACACATGTTCTCAAAATGCAGCTACAATGCATAAATAGGTATAATGATTTTTGAATTTGAAACTTCCATTTTACATAACTCAAACCAGGTCTAGTTTTTGCTTCTGAAAAATCCTCACACATGTTGAAGAGAGAGAAAGTCATGCAAGGGGATTGGTGGGGGAGGACTGGATGGACTCATCCTGTTACAACCTGAGAACACCTTAAAAACCTTTTCCCCAAACTGATGACTGAATCCAGTACAGCACTGGCACAGGTAATTGCCAGCTGAGAATGCAAACCCCTTCCCTCTTCCTTCTGACCTGGAAGATCTGGACCAGCCAGAAGGAAGCAGCCAGATCTTTGTCTTTTTGCTTTGTCATGAGTTTCCATTCAAATAGACTTTAAGAATCTAGACACCTTCTGCTAATAATACTAAGGTTGTGGGTCCAGGACATAGCTATTAGCTAACAACGAACGGTGTTGAAGACCAATGATGAGAGCTGGCTGGGTGTGGTCTAAGAGAGGTGGTATTAAATCCCATTGTGGATCATAAGGTTCTATCCTTGGCTCACTTACGGGTGGATAATTTGACACTGAACTTTAACAATCGTCAGCCCTGATCTTTCTAGCTGGAAGACATTATGATAATGTCCGTATCCTGGGAAGGAGATCACACAGCAGTTACCTAAGAAACTACGTCTGCCTGAAAGAAACAATCACGGCTTGCCGTCCTGAGGGTATAATAAGAACACATTTGCAAATGATTTGAATGAACTCCTGAATAAGATTACTTTATATATAGCAAACTGTAAAACTAGGCTGAGGTCTGAACTTAACCCTAAGTCGTAAATAAGTCCCTCAAGTAGTCTTGTCATTTCTTTTTTCTGATTTCTTACACAGTGTTTGAAATTTTTAAATGAGATCAATCACGAACCATGAAGAAAGAGGCCGACATTGCGTAGCTGGTTCTGTGAGGTGCATGGGTAACGTTAGAAACTGCACATTAGAAGCAACTCGATGAAAATGAGAAGTCATAATCCAATTTTTTAAATGTTGGCATTAACTTGAATTTATCCAAAGACTATCCCTCCCTCTAAATATATTTCCCAGAGCTAAGAAGGTTGAGTAGCTCTCCTGGAACAGGTGGTCGTGCACAGCACATTGATATCAGAAATCAAATCAGAGGATTCCAGGAACTCCTTTCACAGACTTGGGCCTGATTTTCCCAGCTGACGTCCACAGCGTTTTGTCTTGACTCTCAGCCAACACATTCTGATACCTCAGCCCTGTGCAAAGCTCCGCACCTCTCTGCTCTTTGATCTCCAACAAGTGAGCTAATCAGCCTTTGCCTCCATTCCGTCATCTTTAAAACAGGGGTAATAATAATGGCCATGCCACAAGGCTATTGCAGGATTTACTCCAGTGTAGCACTTAGCAAGCTGTCGGACATAAAATGGGAACCTCATAATCTTACCTATTATAATAACAATTATTATAATTATTGTAATTCTCATTATGAGGTAGATTATCATCCCTCCTAGCTAGTAAGGTTTTGCATCTCTACCCAAGAATTATGACTTTGCACGTTGTTCTTATTGGAAGGAAGGAAGGAAGGAAAAGAAAGAAACAATGAATGAAAGTACAAGGCAAGCCCTTGAGAGAGAGGAAGCTTGTATACTCTAAGATAACATGACTAGGGTAGTCTACTCCTGCAGTCCTTCCTGTTTATGATTTCAGCCACTCTCCCCTTATTTCCTTCCTCTATGCTCCAGACAGGTAGTTATGCTTCTCGAGAAGACGGTTGACCTTCCTGGACAATGAAAGAGTCTTGATTGGGATAAAAGATTGGGTGTAAAGGATAATTTTTCCTGTGGTGGATTCTGAGGAGCACCATTCACTTTTAAATACCCAGAAGCCAAGAAAAGAGAAAGTTAGAGGTTTTGAAGCTGACCCAAAGGCTTACTTACAGTCCATTCCTTGGAGAAAGCAACACAATGTGAAAGCCAGCTACAACACTAATCAAACACATTTGAAAATTACCACAAAAAACCTGGGATATAAAAGTGCTATAGAGAGAAGCTAGGACGAAGAAAAAACTCAGCTCCAAATTCAGCCTGGGAGGGCGAGTTGAGAGAAGAGAGTTTGGTGACATCAGGAGAAGATCGGAGACCCTGCTGAAAATATCTCAGCAGGAACAAATGCTCATTCTCATAGTAATTCTTGTCTTCAAATTTATCCCAGGATTTCTAGAATTGTTCTAATTAATGACCCATGTATATTTAAAAAGGCAAATTGAGGAGTCTGAGTGGGAAGAGCTATTGGACTTTCATACTTTGTATAAATGATATTTCCCTCAACTCGTTCTTCTCGGTCTCCCCCATCTCAGTATATAACAGCACCACCCTTCCAGTGACTCAGGTCAGAAGCCCTGGAATGATCTTTCTCTCTTGGTGCACATCGAATCCATCAGGAAATTCATAAGCTCTCTGTCAAAATCTACATAGAGTTTTAGCACTGTTCACCACCTCTACGACTCTGCTCCATCCGATTCATGAGCATCTCTACGCTAGACCATCCAAAAGTCTTATAGCTGGTGTCTATGCTTCTGCCATTGACTGGATTAAAATTAGGACCCATTATGTCACTCCTTCGCTCAAAACTCTTATGCTCTCCTTGCACTGTATCCCACCCAACATCCTTCACCTTGCCCTGGTCTAGACATGCTTTTGCCTTAGGATCTCCTCCTTGTTCCCTCTGCCCAGAATTTTCTTCCTGAGGACACTGCTTCTATCCATCCCTCCCTTTCTTCAGGCCTTTCATCAATGTCACTGTCCGTAGCCACTTGCCCTAAATTTCAACTCCGCACTCTACAAAAGCTACTTGCTAACCTATTTCCCATCCACCTTCTTGGATTTCATTGGTTTTTCAACATTTATTACTATCTAAGTCATCTTATATGTATATATTTAACCTTATATTTATATTGTTTACTACTTATCTCTCCCACAGAAATATAAATGCCATAGGCATCAGAGTCAGGGTGCAGTTTTTATTGTTTTTTGGGGTTTAGGTTTTGTTGTGTTTGGTTTGGTTCAGTTCACTGTTCTGTTCTCAGTCCCTCTAACATCTACTACATAGCAGGTCCTCCACAAATAGTTTCTAAATAAAATGAATGACTAAATGATCTTAATTATATGGTTATTCCTTAAAATCCAGTTGCAGTAGCTTCCCTAGGGGCCATCAGTATGCCCCTTTGATATCTGTGTGTTTAGGGGGTGGAAAAATGTTAACATAGAAACGTAATTTGGGATTGAGGCCTTGGAGCACAGGAAAATATTAGTGAGCCCAAAAATGTAAAGTGAGAAAAGTGGATCTCTGAGTACCTAGAATGTGTATGAGGATATTGTTCAGCTGGGTGACATTTTCAAGTATAAAGAAGTTTAAGAACATCATGAAGAAAAAACCTTGAAAAACAGAAAAATCCATAAATCACATTTCATCTATTTTATAATTTTGCCTCCTACAGCCTGCCTCTTCTTCCTTTTTCTAGGAAATGAGTAATGATCCATAACAGGGACCACTAAGATCTGACACTTTTAGTACTACCTTCCGAAAATGGGTTCCATATGGAGAGAGCCCTACGGCCTTACACCATTAATGCCCTCTGCAGAACCCAGAGTGCCAGAGAGAAGTGAGCTGTAGATTGGGGTTCTTAAATCCTGGGCTATTTGTGGAAAAGCAGAACTCTGTTAATCACACCTGCCCCCTCTGCTCTCTCACTCTTTGACTGAGAAGACTTCATTCTTGCTTCTCCTGCCTGGAAGATGCCCATGGATCCTCAAAGAGGCTTTGTTGGAATAGGCCAGGTTTATTAGCCAGTAACAGTTAGGAGGTAGGCATGGAGATACGGTCAATTATCCTTGATTTGTCATCTTCAGAAATACTCTTGCAAAGCACATTTCGTCTTTTAGGGTAATATACTACAGAAAGGGAGAAAAAAATATGGGCTAGAGATGACAGTGCCTAGGGGGCAAAAGGAAGAAGTCACAGTGACAGATTATTTGTGGAACCATCAGATAGGGAACTGTTAGCTGGAGGCGCCACACATTTATTCACATTTATCCTCCATATCACTTTATTCCGTCTAACCTCTGAATTACTCTGTCTCCAGAGTTAAGAGTGACGATAGGAAAGAATAATTAAAACACAGCCTCATTCTAGAGCCCTTTCATTACTATTAATTTGGATTATCTTAATACGATTTTAGGTATGTGTGTGTGATCTTTATAATTCAAATACTGGTAATGTAATGCTTGGAACTAGGGGAAGTAAAACAGTGAAATATCACTCATCAGAGAAATAATCTAAAACTTAGAAATAGGCAAAGGATGCTAATACTTTCAGTGCAGCACTGAATTTCTCTCAGTGCGCTTACTTCATAGCTCTGAGGTGCAGGTGTCCATTTGTTGATTTTTATTGTGGAGATTCAAATAGCATCTATCCAGTGAAACAGAAAACCTTAATGTTTATTGTACTATAAGACACTAAATTGGTTTTATATCTAGCCTTCTAACTTATCCGTGTGTGTGTGTGTGTGTGTGTGTGTGTATAACTGGCTTCTCAAATGCTCTTTGGACTAATTTTAACATCTTACTGGTTCCCTCATTAACTAATGAGTCAAATAAATCCTTGACTTTTTTGTTCTACCTCTGTATGACAGTTTTATTTTTAACTTTTGAAATTATACTTTAATACTCCAAGACTTCATTAACTCCCAAACACCATTCTGTGTTCTAGTGAACTTACCTAACGGGACCTAAGTTATTGGTAAATAATTGTATGCTTACTTCAAAAACTGAAATATTACATCTGTCATTTGTCTTCCCTGTTGTTGTTTTTTTTATAACCACATCGCCCTATCTCCCATCCACATCATAACATAGTCAAATCCTGCTTTTTTTAGGTTCCAGTCCATACTTGGCCATGATGACTCGGTAACAAGTTATTTTTCAAAGTTAGCTCTGCCTAAGCTACTTAAACAGTAGGGGAGTAAAAAAAAAATATTTTATAGATCAGTTTTTTTCTCTGTCCTTATCACTCTGGAAGCAGATGTGTAAATCAAAATCTGATACAAGACTTTACACTAACCTCAAAAGAGAGAAAAATATTCTGAATGTCCTATTGGAGCATTAAATTAAATGAGAAATAATGGCAACAAAAGGTAACGCCATCATTAAAGGTTATGCTGCAAAAAGTTTTAAAGAGGAAAAAGCTTAAATAGAATAGTCACAGAAAATACATTTTTAAAACAATTATTGCTCTGCATTTGCTACTGTGTCTTTAATGTGACAGTTCCCAACAATGCCAGCCAGTTTCTGAGCATTCGCAGACACAGTTTCTTCTTAAGGAAATTTTTTCTTCTAGTTATGGTCAAGTTTTTCTTCATTATTCACATCTTCATTAAGGGGAAACCATCATAACAGCAAAAGAAACGTTTGTAAAGATGATTATATATGATTAGCATATTCTACAATTTGGTATTATTTCTTGCTATCCTTTCATGTGACTTCATTGTTATTTTTAGCAATTTTATTCCAGAAGATGAGTGAAAATACTGACATTAAAGGAAATTAAATAAATGAAATAAGAAAAATTGGTGAGTCTGCATGATAGAGTTTGAGAATGCTGTTTCTCCCACTTGCTGTCTAAATAAATATCAGTGTTGGATAATATAATTTTGAAAACTGCTGGTATTCTTTTTACATTGTCATCAGTAAATAATAGAGAATCTAGAGTCAAAAAGGGAAGAAAATACAAATGATACAAACTTCTCTTCCCAGTGAGATTTCCTATAATATGGTGTTTAATTTAAATCGAAAAAGTAAAACCCTGTTCGTGTGAAAAGCCAATTATTTTTGGTAAAAAATTTCTTAAAAACTCCAAAAACTAAGTTAGCCATTTAGTTCCAATTCATGTTCATAATGGTCTCCTTCAGGTTTAAATTTATGAGTAGTTGTTCTTATGAAGAAAATTAGTTTGTGACAGATCAGCCATCATTGATTTAGACACTTTTAAATATTAACTAGTATAAGCTAATTTTTTTTTAATTGAGGTCAGATTTGGCCCAAGGTCACACTAATATATTGTTCACTGTCTACTAGTGACATTTGCTAAATATTACCTTGGGCTATATTTTTAGCATTCCTTCTGGCATGGTGAGATTAGATGTGACGTTTCTTGGCCAGAATAAAACACAAGGTCGATTCTGAAGAATAGAATACTATATTTTTTTTCCATGCAACTTTGCATTTGCTTATCTGTAGTACACAGGCAGTTCATTTTAAAGGATAGGACTTATGAACCACTACTAGCACATGGTAAATCCTTCTCCTTACCAGATGCCTCCCTACATTGTCCCAGCCTCTATGACTACCTCCTGAGCCCTCAGCAAAATCCCTGAGGAAAAAATAAGCACAGCGGAGGTCAGAATTCTCCAGCTCCAACTGTAATAGGTTGTGGGAATTAATCTTCCCACTGTCTGGGGCGGGTGATCATTTTCATCAAGAAGAAAGACCCCCGCATACCCCCACCCCAGAGAGTGTTAGAAAGGGAGATTGGGATATGCAAATCTACAAGAACTATTATTCAGTTCTATGATGAGTTAAGATGTAGAACACCAAACAAGTATCAATTATTTATAAAAAGTACTTAGAAAAAAAAAACCATTGGTAAGTTTATAATAGGAAGAACAATTTTGAAATGTCATGAGTTATGTTTAATTTATTTTTCTTCCTAAAGCCTTTAAAAAATAATAATAACCCACCTTGGCCTAAGAGCCGACTCTGCTCTTGTAATCACCCTGTTGCATCCACTTACCCTGATTAGAGTCAATTAGTAAGTGAAAACATACTTGAATTTTGCTCTTCGAATGAAACCCAGGCTGTTTAAAATTCAAGCATTTTTCTCAACCAAACGTACGGATACTTACTAATTAAAATTAAATTAAAAAAATGTAAAAGCCATTAATAATCTCCAATACAAAGAAAACTGTCAACTTAAAAATTAGTAATATACATTATAATTACTTTTCTTGGTATGGCTATCAATTCTCAGATACATGGCACAATAAAATATACTAAATGTGCAGCTATGAGTTTATTTTAAGCTATGTTTTATCTAGAAAGGCACACCTAGAGGTGGGTTGAGAATCCTGATTACAGGATTGTATTTATCAGTAACACAGATTCTCTGAAATTTTGAAAATAATGCCCTCACTCCTTGACTTAAATATCGTCCAGTACTAATAGGAGAAACTCCAGAGAAGACCAGTTAAGTACACATTTCCTTCTGTATGCAGCTTTCTGTCTCTGTAAGTATCTAGGAAATGTTACTCCACGGTGCAGGAGCCTGGGCTGTGCTCTTTCAACTCTCTATTAAATAAGGTGACTGTCAATATCTGGGTTGAAGTTACGGAGCATGGATAGTTCTTTCTATCTATAAGGAGTGCAATGAGCCATCCAAGCTCACTCAGCAGAGAGAACATTTACTAACAAAATGATTGTAGAGACCCATTGGCTTGATGGATGTCTGGGATCGTGTAGCACTGAGGAGCCCCTGACAAAAACGGTAACAGATTTGAAAGCCTTTAACAGGCTCCTTTATCCATCCTAACATGGTTTATTAGCATGACATGGGTGTCCTGTTTTTCTCTCTTTAATGATACTGTGCTATGAACCAACGAATGTTTTCATTTGGAAAATAAGAAAGCATTGACATGTTATCTGAACTGTGCTTTCTTTAGAGATGGCAAGGGAATAGATATGCTAATTCTGTGCTTTGAGGAATGTACTGGGTAAGGCCCATTACTTCACTGATTTCAATGAACACCAGGCCCAGGTAAGAAAAGGTTAATAGCACATACCTTGAAATATTTCACTGTGTGAAAGTTTTGACTTAAAACATGGAGAATTTCAGTGACCCTTCCATATACTTTTGACCGTGATTTTCATATTACATTCTCCATAGTAACGTTTAACTCATCATTTGTTAATTAGAATACTTGAAGCAATTTACCTCAAGCTCTTGCTTGATTCTTCATAAAAAAAGCAATTACTATGAAAAGTTACCACATAAATTTTGAAATACTCACAGAATCTTACACAAATAGTGCTTTATCATAGAGGAATAAAAGACAGCTTCTTCACACACACGTGAATGTACAAAGACACAATCCTTAGGGAAATCATCAGGAATTTACAGCAAAAGTGCCAACTGGAATGAGTATTCCTTGGCTTTAAAACTGGAACGAAACAACTCTCAACATTTGCAAAACATTCCTTTATTATTAGAAATAAATTATTTGTATAAAAAATTGCATGCGTCAACCATTGCATTTATTTTTAGCACAACCCAGGGCTTCAGTCCGGTCAGCCATTACAAGAAACAGATTCATTGTCTTATACAAGTTGAACAAGGTGGGACAGGAATGGGAGTTCTCACAATCACAGAAAAATACTTACAAGAATAACATCAGACATGGTTTATTTCAACAGCATTTTTTTTTTCACAAGCTAACATTAGTTTTCCTTTTGTGATTTTTTTTAACTGCTTATGAGTAAGCAATACTTTAGCTTGACACTCATTGGTTGTACTGTATAAAATGGTTTTTTTTTTTTTTTCACTCTGTTATTGATACTTTTGGCTCATGGCTACTTTGTGTTCCTTACAAGATTGACTATTGATTTGATTGATTGTAGTCTACAGAGATCTCCAGGAGTGAGTTTTGGCGGTGTCATGTTTATTGTTTAAGATCACGTACCAGATTTCTTCATATTGTACCATTTCCCTGTTTCAGATTGAATGATTGCTGTAGCTGATATATGTTGTCTTAGTAGAGGAAGCTGTTAAGACAAATTAAGACAAATTAATAGTATATCAAAATAAATTATCTTGCTAAAATGATTTTAAAAATTAAATCCTATAATCAGTATTTTTATGATATTCTGTTTTTACAACGTTACATATTTTTTAAACCATGTAGTAGGAATTCAGTGATCACAGGAATAATAATACAGCAACAGTTTTAATCCATAAAACCACTAGTCTTACTTATAGTATTTAGCAGAAAACCAAAAATAGAAAAGTTCTAATCATAATAAATTCAGGTGAAATTCAATTTAAATGTGTGTTTTGACTAACAAAGATACACAATATGAAAAATGAAAGAACACATAAATTATCTATCCCGCAAAAGACAAAAAAATATTTTTTTACAACCTTAGTTAAAGACCTCAGTTCTTTGAGTCTGATTTGATAAGCAAAACCAGGCAAGTAATTGTAACTAGTTGTGCTTTGAAAATGAATAGTTTCCATTTAAAAACAAATAATAGTTTTAATTTTTTAGTATTTATTTAGAGAGGGGGAGAGGAAGAGAGAGAGGAGCAGAGAGAAAGAATCTTAAGCAGACTCCACACCAGGTGCAGAGCATGATGTGGGGCTCGATCTCAAGACCCTGAGATCATGACCTGAGCTGAAATCAAGAGTCGGACCCTTAACTGACTGAGACACCCGTGTGCCCCTTAAAAACAAATAATACTTTTAGACTCTAGAAGTGAACATAGTAAAATATGAAGAACATAGAATATTTGTAAATATGTGTATTGCTAATACATATTTATGCTCTGACTTCAACCAAAGGGTACAAATGAAGATGTTTAAAAACAAAGACTCAAAGAAGGAAATATACATTTAATTGTTCTGGTACCAACTCACTATCAAGTAAAACTTATTATTGTAAGATTATTAGAAAGATATGAATAACAAAATATTCTAAGTCAAATTCATACCCATACTTTCATTTTCCGAGAATGTAAACTTAAATCCAAGTAATACCTTTGGCTTTTCTTGGAAAGATGTGATAGAATAAATCTCTGTTCTAAAATTCAAATGTGATGTCCTATTTTTCTGGAGTGCATAATCATAAGAAGAAAAATATGAAAAAATGCTAAACATGTATGTATTTCACCACATAAATCCAATTCAGAATGAAACCGATTTTTAGGTAATTATTGAGTTTTTGAATGTTAAATAAGCAAATTATAAAGCTCTTCCTCTGGAGGCATAGGACTGGCAATCAGACTCATTCCATTTTAGTTCACGTCAACATCATAATTGACGGAACAAGTTCTTACCTGAGGCTGAGATCACATAAAGTTCACAATCACAAAAATAAATGCAGCGAGGCTAAGGAAGTGCTAATCAAGCATGTTTTTACTATTTTTGATTTCATTGAATATTATGAGCCTCGTGCCAAAAATAGCTGACATATCTGCTTCTCTTATCTCCATGGTTCACACTTCTAGAAGGGTTATTAGTGTGGCACAAGGAAAGGAAGTAGGTTTTAGACCTGGTTTCGAACTACATTCTTTTCCCTACAAAATGAGTTTAAAAAAAGATCTGTGAACCAAGTCACTGGGCCTCAGTTTCATTGCTGGTCCCAAATCCACAACACTGGGGTTTTGTGAGAATGGAGGTGGTGTAGGTTTGTGGGGGAGCAGCTGTGTCTGGCATAACAAATATGGAATCTTATTTTCCCATTCACCCCCTTCCATAAAGCTAAAGATCTGCGATGTTCAGTTTGGTGTGAAGTGAAACACAATGATTTTTACGCTTGTGTACTTTTTTTTAAGTTTTTAAAAATTTCTAAATATATAATGCTCTCGTATACTTCTTTTATATATATATATATATATATTTTTTTTTTTTCCTTTTATTTGACAGAGATCCCAAGCAGGCAGACAGGGCATGCAGGGTGGGGGGGGGGGGAGGGGGGAGGAGAAGCAGGCTCCCCGCTGAGCAGAGAGCCCGATGCGGGGCTCGATCCCAGGACCCTGGGATCATGACCTAAGCCAAAGGCAGAGGCTTTAACCCAGTGAGCCACCCAGGCACCCACTCTTGTATACTTCTAAATTCCCTGTAAGAAAACAAAATCTGTACTTCAACTAATTTTTTGAAGGGCTTTCATATAGTCTTTAAAGAAAGATGAAGAAAAATGGTCCTAAGAGTTAGAAGAACGACCCTTAAAATGAGGGTTCACTGTCCTGCTCTATTCAGTATCTTCAATAGTGACTCAAAATGTAGGAAATATTTATCAAGTTTGTAGATAACTTGAAAGAAAAATTATGGTACAAATAGAGGAACTAGAGCCAAAAAGACCTTCAAGAAGATGATATTCAGAAGACGTTAATTTAACAGAAGGTGATTTGGATCAGACCATTCAAGGATCGTTCCAACTTTGAGACTCTATAGCTAATTAAAGATTCATACTTCATTTTTTGAACTCTTCAAAGTTATCCCCAGGAAAAAAGATGGTAGAATTCTACTGAGAACTCTGACTATAATTTACAAAAGGAAAGTCATCTTAATTTTTCTAATGGTTAGAAAAAGGGATGCAAGGCTATGGACAGAGATGATTTAGTCAACGGGAAAACGGTGATGAGGGACAAACCGTGACAGGCAGAAGTCTTGCAAGAATCTTTATCCTGGACGTTATTACAGAGCGAAACAGATCAGAGATGTACATGTGAGCTACTAGGGAGTTTTTACAGCGGCAATGAATATACTTAGGTGACAATCCGTTTTGGAATACAGCAATAGTGAATTGCCTTGTGGACACCATACTGTGTTCATAAGTGAGAGAAAGCATTTCCACCCCCAGCAGCAGCTGTTTTCATGAATTATTCATGAACACTGCTTAAGGAATACCATGTTACAGCATTTGTTAATTGGGTACAGTTGATAAATTCATACACATCAACTTTGTTTCTAACTCCCTTTCCATACACTTTTATGAAACAACACTTGACCTTTTTTTATGTGAAATGTAGTACTCTGCAAATTCAGTAATTAGCATGGACTCACTGGTCTCCCTTCCGGCTTCACGTTACTTGTATTTATTCTGCGGAGATTTTGAAGCTTTAAAACCTTAAATATGTGGCCAGAATTTCTGGCATTAGCAAGTAATCTTTAAATTGAAAGTTTCTAAGTGTAATGGACCTAGAGAGCTCCATGGCCAAGAAGGAAAAGCATCGCATGTACATCATAAATACGTGGCTAATGGGTCAAAAAAAAAAAAAATCCCAACAATGGAGTAGCAGCTGTAATTACTCAAATCCTTCACATATTAAAAAAAAAAAAGAAGATAGAGGGATGCTAAAACAGTTTTTGAATTTTAAGTCTTTTCTATTAATGATAGAGTAATCTACATTTTCAAGGCAGCAATGACACTTCTACCTTATTTATATGGTGACTTGTAGTTTACAAAACACTTTCACCCGTGTCACTGTAATGGTGACTTGTCACAATTCTCACAGCAGGAGGTATGAGAATGCAGCAACATGGACACTGTTCCAGTGGGTTAACCAACCCTCGATTTACTGAGAACAGACTCTACCCATGCCCAGAGCAAGCTTCTTTTTTTTTTTTTTTTTTAAGATTTTATTTACTTATTTGACAGAGAGAGACACAGCAACAGAGGGAACATAAGCAGGGGGAGTGGGAGAGGGAGAAGCAGGCTTCCTGCTGAGCAGGGATCCTGATGCAGGGCTCGATCCCAGGACCCTGGGATCATGACCTGAGCCGAAGGCAGATGCTTAACGACGGAGCCACCCAGGAGCCTCACAGAGGAGGCATTTTAAATCTGAGGAGGCATGGGGATGCCTGGGTGGCTCACTCTGTTGAGCAGTAGTCTCAACAGAGTGAGACTGGGGGTCATGATCTTGGGGTCCTGGGATCGAGCCCCACATCAGGCTCCATGCTCAGCACAGAGTCTACTTGAGGATTCTCTCTCCCTCTCCCTCTGCCTCTACCCTTGTTTGAGGAAAAAAATCTGAGGAGGCACAGTTCTAGGTGCCGCTGGAGGACAAAGGCTTTCCCAATATTCAGATCTACTTCTGAAGACATAAGACACACTTTTAGAAGAAAAAGACTGCATTTAAGTTATTAGGGTTATTGACACTTGTAGGGAGTGTGATTTTAGAAGACTCTTGCCTCAAAACCACTGTTATGTGTCGTTGAGGTAACAGGGACACATGTAGGCCATGACAGCTGGTGATGCAAGGGAACAAAGATCAACAGTGGTTCCTGCAGTGGGATTGCGGGAGGATGTGTGAAGATTCCATGCGCTGTCTCTCCTGAATGTGTCACTTCATCTGGACCCAGTTTATTAAAATCCAAACTACGTAAAAGATGAATATACCAAAGTTGCCAAAGTACAATTTAACCATCTTTCAGGTAGTAACTGACTTTATCTTGATTCACCCTTTGAACTTTCTTTTACCTTCCAGAAGGAGCACCTGACTCCTACAGCATATTATAGGCTAACCTTCTACACAGGCCCCACATTTATGCTCTCTCATTCTTATTTCAGGGAAGATAGGGAAATGCATGCTTGCTATATAATTTTCACCTCAGTGTCAACAGAAAATAACAGAAGGAAAACAAAACACAGGAGACTTACTTCTGTTAAATATGGGATTAGTCTTTATCAGTGCTGGGAATAGTCCTCTTCAGGGAACCTATGTATTTTTTACAAGGGTGGGAAAATTTATTAATTTTTTCCCTCCACCCCTTTCCAGAAGTGAGTCTGGGATGACTGGTATTTATTTCAATGTCTGTTTGGTTGTTCCCATTTGCAACCATATTACCTGAAGGTTTTTAGATTGTTGCTAAAAACCAAGTCCAGCTATAGGCTCTGGCGAGTTGTAGCAAGAAATGCCGACAGCCGGCCAACAGCAGTTTCCCGGCATCCTAGGACAGATTTTAACTGTCCGCACTGATGTTTTCAAGGTAGAAAAACACAGATAAAATTCTGCCCTCACATCACACGCTTTGAACTTGGACACCTTTGATAGCAGTTATAATCAGAGATGATTATAATGATTTGTTATCAGAACCTGTCTTTATCCTGACTTCTCTTGCTGTTTTTCAAGGTTTCATGTTTGCAGAAAGGTGAATATGTGGGGAGTGTTTGTGGAATTCTTTTTTTTTTAATTTTTTTTAATTTATTTATTTTTTAATAAACATATAATATATTTTTATCCCCAGGGGTACAGGTCTGTGAATCGCCAGGTTTACACATTTCACAGCACTCATCATAGCACATACCCTCCCCAATGTCCATTTCCCCACCATGTTTGTGGAATTCTTAAAAGGCTTCTTTATGTACAAATGACTAAATTTGGTTATTAGTGAGCTGAAGGCCATCTTGCCAGAAAAATCTGACCAATAATTCCAAGAAATCTGATAGTAATTGTAGCCAATAAACTTAACTGATCAATACTTATCTTCGAAGCCATTTCTGCATATGGGGCATTAGAATAGACAATGTTCATCTGGAAATCTTGATGTAAGGAAAGGTTTATGTTATAATAATTATATTAGATAAAATCTACACTTAATCTTCCCCGTATTTCATGTCAGAAGTACAGAGAATAGGGAACACAGCCTGTGGGAGGGATCTGAGAGGAAGAGCATATTTTTGCATATGGTTTTATCCTTAATTATTAAATAGGTATGTTATATTTCCAAAAAAACAGAAGCCTGAGGTCTAATGCAGGAATCTTAGCTTTAATATCTTTTTGATCCATCTGCGGAAACTACTAATGTAAAAATTGTCGTGTTTTGTTTTTACCGTACTCAGCTACGTGGTGTTTTACGATACAAATCTTCAGCCTATTTGCTACTCTTCCATAGATACCAAAATGGACCAGTTAAACTCTACTGGATTAGTTTGGTGCTGGTGTGTTATCGTGTGCTCCTTCGGGGGTGACTATAGAGAAGAAGAAGGAAGGTAAGGAGGGGGCAAATGGAGTGGTGGCTGACAGCAAAGACCCTATTTTCAGGGTCATGAGGCTTTCAGAGAAGAGCTCTATTTTAATATATCCAAGAAGGGGCCACTTGGGGGAAATAAGTATTAACTATGATTTAACACAACATGTTGGCTCATTAGTTTTCTCATTTCCCTAAATACCTTATCATTTATTTGTATAAGGTCTTTGAGCAACCAATAAACCAATAAAGAACCACCAATATTGAACTAACAAGGATCGGAGAGTAGTTCCTAAGTGCTGAAAGAAAAAAATACATAGAAGATAGTTCCAAGCTTCAGATGCTTGGTAATGCCTCAAAGGGGAGCCACAAGAGTCATACTTTGTAAAAGAGATTTTGTGTGCATGGTCACGCTCTGGATAAGAGCCACTCGCCTTGAAATCATTTGGTTCTAACCAAATGGTTCTAGGTGCCGTGACGGTCTCATGGTGTGAGAGTAAGTAGCACCATGCCCCTGGAACCATGCAGCAGAGTCCCCGAGACTAGAAGAAGAATGTTCAACGTACATCTATTAGGAAGTGCTCCCGCTCTTGGCCATCGGAAAGTCTACAGATGACTTACTGTTGGTTTCAAGACTCTCACAGAGTTCACTTTTCACCTCTCCATTTGGTCTGTCATTTCCTTTTTGGATCAGTTTGCTTTGCATGGTGGCAGCTGTCACCACGGCCTTGAAGCTCCTCTTGCGTTTTTGAACGTTCTGCTCTGGATGAAAAATTATAATATAAACCTTGGGCATGTACAGCATGCCCAGAGACACCGAAGCACTTAAACTCATGGAGACAGTAAGTGTCGTTGTCTGGATGTACATCTGAGGGGAGGAAAAAAGAAAGAATCAATGTTGGTGAGCCTGATCTAACATCAAACAGCACAACCATTGTCTATAATGATTGCAGCTTCTCTGCTCAGGGTGCGTGAGAAGGGACGTAGAGAAATTGCCCTTAATAATAGTCAAGCAGTTCTTTATCCCTACCTGCAAATATGGGTAAAGTTGTCTTCTTTATGGACCCTAACTCCTTAAAACAAACACAAACAATTAAGCTGATGAAGTTTTGTTTCCTTTTTAGATTATAATTAAACGTATATAAGAAAGGAAACAAAGCCATTCTGGCCAAAGCCTAACATTTTATGCCCTACATTCCTTCTTCAGAGAGGTGTTATTGTTTTTAACAATAAACTTAACCTAGCAGGTTATAGCGGAAATTGAGTGGGAGCGAAATATTCCAGAATATCACTATTGCCCAGCATTGCTTGACGAATGCTAGCATTTGCATCTTCACATCATGACTTAATTTCAGCTATCAAATCTGATAAACCTCATAAGCATGCCATACGGGCTTGATATATTTTTTTTTTATGATTTTTTTGGGAAGATTTTATTTATTTATTTGACAGAGAGAGACAGCAAGAGAGGGAACAGAAGCAGAGGGAGTGGGAGAGGGAGAAGCAGACTTCCCGCTGAGCAGGAAACCCTATGCAGGGCTCTATCCCAGGACCACCCCTTCCCCACCTCCCCCCGCCAGGATCATGACCTGAGCAACCCAAAGGCAGATGCTTAATGACTGAGCCCACCCAGGCACCCCCAGTCTTGGTGTTTTAATACAACGCACCCCAAGGACAATTCCAGAGGGTTTCTCAATGGTGGCATCATATCAAAGGAAACATGGGTGCTTTAACAAAATACATGACTCTCCTCCAAAATTTAAATATGCCCTCTGGGCATCTGAATTTTTAAAACTCTTCCTCCTATGCTCCTTCCTTACACTTATTGCACTGAAATTGACTGCTCTGGTGTTTACAAAGAACAGTCTCTCTGCAAGATTCTTCTTCCTAGAATCTAGAGGTCAACAAGCTGAAAAAAACCAAACCTAAAATCACTTTGGCTTTTTCATTATGGTATGAAAATAGACATGATAGCATTTTAATCTTTTTTTTTTTAATTTCTCAGTGTTACTTAAACTGAAAAACAAATTGTGCATTTAGAGTGTGCAACTTGATGTTTTGATAAACAAATATACTGTGAAATGATCTTTGCGCTCAAATAATTAACACTTTCTTTCGTTGTTTCTTTTTAATGTTTTTGTGCTGAGAATGCCTAAGATCAACCCTCTTAGTGAATTCCCAGTCCATAGCACAGTATTGTAAACTTAGTTGCTATGATGCATATTAGATTCTCACAACTTACCCAAGCATAACTGAAACTGAATGTGTTTTGACCAACATCTCTCCATTTCCTCCTTCCCCTCCAACTGGCAAAACACTGTTCTACCCTCTGCTTCGATGAATCTGTTTAAGATTCTATATATAAGTGGATCATGCATTATTTATCTTTCCATGTCTGGCTAATTTCACTTGGCATCGTGTCCTCCAGGTTCATCCATGTGGATGCAAATGGCGGGATTTCCTTCTTTTTAAAGAATGAATATTATTCTACGTATATTGTAGGTATATCATATCTTTAAAAATAAAAACCTTTGACCTACTTCCAGTTTTCATGTCCTGAGCTCAAAATATAGTGTCCTCCAAATAACTTGGAATTCTGAGGCCACAAAGAAGCTCTTACAGGTCCCCTTCCTCCTATCTCAGATCCTTGTTAATACCTCTTCACTCTAACCATGTCTCTGAAAATGTAAAGTTGTCACATTCTATCAGGCAATCCCCAGAACCCAAACTAATTGTATCTTTTTAAATAAAGGATCAAAAACCACCCACCTTCAAAAATAAGTACTTGAATCAGTGCTTCTCTTAACAGAGGGCAGGCTGTGAGATAAAGTGTAAGGACCTATTTTATATTTTTATATTTTAGCAAGAGGCTTTCATTGAGGTTAAACAAAAACCTTATTGTTTAACCCTGCTCTCCTTCCCCCAGGGGATTCACTTAAAAACAAGTCCCGGAAACCAGCTCCAGGTAACAAAGCCCAGATACAAAGGTGGGTCAGGCCGGGTGGAGACATCAGATCAGTAGGGGGTTGCATACTGTCTCCCTAGCTACCAAGGAGTATGGGCCCCTGCCCTTTGGGAACCCTTTTGGCGCCAATCCTAATCAAGGTGTAATAGGCTGATTCAAATGTCTACTAGGGTAAATTATAATTCAATTGGTCACCTAGCATCACTGTGGAGTTTCCTGTGTGTTACAATCTCATTGGTCACCTGTGCGTGGCCAGGCCCCACCGCATGGCCTTTGCCCTTAAAAGCTAGACTGTGAAACAGAGAAGGGTCGCCCTCTCTTGTAAGAGGCGCGGCCCCGAACGTTCGGTTAGATTCTTGATGCTTGGCGTGAAATAAAGCTTTGCTTGACCTTCGCTTTGTATCAGTCTCGCTCCTTTAATCACGGACGCGTTATTGGGGCATAACATAAAGAACTGTCCAAACAATAAGAACTTCAGTTACTTGTACTGAGAGACTATCCTTGTCATGAAACCACACCATGAGGGTGACTGAGTTTACTGTTCATCTACCACTAAGGCTGTCCTTTGCATAAAACCTCATTGTGAGTATGGGAATACCTTCCAATAAGGTGATATAGATGGGTTTGTTTCAAAGTTCACTTCCTCCAGGAAGTCCCCCGTGATAAACCTTACCTTAATGATAATGTTATAATGGTGTCTTATTTTACTTCCAAGCACTGACACATTGAAAAATCCATAAAGTGGATCACTTACCAATGCATAATTATGTAATTATAACTGTGATTTATATGTAGTTATAACTGTTATTTATATGAACTTTTTAGTAACTCATGAAATGCCCAACTAGGGTATAAACTTCCTTAGAGCCTATAATCTACATTCTTTTACTTATAAACCTCTAAGAAACTATGCAAGATTCTACACACAAAAACTACTGGAAAACTGCTCAGTATTCTTAGGTATATAAAGATCTTCATGAAGATTAGATTTCCACAAGATCTGATTTACACAAATCATCCAGAGTATGCCTTTCAAATTTTTCCACTCTGTCAAATTGACATCAGCTATGGCTATAACACAGGGTGGAAGACATTTTAAGTAAGAAACACAAAGTGATGAGGTATGAATCCAGATTCTGGGTTGGGCTCATACGTATTAGATACAATAGAGACATGATTCAAATGCATTCCTCAACAAAGTGATAAATTACTACTCATCATGACCTCTCCTGCCAATAAGTGAAATCCCGTGTTAAATTTGAGAGAACCAAGGATCTACTACAATTAAGAAAGTCCTGATAAAATATGGATATGTGCCTTCAAATCCCCCGAAGCTTTGCCATCTACTTTTAAGTAACTTCTTATTATGAATACTTATAAACTTCAAAGTGTTAGTTAATCCTCTCTAAATTTCTACTTGCTCTCTGGTTAGCATTTCTTCAGGAAGCCTATGCAGAAAATAGGCTCTAAAGAAAGGACATTAAAGTAGGGAAATGATGCCCCCAAATGCAAACTACAGACATAAATATCCCAAAGCCACTCAAATGGGCAACCATCGGTTTGGTCCCAGTCAGACCCTGCCAACTCAATTTAGCTTAAAAAACAAACCAACCAAAAAACCTCTAGAGGTCAAACAGACATAAAATGATGGGAGCACCCACACTGATTAACTGGTTTCTTTTCATAAATCTTAATCTGTTGGTCTTGCTAAAATGTATACTACTAGTCCAAATAATATGTAATCACCTTTCTATTTTGAAAACCTTGCAATTTTTCTCTGCTACCATAAATATAAATGGTAATTTTTCCCTGATTCAGAATCATTTCTGTAATATATAATAATTTAATCTTGCTAAATATTAGGCATGAAGAAGATTCTGGACTGCTAGTTTCCATATTAAATATTTTACTGCAGTCTATCCTTTAGGCAAACCAACTCAAAGGAAGATGTAATAAACAAAGACATGAGGATTAGACAGTACTCTGTGCTTAATGTCCAGGCTCTCCTTCAGATACTATGCTTTCAAAGAACACCAAAGGCCAATTTTACTTATGTGCTCTCTTAAAACAGCATTTGAAAAATTTTCATGTGAAGTTAATACAGAGAAAGCATATTTACAGAACTGTACCCTAAAATCCCAAACCTTAGAGTGGCCCAGCATTTGTTACAAGGCACTGTACTATGAGTAAATGAAGTTTTTGAGCTTTATCTCTGAATATTTAATGAAATGAAAAAGTCATATATACATAACCCCAGTGAAAACAACAGCAAAACACACAAAGAAATAAAAATGCCACCTGTTCTCACTCTAGAGAAACTAAATCTTCAGCATCATGCATTCCAAACATCTTCCATATTTAAAAATAAATGTAGAAATTATATCAGAAGGTTGAAAATGAGCATCAGATTCCAAAAAAACTCATGGATTTTGTATAGCTATAGAAAATTCTAATTATCTGAGCCATGTAAGAAAGGAACACCACTGCTTACAGTTTTTGTTGTTTTTAAGATCAAGAAGTTTATAGAAAATTCTGGAGTTGCCTTGTGGGTGGTAAAAGCCTCAAGTCAACCCACCAGGTGACACTCTAAACTCTAATAAAACTTCCCTGGCAATTGGACAGCTGTGTGATCTTATTTTCCTTTTTGACCTTTAATTTCTTACCTATGAAGTTGGGGGAAAATCATACTTTTCTCATAGAAGGGTTACAGGGTGGAATGACATAATCTTTATAAAACACCTCAAAGGTACAAAACAGCAGTAGCTCAACAAAGATCATTTACCCTATGGCTTTGAATCTAAAAGGACATTAACAAAGCATCCTTCCAGGTACCCAGGATAAAGAGAGGGGGCCTGCGAGTCTGTTACCCAAAGCAGTATTGTTTAGTGACTAGCTGACTGCTATGCTCTAACTCTACAATGTCAGGGAAAAGGCTTTTATAATCTTCAAAGTAGACAGAATAAAATTTTGCCCAAAAGTCAACGCTATTTGCCGATGTCAAGGCTATATTCACCGTCTGTGCTACAGTTCTAGAATAACACACTGGCTCTCTGCATCAAAGTTCCAGTGAGTTACAGCTCACCGGAAAGCAGAAGGGAACAATGTTAACTCCCTAGAAGCAACATAAGTCCATTGAGAGAGGCTGACAATAGTACTGGATCTGCTAATATAACCTTCTTTTTTCCAACTTTTTTTTTAATGCCCCACCTTCTGCCCCCTGACCCTCTAAAATATTAATAACTGGAGGAAGGGGAGTATCTTTTCTGTTACACCCACTGGTAGCCTCTCACTTCCTCTACCTCCACACCCCAGGGATACTTTGAACCTGAAAGAGTCAGATGCATTGAAACAGATTTAAATGATCCCTGGAGAAGCCAGGAAGGGCAGGTACAGTGGGGCACAGTACCACGACACTTGTTCTGGGACCTACTCTAGTAAGTCTTCTTTCTCCACAGTGGTCATTTGTGCACACCCAGGGTCTCCTGGTCATGGCCTGGAATCATTAACGACTCTGGGAAGAACTGAGGAGGGAGGAGATTGTATTACTTCAGGGAAAAGCTCAGTCTTCTACCTGCACGGAGAACTCCAGAGACTCGGACATCCAACCTGGTAACTTTTCAACCCCTTAGTAACAAAGTGACCTATTATGAGACCTAAAACCCAAGGCAGGTTTGTGCCATCTGAAAAGAAACAAATTCATTATTTACTCCTGAATATTTCTGCCTTGTCTTTGGAGGGTTGAATCTCACTTTTTGCTACAGTCTGCCAGATTCTGTTTGGCTGCTTTGCATGTAGTCTGACCCGTGAGAAAGCTATGTTAACACTTACGGCCTGCCTTTCTCTGCTTCTAATACCTATCCCCTCATCTGTGTGTCCCTCAAAGTGGCACCTGAATCCAGAAATAGATTTTCTTTTCCTTTTCAGCTGGGCTTCAGTCAATGGACCTCAAAATCTCATTACTAGATGTTATTAAAAAAAAATTTTTTTAAAACAGACAAGTTTATAAAGCAATTGTGCAGTTTCCTTGTGGTGGTAAAAGCCTCAAATCAACCAATCATGCAACATCCAAACTCCGCTAAAACTCCCATGGCAACTGGGTACAACAAACATCAAGACAACAATCCAACTCTTCTGGCTGAGCCTAGATATCAGTGAGCTATCACCAAGTCTCTACCAAACATTTTACCATTGTTTCTGTTTTGTTTATTTCAACTTGTTGGTTTCTTCTACTTAGCCAATTCTGAGGGATCTTCCTCATCTCTGTATCATTTTTATATTGACATACCCCAGACCTCAGTCCTTAGGTATTTATCTATTTATCTGCCCATCCATCCATCTATCCATCCATCCATCCATCCATCCATCCATCCATCCATCCATCCATCTATCGATCCATCTATCACTCTGTCCTCATTGTTCTCTTGACAATCACACTTGGCATTACAGCCTTAAACTAGGACCGGGTCCCTGAGTGTGTTACCTGAATACACAAGTTCTTTTACTCAGAAGTCCCTTCACACTTGATTTAATGCTCTGCTGTCACTGTTCTGAAATTCTTAATAATTTTTGAATAAGTAGACCTGCATTTTCATTTCACTGGGCCCTACAGATAATATAGGTAGCTCTGCCTTGGAAAACTATTTACATGCTGACTAATTCCAGACTTCCTGAGGAAATCTAATCACTTTCTGGGTATTCCCCTTGGATGTCTGATTTGTAAAACTAACAAGCATCTGACACCATCTTCATTCCTAAACCTACTCTTCTAGTCATCTTCTTTATCTGAATTCCATCATTAATCTTCCAAGGGACAAAGGCTTTGAAATTGTCCTTGACTCCCCTCTTACACTCTTTATCTATGAAGAATCCTATTGATTCTACCTTCAACTTTTGTCCAGGTGGGTCATTTTCTGCTACCTCTGCTGGAACTACATTGGTCTTAGCCAATATCATCTCTCATTTGGGTTATCATGAAAGCTCTCCTATTGACTTCTCTTTTCCCCGTGGTCCTTCTGTCTGCTCATTGGATTGATCTTAACACAGCAGACAGAATAATCCCATTATTCATAAGTCAGGTCATCCCTACTCTCCAAACGTTACAATGACTTCCCATTGATGGTGTGCGGACATGGCCCACAATGTCCTCTGAACTGACAGGGCGTTCCTTCTTCCCTCATGCATTCTCTTCCCACCATACTGGCCTCCTGGGTGATCCTGTAGCATACCAACCATGATTCTGATTTGGAGCTTTTATATTTGAAAACTTGCTCCTTCATTTCCTTTAGTTTTTTTCCTGACCTGTTCTTTCCAGAAAAATCTCTCCTAAACACTGTCAAATACTATAACTCCCATCCTCCGCCAGCAATCTTTGGTTTTATTTTAATCCTCAGCATCTAACATTTTCTAGCATAAAAGTCTATATACTTTACTATTTTAACTTGTGTATTGTTTATTTCCCTTAATTAGAATAAAAATTCCATGACTCCATGAGTACAGGGATTTTTTTTTTAAGATTTTATTTATTTATTTGTCAGAGAGAGAGAGAGAGAGAGAGAGCGAGCACAGGCAGACAGAGTGGCAGAGGGAGAAGCAGGCTCCCCGCGGAGCAAGGAGCCTGATGTGGGACTCGATCCCAGGACGCTGGGATCATGACCTGAGCCGAAGGCAGCCGCTTAACCAACTGAGCCACCCAGGTGTCCCGAGTACAGGGATTTTTACCTGTTTTGTTTGCTGCTATAAACTCAACCTAGGAACATTGCTTGGATGTTGGCATACATTTGCTACATTCTTTGAGGTGGAATAGGACCTTACTCTTGAATTTGCCATTTAAAGGAAATGACTCATGTAGTTTCAAGAGGGAAACAATAAATCAGAATCTAAAGCTGGAAAATAGAACATGTCTCAAATCAACATCTAGGCTGAGACAGAAACTCTTTTAAACTGTAAAAATGGCAATATTGTTCGCAACTTAGCAACAGACAATATAAATTAAAAGTCAATGGTCTCCACTTGGGAATATGAGAGCTCTGCCTCAGCCCTGGATCCCTTCCCAACATAAGAACATTATAACCAAGGATAATCCACTCACAGTATTTATAAGCTTCCACAGACATAATTCAAAGGACTTTAGAAGACAATCAATGTAAAATATTGGCACAGCACCTGGCATATAGTAATCAGTAAGTGATATTTACTATTGTCCTAACAATCTTGACCCTATCTTCTATTCATTGCCCTTTATTCCTCACACAGTAAGATTTAACAGTACTGCTCTCTCAAAATCAGCCTCAAGATTTTTAGCCTTTTATTTTTTTTTTAAAAAGTTATTTATTTATTTGAGGGAGCGAGAGTGGGAGAGAGAGAGAGAGAGAGTGAGCGAGCAGGAGTAGGGGAGGTGCAGGAGAGGGAGAAACAGACTCCCCGCTGAGCAAGGAGCCTGACTCCATGGGGTTCCATCCTAGGACCCTGGGATCATGACCTGAGCTGAAGGTAGACGCTTAACTGGCTAGGCCAGCCTGGTGCCCTGATTTTCAGCCTTTTAAATAAACAACACACAAATGTACACACACAAGAGATGGGCACAAAATATCTGTTTAAATGGAAATACGCCTTATGCTAGGGTCAGCACATTCAAAGACTCATAGTCTAGTTTCATTCTGGGAAAAAGCACCATCCTGAGGGTTGTGCTTCTCCTGTCAGATAGAAATCAGTGATGCCGACCCACCCACAGGTCAGAGACCTTACACTGTGTTTTCATTAGGAGAAAATGGAGCTGGTTTGCTCTGACCCATTTGCAGACTCCCATCACATCCCCTTTTGTTCAGGACTCATGTTAAAAATGAAGAGTCGAATCAAAGAACAAAACCTATGGTTGCAGAACTGGGCTGGTTCACACGGGAGGTCTAAATCCTTAACCTTGGACTTATTGGGAATGGTGGGAACCAGATGCACAGAATAATAAAGCATCAACCAACAAGTAGAATATCAGCTCTGCCAAGGGTAGAAAAGGACAAGTGGAAGCCAACTCATGATCTTCTAAAAAGGCATAACAGATATTGGATTTAAAATGAGTGTTTATAATTAAATATACATGATATTTAATATTGGGTTAGTAAATAGAGTAATTTGTTTTTTATTAAAGTCTAATAGACATTTTGTAAGGTGAATGTTTTAAGGTAGAGCATGATTAAATAATATGTCATTAATTTTCAATTATTCTACATAAGTACTATTTACAGAAACATAATAAAAAATAATTTCTCAAACAATGGTGTCACATTTTCTACTGTGACATGCAAATGAATATGAGGCATCTACTTGCTGGGTGTTTATTAGCTTCTCTTTTATAGGTATTTTTCTCCACATATCGCTCCATGGACTCCTGCTTCCATGCTGCCTTTTAATGCTTTCTCACTTTGCAACAGCATGATCAGAACTAAGGATAACGGTAATGGAGACACCTTTAATTATAATGATTTGAACAGTATCTATTTGAACAGATACAAAATATAATAAACATAATATTAACCAATAAGTTCAAAGAAAGAAGCAAGGGAGAGGAAACAATTACTATGAGAATGAAATTTATCTATGAGCTGTATAATCATAGACACTTTTTCTTGGCAGTCAGGAATAACGAAAATATTTTGAATCCTATAGTTATCATTGTTTGGAGATAGAAGTTTTGTTGGAATTTAAATTAGAGGAGAAATTTATTATTTAGGCTGCATTACTGAAGGAAATTTAGTAACATTACAGAAATGGGTTCAACAATAATTTTGTAAAAGTTAACAAATCTTTGCTTATCTAGATACTTCCCAGATAAATCTTTCTAAAGCCAAAAGAATTACATCAGTACCTTAGTGCAGGAACTTTTGTGAAGGAATAAGATGTTATAGAAATGTTAATTTTTTTTTCCTGATGGTATTACATTATATAGTAAGTAAGAACCAAGAGGGATGGTATTATGGCCGAATTGCATCCTCCACAAAATTCATGTGTCAAATTCCTAACCCTAAGTGACAATATTTGGAGATAGAGTCTTTAAAGAGGTAATTAAATGAAAATGAGGTCTTTAGGGTGTTTCTTGATCTAATCTGATGGGTGTCCTTATAAGAGGACATGAGGACCAACTCAGGGATGTGTATGTGTGCAGAGGGAAGATGCCAAGGATACAGAAAGAAGGTGGCCATCAGAAAGTCAGTGGGAGAGAGGCATCAGAAGAAACCAATACTGTCCACACTGTGATCTGTGACTTCTAGCCTCCAGAACCAAGAGAAAATAAACTTATATTAAGCCATCCTGTCTGTGGTACTTCGTTATGGCAGCCCTAGCACGTTAAACACAAATGGAGAACTAGAACCACTCAAAGAGTTCTAAAACTTCTGTCACTCTAAATTGTTTGCTCTTGAACAGTATCTCACATTTCTGATTTGATTGAAGAGGTGAGTTTAGAAACTACACAATAATTACAACCACAATATCTATTAGTGATTGAGGGTAAGATATCAGCATTATGCCAATTTTTTTATGCATATTAACCCCTCAATCACTTTTTTTTTTTTTAATTCAGGAGTGGGAGTGGGTCTATTTTGGAGAATTTAAATACTGTTTTCAAAGTTCTACAACTCATGAAGATAAAGCTGAGGCTTAAACTGAGGTCTGTCTTACTGGAAAGCCTGTCTCCTGATATGCACAATGGCTCTGGTAGATCCCCAGTGATGTGAAAGAGAAAGATTAATATGGCTTGCATCTTCACCAATTTGGAAAATCATCCCTCTTCTTACAGAATTGGGCCACATTTCTTAAAAATTAAGAAATTCGTGAAAGCCCCTGAATCCATACTTAACTGGGATTCAGAGGATTTTTTTTTTATTTTGTTTTGCTTTGTTTTTAAAGACTGCTATTATTGGTCAGCTACTTTCTTCATAAACTTCACCATCAAGCCTAGAGAAGCTCCTTCTTAGGATTATATCTTGTTGAACTTAACAGAATCATCAAGCTGGAAATATGAACCCAAAGAGCTGGATAAATGAATCTTTCTAAATAAAGATATTTAGCATTTGCACTGGCCAGAGCAGAGAAGTACCTGATGGGACCACTGGCCACCAAAGGGGACAAACTGCCAGTACACTATTCCCACATGGACACCACTCCATTTCTCAGCCACCAGACACAGGCTCTGGACAACATAGTAGGCAGAACACTGGGAATCACAAATACAGATAAAGAGACAACCAAGAATTAGCAAATACTTATGGAGAACCCATACTATGAAAGAGAAGCATCAAACTCCTCAAAAAGAATAATAAAAACCCAAGGAAAGAGATCCAATAGAGTTAATGCAAGAAGACTTTAGAGGTAAAATTAATTATCTTTGAAAAGTTTCGAAAGAATAACGTGTCCGGAAAAACTATCAAATCAATATCACAGAAGTTAACATGTTAAGATTTTTATCATTAAAATGAAAACTTCAAAAGATGAAGGACTTCTGATTCTGGCTATGAAGGAACAACTATAATCAAACCAAGCCACCCACTGAGAATAACTATTAAAGAATCATAAAGTTAAAAAAGAAAGAAAGAATGTTTGGAGGCATCAGAGAAGAACCAAGGCAGTCAGGACCCAAGAGACGAAGATCCTAGGAAGGGGAAAAAAACAAAACACAAACCTTGGTGTGAGCCAGGCGTTCTCCATTGCTTTTATCCATAAGGAATGTGTTGATTCAGTGTGTGAGTGTTGGAGGGCAGAAATCTTTGGAAAGACTTTTCAGCAGTCTCATGGGGCTGGGAAGACAAAAACTGGAATTCAGGGTTACCAATGCAGCCAGGATTTGAGCACCCAGGATTTTAGGGTACTACAGAGAAGCCAAACCTGGTTTTTTACATCAGTTTTTTTTTTTCCTTGACGCTTCGCTGAATCCTAAGTTGGAGGAGTAACAGGCAAAAAAAAAAAAAAAAAAAAAAAAAATCAATCATAGGTGAGATTCAGAGGCTAAAAAGCTGTATGTATGCAACTGTATCATGATGCCAGAGAAAAAAGTTGGAATTCAGGTCCACTAATTAGGATGGGTAATCATAAACATGTTGGACTTTTACACATTATATCTGAAGAGATATCCCCCAGGATAAAAGAAATATCAAAAATAGACAAACCCACAGAAAGCCCGAAACCTGGCTTCAAATGATCCCAATCCCAGATTGTATCAAAGTGAAATGCCTCTACTTGAATTGCTGACTAGTAGAAAGCTGAAGCTTCTCGGGGGGAAAAATGAGATATATAACACCTACATTTTTTTTAAATGTACAGTGTTGGGGATTCACTGAAAGATTACCAACCAGGCAAGCCAGGACACAGGAACAAATGACCAAAGCCAAGGAGGAAAAAGCAGAAGGTGGAAAGGATACCAAAAGTGATGTAGATACCAGGCTTCTCAGGCAGAAGTTTCCAAAAACTTGAACAGAAATATATTGAAGAAAATAGATAACTGGAATATGTATATTTGAGGACTGGAATATATATATTTTAAAAGTAAAAAAGTTATAGGACTGAAAAATGTAATAATTGAATTCAACAGATGAGTTTAACAATGGATTAGGTACAGTTCAAGAAAGACATGACTAGTGAACTGAAACATAGCTCAGTGGCAAATGTCCATATTGAAGCATGGAGATTATAATTAAGAATTTGAAAATACAGAAAACGTGATCAGAGATGTATCAAACATCATACAAAATTTGAATGTACATGAATTTGGAGTCCCAGAAAAAGAAGAGAGATATGACTGGTAAAAAGAAAAACACTTGAAGAGATACCGGCCAAGAATTTTCAAAGAATTTTTGTCTGTTAAATTGCACAGAGAAGATTTACCACAGGACCACAGTACAGGTAGTCTTCACAAATTTCAAAGGATCGAGATATGGAGAATGTTATCTGACTAATGTGGAATTAGCATGCAAGATAGAATTAGGCTGGGGATAAATAAGAAAAGACATACGAAAAGCTCCAAATTATTGGAAATTAAACAACACATTTCAAAATCACTTGTAAATCAAAGAAGAACCAACAGTGAAAATTAGAAAATATTTTGAACCGAATAATAAGATATAACCTATCAAAAGTTGTGAGATAGAGCTAAAGCAGATAATATTAATATTAGAAAAGACCCTGCTGGTTCAGAGGCGCAGGTCCTTTTAAGTTTTTTCTAGGTCACCCTTAAATTTTAAACATACTTTTATCTTTTTTTTTTTTTTTTTTTGCTAACGACACCGAATACTAGTTAAGTGGTATATTTTGTTGAGTTTATACTATGTTTTGCTCCTTTTTCTCCTGGTTAGCCTTGTGAGCAGTTTGTTACTATCATAGTCTTTTCACACAATTTTCGACTTTGTTGATTGTTCTCTGTTTTGCATTTATTTTCTATTGCATTGATTTTTATCTTTCATCTTTAGACTTTCTTCCTTGTATTGTCATTGGGTTTAATGTCTCTCTCCAGTTGCCTGAAGTAGACATAACATGATCGAAACACCCAGCAATCACAGCCTAAAGAAGTTGTAGGTATCCAATGACAATCAGTGAAAGGTGGCGAATGTCTTTAATAGGCTTACGCTTTTCGGTCACCGCTAAAAGTTCCTCTTCCTACAAATCATTCCATAAACTCTATGGTGTGAAAAAGAGCTTGATAGTTCTACAATCACACCTAAAAACTGAGAAACCTTGTCTAGCTTTAGCGGAGGCATGCACTCTGAATGAAGCTTCTAGAAACTAACTCAAGGTCCTTACCCCAGGAGTGGTACCTAGCCACCAGGACTATTTCTTGACATTCATCTTCTCCTCTTGGTAGTGCTGCAAATGATGTAAGTTAGAGCAAGAGACTTGTGAAGTACAAGCAGGAACCAACAATCTCGTAAAGCATATTCTAGGGCCGACAATCACTCAGAGATCCCAAACATCTAAATCTCCTGGGATAGCAAACCCAGAAGGTAACCCAGGTTCCCCCCCTTCCGAAAAGCATAGTACCAACATTGGCTTCATTGATATGCTGGAGGCGGCTGATTCATTTTGCCTGCTCTCAGATCAGCTGCTTGGGTTCTGAATAGCCTGACGCACCTGCCTCTGAGTCTCCTCCTCCTGGGGCCCTACGTTTTTCTGTCAGTCTAACACCACCAGATTACCCTTGTCACCGTCAATCAGCTTTTAAAAGAATGCGGCTTTGATATTAAACATTCTAGTGATCCATCAAGCAGACGACTGGAATTTTCTTGAAACTCACCCAGCTCTTTAAGCTCCCCTGACCTATAAACCAACTGTAGAGTGCTCTGTAATGCGTGTTCTGCCACAATCGCCTGGGTAGCCCCAGCTCTCCTCCCTGCCTCCACGCTGTGGCCTTAACTGAAACTCCTCTCTTCCTAAGAAGATTGTTTCCCCTCCAGTGTCTCACGTGATGTCTGTTTTTATTCCCTTTATCCATATCCCTCAGGGAGACAATAAGGTTAGGGCAGTCCTTCCTCCCTGTTGCTGCTTCTGGATCATTACGGACTCATCCTTCTCCTCAGATATCTTGCCTTATTTAACGATGACAACATTCATCTCTATATCCTCTCCCATCTCATTCCTACACTGGCCATCATCTATCTTTTCACTGGAGGGTCTAGCTGTGGCTCACATCCTTGCTCTCTGGGTCGGGCAGTGTGGTTCTTTTGGATAAACTTTACACCCACCATGATTGTTCCATCCCCCTGATCCATAGTCCCGATCATTTTCCTCATCCTCCTCATTTCTCATGATATTTCCCACTACTCCATCCATCTCAGCCCCTCACACTCACGATCACAGCCCAGATCTTTAAATAGTCTTTTTAGTTGCTTGTCATAAAAGCTGTAAAATACTTCTGGTTTAATACATGGGTTTTTGATAAGAGATTATTCACATTATGTTATATTTTTCTTGAAGTCATCCCATTTTCCACTTAGAATAAGTAGAGAGTTATGTTCACAGGCTTCAGGGATGTGAGTGCTGTTGGCCAGGTGTGACAAGTAGCTATATCCAGAAGGGATGGGCATTTCTCATTTCTCATAATGCATGTTTCTGTAAGGAAATGGCTTGCCAGACAGCCTATTAAGGTACCAGAATTAATGCAAATGTGTACAGGGATCTTTCATAATAAAACTGGTTAGGACTTGTTCCAAGTGTTCTAAAATTGGGCTGTTAGCTTGATTATACTTCACTGTGATAGAAGGTGGACTTCTCCAAGTGTGAAAATACTTCTATTTTCCTAAATAAGAAAGTACTACAACTTGTATTTTCCTAAATAACAAAAAAGTAAACCCAGCTATTATCAAACAAAGTATGTGCAGTTATAATAGCTGTTTTATACATTATAGTATAATGTATAAAACATACATTATAGTGTCAACATTTTAAATATTTTATATTCAGAAAATGACTTTACATGTGTAGGTTTTTGTGTTAATTATGAACATCACAACAATAATACTTACTACAGTTTTCATTGCAAAAGTCCTATTAGATGATGTATTAAATAAACTTTTATGGATGGCATAAAGACAATTGCCATATGTACTATTGTATGTATAACATATCAGTTATAAACAGGATTTTGGAACATAAACTATTTTTAAGTTGGAGGACCATCTGGATGCTATTATTAAAACTGTGCTCCTAAGAGTAGGAGTAGAGAATTATGCAGACGAATGATCCCATTGGTAAATCTGATAGATTGAGTTCCAAATATGTTCAAACTATTGATGCTTCAGACTTCAGAATAACTGTACCCAAGTGAAACCTTTATTGTCACAGAGGAAACAGCACTCAGTACTCTCTCTTTTAATGTTATGGAAAAAAAAATCTGTATTCTTTTTTCTTTTATTACTTTTACCAAACAACTTTAGGTACAAAGTTATAAATATAGTAGCTTACCAAGGAGAACATTTTGAGAAAAAAAAAAAAAAAAGACATTTTTAATCGGGACAATGGGTGTGGCAGAGGTATCAAAATGAGTGCTCCTTCTTCCTTTTTTAAAAATTGTTTCTGGGAAGTTCCTGATCAGTCAGGGACACCTGCCTAGGCACAGTGTGGCCTTGTAACTAGTTTTCAACCAAAATCATGTGAAAGGGAAAATGTCATAAAAGGGTTTTTTACAGAATTTATTATAAGAAAATAAGTGTGTGTACTCTCTCCACAGCTCTTTCCCTTTTCCCTGACTGGGTGTTTACGCTAATGAGACACTAGAGGGTGGTCATACTACAGGATGAAATAAATAGGGGTCCCTGAATCACCACATGGAGGAGAGCAGCCAGTCAACAAGAAACAGCCTCAGCCTGTTATTGGGAAAGAAGGTTGTATATTCAAAGCATTCACTTTGAGTTCTATTTCTACAGGTGATAGATTTGAACCGACCAAGTAGTTAGTCAGTCCCTCTGGCAAATGTGTGATGGCTGAGCAGGGTGAAGGATAATGTCTATGGCTATGTCAGAGAAACGAATTTACAGTATCCTCAGATGGATTGTAACAATCGACCTTGAGAACATCATTACCATGTTCTAACAAAGAGTCTAGTGTATCAAATAAAATCCCAAGCCATTAAATTTATTCCTAGGTTCAGTGACCTCGGTCTTTGGTTAGGAAAAGAAAGAACCAACCTAGGTTTTCTATTAAATTTTCAAGGAAGAATCATTTCAGGCACTTTATATAGGTTTCAGGACCTGAGGGAGTTTATAGGAAAGTAAGCCTATATAACTCAGCACTTCCAAAAGGAAGTTGGACTGTCAAATTAATAGTCTAAAATTCCAAAGTCAGCAACTTCGCACCTGTGCTTGATGTACAGCTTTCTCTTTTGACCTCTTTCCTTCAGCTAGTCTGCATCTAACACTGCCTCTAACCAACTCCCTTGTCACTGGAAACACCTATTGCCAATCTCTGAATACCTAAAAAATAAATAAATAAGCTACACAATTATGATTGAGAACTCTTCTCTTGCACAGTAAACTTTTTCCAAGTTCTAGAACTTATTTTTTTAAATATTTATACTTTGTTTTGATCACAAAGACTTCCCTCTGTGTCCTTCTCAACTCATGAATTCCTATTATACATTATTGCCCTTAATTATTTACTCCACTCTTCCCTATACTATGATTACACATCTTACTCCTGGGGGAAGGACTTTCTTCTCCATTTCATCCTTATCAAGGTTCATCATTGATACATTTTAAACAATGAGTTGTGAACAGATACGATGTATCTGCATCTGTATGCTTGAGCAGAAGAAGCTTTAAGCGTCATTGAGTGGTTGGTTCTTGCTCTTCTCTCTGCCAAGAGAATGATATATGCTAGACAGAGGCCATCCTTTAGCAGTGCAACTGTAAATCCTTGACAAACAACACAGGTGAGAAATAAACCACTGTTGTTTTTTGCAAGGCATTGATTTTTGAGTTGTTTATTACAGCAGCACACACTACCAAAGTCTAACTAACATAATCTGGAAACACAATTGGATGCAATGGAAAGGCCATTCTATTGAGAGTCATAAAGCCAAAGTTAAATGCTTGATTTTGCCACCCCTGGATATGATAACTCCAAGCCAATAAATTAACTCCCGAATCTCTTTTTCTTATATGTAAAACAAGAAAAATTATTCTGGACCTGATAGGCTAATAGGTTTGATGATGAATATTGTATAAAAAAGTGTTCTGTAAGTACTGACACAACAGACAACGGTTGGGTGTTACTATTATCCAGTGCTGATACATTCCCTCAAGTATTTCTGCCTGCAGCTTTTCGGTCAAGTATAAGGGATTTAAGAACATGTGGCTTTCACAGAGGGTTGATCAGGGCCAGTAAGACTGAAACTATACAACCCAGCCAAAGAGGTAATTAGAGGCAAAGATCGGGTGACCCAGCCAAACCATGATCCAGCTGGGCACTCCGCAAACCCTAAGCAAGCTTTACAAACTGGAGCAAAACCAAAGAGAACACTAGAAGGGAGAGTTCCCCCAAACATGGAATAATAATCCAGTATATTTACAATAGTGTTTATTATGAGCCAGGCTCTTGAAGAGGACTTCTCAAGCACTCTCACTTTGTATGAATTCGCACAGCTCCTTGAAGGAGGTACAATGTTTATCTGCACTTTGCAGAGGAAGAAGTGAAGCGTAGAAGTGTTAGGCCCCTTGCCCAAGGTCACAGAGCTAGAGAGTGCCACAGCTGGGATCCCTTAACCAGGTCAGTGATTGTATGTCTCTAAAAAGGAAAGGGAGGAAAGTTTCATAAATTCTGAACAAACACTGGATTCAAGGGAAAAACATAAAAGAAAATTAATAATCAATTAAGGTAAACCTATCCATTCCTTGCTAAGAAATCTCACTATCATCAATACTAAGACTATCAGGAAAAAATGAAAAATGTTAACCTGATTACTTATTGTTTTCAAGCCAGTAATTTCCCATCAGGAATATGTTCTATTTATAATAAACAAAATCACCTTTACTTTTCCTGCCCTTCCTTTACCCCCACCTTTCTCTGTCTTTCTGCCCTGGGAACAGCTCTCTTGCCATAGACCCTCATAACCTGAAAGTGTACACTTGTGCGAAGTTTGTCTTCACCCCATCTTAGTCAGGAACACCTCCCAGCTGCACCTCTCAGCTGCTGAACCCATCACTGCCTGCAGAGGTGGTAAAACCACCCGAGACACTGACAGATCAGAGCCTCAGCATCTGGGCAGCTCCATGCCCCCTGACCTCACTTATGCTAGCTACAGCTTCTGAACCATTTCAAGGGACACTGACAGAGCAGCCAAGTTCATTGGGGTTGGGGCTGTCACAGTGGGGGTGTCTGGCTCTGGGGCTGAAATTGGGACTGTGTCTGTGAGCCTTATCACTGGTGATGCCAGCAGCCCCTCTCAGAAGCAACAGCTCTTCTCCTACACCATTCTGGGCTTTGCCCTCCCAAAGGCCACGGGGCTCTTTTGCCTGATGGTGGCCTTTCTCATCCTCTTCACCATGTGACAGAGCCCTCTCCACCTCCCATAGCCTTCTCACCTGCCCTACATGTTCCTTTTCCCATACCTCCCCAGGCAGCTTGGGGAAAGTGGTTGGCTCAGGGTTTGACAGAGGGAAGACAAATAAATACTGTATTAGTAAGAAAAAAAAAATAAACAAAATCAGATATGTGAACAAAGATTTATTTATGAAGAAGTTGATTAGTAATTATTATTGAAAAAATTAAAGTAGTATAACCCAATGACCAAAAATAGAATGAATACATAAACAGTGGCACAGCCATAGGAAACTATGAAGGAAATATATGTCAAGACAGAGCTGCATCTAGCTACCATCCCAAGATATTTTTCTCAAAGACCAAAGTTAGAAAGAAATAAACCAAAGCATTAACCTTGACTATTCGTGAGTGGTAGGATCATGGGTAATGTTGATCTCTTTCTGGTTTTTTGGTGTAAAATTTTAAATTCAAAAATTACTTTTACAAACTAAACTAAGGAGAAACTAAACAAAGGATCTATGCCCTTCATTTTGCAGATGGATGAATGTATATGTGTGTGGTTTATTAAAAACAACAAAGAGAACAACTAATGAAAGGATACAAATGAGATCACCTTTTAGTAGCTCCCTCTTGCCACTGAGAAAGTGGGATGAAGTGAACTAAGCGTATTCATTCAATATCCCTTATTAACCAAATTTATAGAATTATGATTGTATTGGGGTTTGCATGACTTCGAACATGACAGTGAGTAAAGCTAATTGCCCTCATAGAGAATTACGCCTGTCTTTGAAGTAGACGTTATCTTAATGAATCATAAAATTTTAAAACTGATAGTTTTTTTTTTAATTTAGGAATATAATAGTTGAATGACTCTGCAAATATTTGCTTATAGACTATTTATTTACTGTTGATTTTTTGAACACGAGTTTGCATTATCTGTGTATTTCCACAGGGTCAATAAGAAATTCTTTATCAACTTCATCTTACTTCAAAAGAACTATGCATTATATGCATTCGGTCCATTGATAACTCAGAGTTCTACAATGCCCGCTTTTGGTGAACTTTGGTATGCCAGAAGACATACAATATGTTACCATATATTTTCTTTTTATTTTAAGAAATTATAATCTTTCCGTGAGACTAATTTCCATTTCAGAAAGTTAAGCCATTTTTAGCAAAAACTTCTAGTCATTACACTTTATAAGACAAATTATGTTTTTATATTATATATATATTTTTAAAAATTTTATTTATTTATTTGACAGACAGAGATCACAAGCAGGCAGAGCGGCAAGCAGAGAGAGAAGTGGGGGAAGCAGGTTCCCTGCTGAGCAGAGAGCCCAATGCGGGGCTCGATCCCAGGACCCTGAGATCATGACCTGAGCCAAAGGCAGAGGCATTAACCCACGGAGCCACCCAGGCACCCCTTTATATTTAAATGAACATACATTTTACATAATTACAATACTGTGAAGATGAAGTATTTGGACATAGACATTCAAAAGCACTTCTTAGATGATTTCTGCATTTATGATCCAATTTTAGTATCTGTATAGTCTCACTCCTATTGACAAGTTAAATTAATATCCTGATGTTATATATTTAGATTTTTGTTTCTAATTTGGGACAATATTATCTAAAATCATACTCTTCATCACTCCTTATTCTTATTTCAAAGCCTGAACTTTTAGACCATCATTATGTCCTGCTTACTACATACTTTCTACTTTCTCCACATCTTTATGGCTCTCTTGTTCTTAGATATTTTTACTTCAAATATAACATTTCTTTAGAATTACTACTAGAAAGTGATGTATTTAGACAAAAATATTTATAGATTGCATCAGTCAGGATTCAACCAGAGAAGCAGAACCAACTTCTAAGATAGATGATAGATAGATAATGGATACATAGGTAAAAAGACAGATAATGATGATAGATAATCAGACAGATGATAAATAGCTTGAATATTCTTTGTCCTTTACAGTTCCATATCAGTTTTCATAAACACACACACACACCCCATTGGACCTTTTTTTTTTTTTTTAATTTAATTTATTTTGAGGGGTGCCTGGGTGGCTCAGTCAGTTAAGTGTCTGCCTTCGGCTTGGATCATGATCCCAGGTCCTGGGATTGAGTCCCACATTGGGCTCCCTGCGCAGCAGGGAGTCTGCTTCTCCCTCTGCCTCTTCGTCTCTCTCTCTCTCTCTCATGCATAAATAAATAAATAAAATCTTAAAAGAAAATTTTATTTTTTTGGAAAGAGAAACAAAGGGCATGAGCAAGGGGAGGGACAGAAGCAGTAGGAGAGACAGAATCTCAAGCAGACTCCACATGGAGTGTGGAAACCTACGTGGGGCTCGATCTCACAACTGAGATTGTGACTTGAGCTGAACTCAAGAGTCATCGGCCTAACCAACTGAGCCACCCAGGCACCCTCACAACTACTGGAATTTCGATTGGGATTGCTTTAATATATAGATCAATTTGCAGATTTGATATCTTTGCAAAATGGAGTCTTCCCATCTAGGAATGTTTTATATATTTCTGTTCATTTAGGTCCTCTTATTAATATATTTCCATATTATTTAGTAGTTTCTGTACAGAGATCATGTGCTTATTTTGTCAGATTTATTTCTAGGCATTTGATACTTATTAAAAGTGATTTCTTTACAAAATTTCATTTTTTTATGTATTCATTATTTTTACATAGAAATACAGTTAATTACACACACACACATACCCATATATATATATATGTATATATATATATATATGCTTACATCCAGTGATCTTGTTAAATTTACTTATGAATTCTAACAGCTTAGCTGTAGATTTTGGAATACCTATATTTACAATTCATGTCTTCTATAAACAATGAGAGTTTCTTCTTTTTAAATTTTGTGTCTTTTTTTGTCTTTCTGGTCATCTTGCATACTTGATTCAAATCTTGTTTTCAGTCTTTCAATGGAATCCTGCAATTTTCTTAAATAGGTATTATATTTTCTTATTAGAATTATTCTTGGGACTTAATGAGTCCATTATAAATAGGGTATTTTTTTAGCCATCACATTTTCTTTCTTTTCTTTTCTTTTTTTTTTTTTTAACAAAGATTTATATATTTATTTGACAGAGAAAGGACAAGCAGGGGGAGGAGCAAAGAGAGAGGAAGACACAGGCTCTCTGCAGAGCAAGGAGCCTGATGTGGTGCTCTGTCCCAGGACCCTGGGATCATGATCTGAGCCCAAGGCGGACGTTTAAAAGACTGAGCCACCCTGGTGCCCTGCCATTACATTTTCTAACTAGTTACTGGTAGGATATAAGAAAGATGTTAATTTCTTTTTCCTCTTCTTCTTTTTTTTTTTTTCCCTGTGTATAATGTGTCCAGTCACATATTGTGACCTAAAATTTCTTATTAATATAAGAAGCATTTATTTGATGTCTTTTGATATTTGAGGGATATAATAGTTGGGGGGGGGGGAAGATGCTTTTCCCTCTTCCTTGTCAAGAAGTAGAATTCTTAATTCTGTTTAATGTCTAATTGCATTGGCCTAAATTTCTGGACAAATTCTAAATAAAATTGAACAAATAAACATCCTTATTTTGTTGGTGATTTTGTAAAGAATCTTTATAGAGGGGCACCTGGGTGGCTCAGTGGGTTAAAGCCTCTGCCTTTGACTTGGGTCATGGTCCCGGAGTCCTGAGATCGAGCCCCATATCGGGCTGTCTGCTCCGTGGGGAGCCTGCTTCCCCCCTCTCTCTCTGCCTGACTCTCTGCCTACTTGTGATCTCTGTCTGTCAAATAAATAAATAAAATCTTAAAAAAAAAATCTTTATAGAATCTCATCATTATGAATCATGCCAATTCTTTAAGATATATACACTTCATTATAAAATGGGATCATCTATTATTTTTCTCACAGATTTTTTTTTCTTTTAAAAAAGAACAGATATTGAAAATTTCATGGGTTTCTTCATAATCCACTGAGAAGTTCTTAAGGCTTATGATTTGACCAGTTAATTAGATACCCTGCTATATTTATTATCTTCTCATTTTGAAAGTGTTTTATTGTCCCGCTGGATTATTGCTCCCAGTATTTTACTTACTTTCATATCTATATTCATAAGAACACTTAGTCTAGCACATTTTAAGTAACATGTACATTCTTTTTTTTTTAAGATTTTATTTATTTATTTGACAGAGAGAGATCACAAGTAGGCACAGAGAGAGAGAGAGAGAGAGAGAAAGGAAAGCAGGCTCCTTGCTGAGCAGAGAGCCTGATGCGGGGCTCGATCTCAGGACCCTGAGATCACAACCTGAGCTGAAGGCAGCGGCTTAACCCACTGAGCCACCCAGGCACCCCCATTCTTTTTTTTTAAATGACTCATTTATTTTAGAGAGAGAGCACAAGCAGGAGGGGCAGAGGGAGAGGGAGAGAGAATCTGAAGCAGATTCTGCACTGAGCCGGATGCAAGGTTCGATCTCAAGAGCCTGAGATCATGACCTGAGCCTAAACTAAGAGTCTGATGCTTAACTGACTACCACCCAGGGGACCCAACATGTGTGTTCTTAATAACATATTGCCTTATAATAACCAGGGCATTGTAAGAATACTATAATTTCTTGAAAAATAAAAACAGTGTTCAAGGACAAGACAGAAAAAAAAAAAGAAACTCTATTTTATCACCAAACTAAAATGTGTTTCAGAATTTAAAAATAATACATCTTCTTATCATAAATTCCCATTGCATAAAAAATGTTCATGCTAGGCAAGGCTTTTATAAAAACATCAAAGGAGGAGATAAATATATTTGGGTTTGAGACTTAATAAATTTCTTCCATTTAACATGCACAAAACATACACGTGTGGAATATGTTCCCATGGAAAATCTGTCATTTCCCAGCCATACCAACTTTGGCAAATGATTTAATATCATCAGACTTCAATTTCGTCAACTATAAAACAGTTAGAACAATGCCATCTCTAATTGCCTCACTAGGTAACTATGAAAATAAAATGAGATAATGCATATGAAATTGTCTCATAAACCATAAAGACCACAGAGTGCTGTAGGACATGGTGGGTCTGAGTTATTGACCATAAAATTTCAGTATCTGCCCATGTCACATGCCTAAAATCAGGGAGAGAAACTGTTGCAAATAGAATGAAAGGCTGAGCAGCGAGAAAAAGGACAAAGTACATTTACATAATATTAAAAGATTCATCAGACTAATTATTTCTCTCTCTCCCAATATTGGGGATATCAGTACTAAACCTACATTGATCCTGTTCCATGGCCTCTCAGGTTCTTGCATTCCTTACTTGCAATAATCGTGTACTTCATCTCATTTATCTTAATAATAACTTCACATTTGCCGAAGTCTCACCTTAAAGCGTCGTAAGCTCTGACCACCATCCTAGTATTTCAAGACTCTTTCTTCTGTACCAATGCCAGGAACTCTTCAACCCGGCGCTTTCCTCCAATAGACCAATATTCAAGCCCCTCATATTCCTCTATTCCTTCCTTATGTCTTAGATTTCATTGCCTGCCACTAAAAACATTGCTTTGCAAATACCCTCCACTCCCTTACTCCTCTCTCCTGTCATTGCTTGCTCCAGAAAACTGAATTCCAAGTCTGTTTAAATTTAACTCACTGCTGCTTTCATGCCTGCACCCACTGGAAAACTAAAAGTGAGCCTGTTGTAAATTAGCCTCATTTTAAATTGTTGGTGATAAGCCTCAACTGGGCCTCCTTCAGTTCTTTTGGCTTGTCCTCAATTCTTCAAGAATGTAACTAATTTACATCCCCTTCTCAAAACTGCAATATCTACTCTTGTTCTCACATTTATCTGATAACTAGTTCTTATTTCACTGAGGAAAAAAAAAAAAGAACTTTCATATACTTTTAAACCACATCAGTAACCTACTGGCTAGTGTAATCATTATTTGGGTCTTTTCTCTTGTTACGATCTAAGGCCAAGTCACCATTTGGATGCAAGATTCCAACTCTTTGACCTGCTAAAGGACAGCACATCTGATGATTTCCCCCCTGTAATTCTCAACCATTAAAAATATTCATTTCCGACATTTTACGGTAAAATTCGGTGAAAATATTCTCTCTCTTGGCTGATTCCACTTGTCTTTCTCCCGGTCTCTTCTGAACCCACTCCAGTCAGGCTCTATGAAAACTGCCCTTTGCCTTCACCTCCAGGTTGCCAAATACTAATGACTATTTCTCAGTCCTCTCTCAGCAACACTGGACACATTTAATCAGCCAGTCCGTTTCAGGGGCTGTTCTAAAACAATCTGGAATATTCTATTCTCCACATTCCAAAGTAAAATGTAATCGTCCAACTAAATAGCATTTTCGAAAGAAGCAGTCAAAATTGGATATATTTTCAAAAGATTTTATTTATGAGAGAGAAAGAGAGAGAGAGAGATGGGAGAGATGAGAGAGAGAGAGATGCTTAACTGACTGAGCCACCCAGGTGCCCCCAAATTGAATATGTTTTTAATCCTCAGCTGACCATCCGTCTTTATCCTCAACAGGGGCTTTTATGATCCACTGCAGGGATTACGACCACCTCGACTGTGACCCTATCTAAAATCCGAAAAACAAAATTTGATCCACAGTGTAGATGACCTCTACTTATTATGTTTATCAAATTTTCATTTTTCCAGAACCTTTTTATTCAGACTTGAGCATCAGTCACCGAAGTTTTTATCTCAGGTACTTTCGAGTACTGCTCTGCCTCAACCATAATTACCCTGTCTGAAGGCCTCAATTTATAAAGTGTTCGCTTGCTTAGTGCTTATGACGTACATGTCACAGTTCAAGTACTTGACGGAGAAAAATATTAAATGAAGTGCACTTGTTTTGAAGATAATTTCATTTAACATCTCCAAAGCAGGGTATAATTAAGTTACTCTGTCATACAAAATGATGGAGGCTTTACATAAGTAACATCTGGTTATCCCAGCGATGGAGCAAGAGCAGGACAGCCCTTGGCAAGAAAGGTCTGCAAACTCAGTCCACACAGTATGATGACAGGCCTGCAGGATGACGACGGTAAGAGCTGAGACAGGAAAACACCTGGAAGATGGATCAAACAAGTCCTTGCAGCTCCTAGCATGCATTTCAGTAGCATTAATGTATAGAAATTAATGATAAGCACTTATCTATCAGTCCCGTAGTCAAATTGCTTTTCTATGTCCAGATAATGGTAGGTCAATGAGCACATCTCTCAGCAAGTGCTCAGTAAAATGTAACTACTGTTTAAAGACCACATTTAATTCAAATAAGAGATTACGTTTAGCCTATTCATTCATTTAATAGTACCACAGTGATTTAAAAAAAAAGTCAGGGTCCCTATAACAAATCAATATGATTGTTATTTCCTTAAAAACTCTTGCACGGATTTTAATGAAATCAGATTTGCAACAATGACCTTAAAATGTCAGAGTTGGCCTTTGTAAAATAAATGTGCTATTAAAAATATTAAATCATTGCCTCCCTTTTTGGAAAGCCGAGTCAAGTTGTGTTTGCATGAATCTATTGTTGGAGGGTTTTTGTTTTTGTTTTTGTTTTTGTTTTTTACAGAACATACTGTTGCTTGATCTACATGTCAACAAGGAAAAAAAGAAAGTTTTATGTATGTACTTTTTTGTACATTTATCAGAATTGTTCTTTAAGTCATATTGTTGATCTTCTTGACTTGAAACCATTTTGAGGGCTGTTACCAGATTAACTCACCTAATTAGTATTTTATGACAGCATTTTTATTTTTTAATTTTTTAAAATTTTTACTTTTTAAAGATTTTATTTATTTATTTATTTGACAGAGAGCAAGAGATCACAAGTAGGCAGAGAGGCAGCCAGAGGGGGAGGGGGAAGCAGGCTCCCTGTTGAGCAGAGAGCCCAATGCAGGGCTGGATTCTAGGACCCTGAGATCATGACCTGAGCTGAAGGCAGAGGCTTAACCCACTGAACCACCCAGGTGCCCTATTACAAAATTTTTAAAGCAAGAATTTATTATCATTTATTAAGCATTATTAAACAAGCAAATTTAAATCAAGTAAGCATTTGTTAATGACAACTATGGATTAGTCACAAGGTCTGTGTCCTTTAGAGAAAACAGATACAGAAGCAAAAATGTCACAATAATATGCTAAAAGCTGAAATTCAGAGACAGAAGCATGATGAAGTAGTATATAACCCTGACTGGGAGTTCAGTTATAGTTTCCTCAAGCAGATATGCCCAAAATAGATCTTGATAGACACGTTCAATATAGGAAGGGGATGAAAATGAACAGTTTTCTGGGCAGGGGGAACAGCAGGAACAAAAGCACGAGGGTGTGAAATAAGCATAGGAGGGTTTGCCCTTGGTCTCCGTAAATAATTGTAATCCATGAAATGGTTAGTGGTGTCTGGGGAAGGAAGCTAAGGGATTTTCATAGAAGCTTTTACATGATACATTGAATGTTAAAGAGCTTGGTTTTTAAGGAGATTTAAAAAGGAATTAGAACCACAGCTACTGTAGTATATAAAGGCTGGGTGTAAGTGAGACAAAACAGAAGACTCAAAAATCTTTCGTGGTTACCTTTCTCCCATAGTAGCAATTCTCAGCCTTTTTGGTCTCAAGACTTCAAACTCTTACAAATTATTGAGGATACCTAAGTGCTTTTGGTTATGTGGGCTCTGTCTGTCAATATTTACAGCATGTGAAATTAAAACAGAAATTTAAAAATTATCTATGAGGTTTAAAAAATAGTAATAATGTTTAGCCCATTATATAACAAGTAAACACATTTTTTAAAAAGTATTTTTTCAAAATATAATAAATAAATACACAAACAAGTATACTTGTGGCTTTTTGTTCTGTTATGTTTTGCATTTTTGCAAATAGCTTTAATTCCTGGCTTAAAAGAAGACAACTGGACCCTACGTTCTTCTATAATGCCATCTGTGGTTATATGTCATTTCCGTTAAGTGTATAAAGAAAACTCATTCTCACACAGATAATGTATTTGGAAAAGGGGGGAGTGTTTTAATAACCTTTACAGATAATTATAGATATTATTCTTTGATATTACCCTATTACTCAACTATAGTAGTTTCTTAAAGGTTAGTTGTAATGTGGAATCCAAAACAATGTCAATATACCATTACATTAAGATCCACTGGTCTATTTCACAGTTCGAATGGATCTTTCATCCCTGCACGATTTTGTAACATCATGTATTTATTACTGGATAAATATTTGGTCACCAAGGTATACTAGTCTCTCATCTTGACACATTTCATTACACATTATCAAAAAACTGCATTTGTTAATATCACCATTGAGCCCATCAGAAAATTCTTTAGGAATTGAAAAGTGACCAAGCTCATGGTGACAGTATATGTTTTCCAAAATTCCACTTTTTGCTTGAAAGCTCAAATTTCATCAATGGCAATAAATACTGTCAGTTGTTTTCTTTTAAGTGACAAACTCACTCCATTTTCAAGGAAATATCTGCCATATACCCAAGTTTGAATAACCATAATTTATGTCAGTCATTTCCTCAAGCAAAGACAGCATTCCATGAAAAAAGCAGCTAGTTCAGCTTGCAACTCAATCTCATAAGAGTCTTTCCTTGAAAAACCATCCTACTTTGGAAGTTTAGAAGCACTTCTTTTTTCATCATGTAGAAACCCAGTAAGTCAAGATTTAATGAAATTAGTAATTCTGTTTCATCAATAGCACTCAACTGCAATTGATTTTTTTCCCCCTAAATTTAAGTGCATGGTGGTGAAGAATATGGTGACTAATAGCACAATTTTGGTGTCAGTGTCTTGATTCATGTTAAGGCACCCCCAGCACTTACCTGCAAATACTCTTGCATCAATAATGCAAATGTCAAGCCAGTGAAGAAGACAAGTGATATTTTAGTATTATTATGAAAATAATCTTTACTTCACAGATACCTAAAATATTTTGGGGACCTCCAGATGTCCTCAGGCCACACTTGGGAAAAATGCCATGCCAAAGCCTCAAGCATACATTCCTATGCCTGACATCCAAAAATCATCTGGTTCCTCTGCACTCAGGTTTATACCACTGGCGCCTCCCTCTGGTGCTTTGGACCAGAAATGAATTACACCACAGACCTTCCTGGTTCTGCAGCTTGCAGATGGCCTATCAGGGGACTTCTAGGCCAATTCCAATAATAAATCCCTTCATATATCCATATGTCTAGATCTAGATCTAGATATCTTACTGGTTCTGATTCTCTGGATAATCCTGACTAATACACATGCTATTTGTGATTTTTCTTTGGGAATTAGAACTATCTCCTAAACTAAACTGTAAAATCTCCAGAGGGGAGGACTGTCTTATAGTTCTTCCTGCTTTACTATGTATAGTACTCAACCCAGAGTTGAGCATATAATAAGTAATGATATTCATAATATTTTGAATTTTACAAGTCAATATTTTAAAAGTAGTTCACAGATATGCATGTGCCTCTATGTATGTAAATATCCTTATGTGAGGTATTTTAATATAAATTATTTTTAAAATATCTTTTTGGGGTAATTAATAAATATCAAAGATGTACTTAGCTAATATAGACTATCAGTTTATAAAGCAACATACAAATACAATGATAATGTAGCTACATATAGTGGAAAGGAAACTGGACTGGGAGATAGAAAATCTACATTTAAGTATACACACAGCATAGACCTAGAAAACCTTATGGATATAGAGCAGCCACAAAACTTGGGTCCCAGCGCCTTTAACAGCAAAATGCTCCCCTTTACAAACGTGATATGTAAATGAGAAATTTCACGAGAATTTTTCTTATAAGTAAAGTAGTATTCAAATGCAAGCTTTTGATGTTCACTGTTACCTTGAGACTTGCACAGTAATTGCAAATTAGCATCGGGCATAAGATGACCAGATGGAGTCATGCACAGCACGACAATTAGGAGCACTGGACACGTCAACGAGGTATCTTTGAGCTCTGTTATACATCTAAAAAGTACAATCCAAAATACAATCCAAAAATAGCTGAGATACACCATACTCCATTCAGAGGACGACTTGAATACTGATTAAGAAATACGTGCGTACACATCTCACAGGGCACCTGTGCCAGGCGGCAAGCCTTCACGGTCCGGTGTTAGCAGCCTCACTCTGGAAGCCTTCAGGAATGACAAGGCTCTGAAGAGGTGACACAGATTTATACAGAGCGCCACAGAAAGATTTCATAAAAACCATTGGGTCTCTCTTTTCTCCTTTAAAGTTTTACCCCCACCCTCTGCAACTCTTGCCTCTCTCTTTAAAAGCATGCCTTGTCCTAGTCAATTCCTCCCCGCCTACTCAAGTTCTCACTTCACCCTGCCCCTGCTAAGAGCTCTTTCCCCCATTCTGATTGCTGTCCTCTTGATGATGATAGCAGTAATCTGTTGCGTAGATCTTCCATCTTATACATAAAATCCTGGAGACGAAACAGTGGAAAGTGAGGCCTTAGAGAGTTTTTGTAGTCACAGCCGCACATCTGGACCCAAGTATAAGCCTGTAACATTTCTTAAAATTAAGATGGGGAAAAAAAGAGCCTCACAGAATATGAACTATGCAGTGGGCAAATGCTCTGGGCTTCCTTTTGTGTAACTGGGTAAGTAGGGGAGATAGCTGGCGTTTTCAGAGGTCTTCGTGGGAATGGGTCCTCGTGGACGCTATACATAGCCTCTTATCTCTGCTTCCTTACCTGGCTCAGACACCGTTTTCCCTCACCCCTACACTCCCTGGTATTTCTTCTCAAATAAACTGTCTACACTCAGGTCTTTGTCTCCTCTTCAGCTTTCAGGGAAACCCACACTCAGATCATCACCATCTTCTATGAAACATGCACTATATTCCAGGATCTGTACATAGATGACATCCAGTGCTGGAATAATGCTGGTAGAGTCCCCATTTTAAAGATAAGGAAATGGTGATTTAGAAAGATTCATATGCTCAGAGCCACATAGCTAATGTATAACAGAACCAGGGTGTGAGTACCTTTGGACCATCCAACTCCAAAGTTATATAATGTACACTGTATACTATATACTATGCTGTACCAACGTTGTCAAGAGTCACAAATATGAATAACTTCTCTATGCAGTGCCCTTGGGAGGAACAGTTCAAGTGATTAGGAAAGTTTGTTTAATCTGTTTACTCTATCCACTGTGAAGTCTGAGGTTGAGAGTTTCTAACCAGATTACTTTATCTTGAGAGTTCAAAAGTAAGCATTGCTCTATAAGTATTCGTACCATTTTATGGGTTTCATAAAACTATATACTATTTCACAGAAACATAATTTCCTTTTCCATAGACCCTAGATAATTTTCTCAATGTAGCCCATCTTCTTGTTTTATTTTACCAAAACTTAATTCTGCACTATTATAAATGTTCCAAAAAAAGACTAAGTCTTAAAATAGTGTGTTTCTATTATCTTCATTTTATAGGCAAGTACAATGGAATGGATATTGTTGTTTGTCATTTGAATTTTCATAAATACTTGATGTGCTTCTTTCAAGAAGCTTCAGTTTAGGAAAGGGATTACTCACAAATTTAGAGCTTGCATTTTATAAGTATGTAAATGTAAATGTACAGAACTTAACAACTTTTACAAAATTTCATACTGTTAGAAGTAATGGGGCATCATACAAACGACAATCAACTGGAAATGAAGAGCATATGAATTCCTCTTATTATTCCTTTCCTACAGTCCATGAGCATTTGGTCAATTTATTTTTTTTTTATTCTTAGCCACAAGTGTCTTATTTGCAAAATAAGGTTAATAATCAGAAAGACCATTGAAAGAATAAAATAATGGTTGGAAATAACTTAAGAAATAGAAGATAATAAATCAGTGGATGTGATAAGATTCTCTTTCCAGTCTAGCCTTCAATAAATTTCAGAATATTTTAATCATATATACAGATTATATATGTTTCCACAAGGCCCACCTTCCTGTTTGCTTGTCTTTTTGAATTGATGTCTAAATATTAGGGAAGTTGACTTCAGAGAGGAATAATAAAACTATCCTTTCTTTCATTGTATAGTATTAATTATGCCAGATCTCCATAAGCTTTAAAAAATACAATAATTGGGTGGCATCTGGGTGGCGCACTCTGTTAAGTGACCAGCTCTGAGTTTCCGCTGAGGTCAAGGTCTCAGAGTCATGAAATCAAGCCCTGCATCAGGCTCTGTGCTGAGTGCGGAGTCTGCCTGGGATTCTCTCTCCTTTTCCCTCTCCTTCTGCCCCCCCCCCCATTCTCTCTCTCTTTCCCTCTAATAAACTAATCTTTTAAAAAAATACAATAATATCAAATTAGCTTTTATAAAGCTCTTTTTATGTGTCAGGAACTGTGCTAATAACTTTATATTCATTATCTTCCTTTAGTTTAATCCTAATACTACCAACAAGTCAGATCTTATTCACATTTTATACGTGGTGAAACCTGAGCTACAAAGGGGATAACTGACGCACAGCACTGGTGTCATGCAGCAAATCTCACAGCCAACCTCCATCCTCGGTTTCTCTCTCCTGAAGCTTTGCTTTTGCTCCATCATCTCATGCTGGCTCTTCATTAATATTGTTGAGTCTTAGCAACTATATTGTGGAGGCCGAGAAAATTAAGGCCATCCCACCTCAAGTTTAGCTGATGTCGGAAACAGGGGCAGAAGAAAATCATTAAAATTCCTTACCTACTGACAAGCCCTTGAAACAGACAGAGTAGTTCTCCCCTGGGGACTTAACTGCCCTCACCTTGAGATTTTGCTAAGGACAATCCTAGCCTGACCAACCTCCTACCCCAACAGGTCCGACCAGGATCCTGTAAGTCTACTTTAACAATTCCTTTATCTCTAAACCTCCAAGATAGGGTCAAGAATCATTCCCAAGTATATGGCCCACTGATATACATCTAAAGGGTCTCATGAGAAGATTTTTATTATTGGTAATAAATAACCTTTCTCCCAACAATAGCTAGCCCCTCAAGGTCCTGGAGACCTTACTTCCAAAAATCCTTGGAGACTTATATCATCCATAATCCCCTTTGTCCTCACCCACCGCCGAGTCCACCCCTACTCTGCCTTTAAAAACTCTGACTGTAATCTGGTTCGGGGTCCAAGTCCCTACTCCGCTGTGCCGGGTATACTTGAGCCCGTGCTTAAGCTTGTCAAATAAACCCTCGTGTGATTGCATCGGTGCTTGGCTCCTTGGTGGTCTCTTGGATGCAAAAACTCGGGCATAACAATATGGCAATATTACTAAACAAAATCATTTTCATAAAGATTAGATTGAACTAATATTGAACTTAGGTAGTTTTACTATAGGGCAATCACTGGTTTTATAGATTAAGATGTAGACAGACTCATGGATCGGTATTTCTTATACATAAATCTCCAAATTGAGTAATTCTGTCAGGAGGACCTCTTTTCCTAGGCAAAGCTGACATACATACGAGAATTCTGAAGATCTGTTACTCAAAATAGCGACAAACAGAAATCACAGATTATTGATTTTAATGATAAACCCATTTGAATACTGCCTGAAATGCTTCTTAAAGTCCATAAAGATACGTTTGCTAGGATAAATATAAAGTGTGCCTAAAAAGGCACCGGTCTGTAGGAGGAGAAGGAAGTATTGGGAAGTACTGCTCATTTACTGATGTTGCTGGAGAAAGTTGTAGAGGGCTTTTTGTTTGTTTTCTTTTTACTAGAAAGTGGATACAATTTTTTCATCTAATAAAATTGTTTCATGATGAAATCCTCTCTCCTCCCCCAAAAAGGGGGGGATCAAAAAGCATCTGACTTTAAGAAACCAGGGGCTCTGTTACAAAATGTAACAGTAGGACTAGCAGCAGGAGAGACGGGGCCAAGTTCCAGGTACAGAACACAGAACGTCTGCCACACGGAGTGGGGAGAAGACAGAGCTGCAGGGGAGGGGCAGAGCGGAGCACAGTGATCACAGGACCTAGGAGACACTGGCTCAGAGACATTGAGTGAAGTTTCTCCCAGACAGGGAAAAGAGGAGCATGTACTGACAAGATTAACAGGGATGTGAAGAGAGTAATGATCATCCTTCCCTGAAGAACGGATTTTAGCGGAAGGAGGGGCTGAGCTGTAGAAAAAACTCCTATGGCAGGCTCCGTGTGAGAAGAAAATGAACAGATGCATGCGTTAGCACAGGTTTATAGCTGTGCTGCTTTTTAAATTTTAATTTGTTTTGTTTTTCATTAGTTTTCTTTTGTAATTAAAATATAATCAACATACAATGTTATATCAGTTTCAGGTATACAATATGATTTCACAATTCTATACTCAGTGCTCATCAACCTAAGTGTACTCTTAATTCCCTTTATCTGTTTCACCTTCCCCCCACACACCTCCCATCTGCCAACCATGTTTGTTCTCTGTATTTAAGTGAGGTGGGTTTTTTTTCTTCATCTCTTTCTTCTTTGTTTGTTTGTTTCTTAAATTCCACATATGAGTGAAATCATATGGTGTTCGTCTTTGTCTGACTTATTTGTCTGACTTAGCATTATACCCTCTAGGTCAGGGGCAAATGGCAAAAGCTCATTCTTTTTGATGGCTGAGTAATATTCCAGTACACCACACATGTGCGTGCGTGTGCAGGCACACACACACACACCCCACATCTTTATCCCTTCATCTATCAATGGGCACTTGGGTTACTTCCATATCTTGGCTACTGTAAATAATGCTGAATAAGCATGTGGGTACATACATCTTTTCAAATTAGTATTTTCATTTTCTTTGCGTAAGTACCTAGTAGTGAAATTACTGGGTCATATGGTAATTCTAGTCTTATTTTTTTGAGGAACCTCCGTACTGTTTTCCACAGTGCCTGTGTCACTTTCCATTCCTACCAACAGCGCATGAGGGTTCCTTTTTCTCCACATCCTCACCACCACTTGTTATTTCTTGTCTTTTTGATACTAGCCATTCTGACAGGTAGAAGAGGATATCTCACTGGGGTTCTGATTTGCATTTCCCTGACAATGAGTGGTGTTGATGGGCTGCTTCTGACTGAGGCAGCTTTACTGAGTAGAACATCTGAAGTTTTGCTCCATCTGTGACTTTGATCACATCTCCAACCTCTATCGGGCTGCTTTTGCATTTTCTAAGTTAGACTAATAGAGGACATCTCAGAGTTTTTAACAGCCAACTCTACATGGAGATCTCCCTAATCTGTCTCTAATCCGGAGACCTCCCCGTGTTTCCCCCGAGAAGATGGAGTCATTTATCTGATCTATAAGGTTAGGCAAAGGCACTAAGAATGCACAACTCAGCTACTTCTAGCCTCTCTTTTTGCAATCGGTTGGCTGTGGGAGACACATTCTTCTCTCTGTGACTGCTGTCATGAGGAATGACCTCCCACAGCATGACTGGCAGGGGAAATCTCAGCTCTGCAGACCTGCTCTCTCTCTTGCACAGTCTCAAGAACCAGACGTGGCCAGTGGGGGAGGGAAGAGTGTTAGGAAGTCAGCACTCAGCTCTCAGATCCAAGCCGTATTCTGTAATACATATATACTGTAATGAAGATGATCATTCTCTTATTTATTTATAAGTCTGTATTAATCAAGCAATTAGTTTGGTATCTATAGGAAGAGAGGAGCCTATTTGTGATTCTCATATAATAACAAGTCTTTTGATATAAATTATTATAAGTTGTCATCATTTTTTAAAGAAGCGATCGAGTCACCAGCTCAGATAGACAGGCACAGTACTTAAAACTTAGTATTATGTAAACTAAAAATCATTTCAAACACTCTTCGAGAATGTCTGCTAATTAGTCACATGTGAATTATCAATGTCATAGACTTGATTCTAGTGATTTTTAGAGTACCTTTAAGAGCCCAATCCCTCGACCACATCATAAATATTCCAGTCTCTGTTCATAATTTATACTTGTATCTCTTTAAAAAAACAAAATCAGCAAAATATAAACCAATAGTACAGTAGCACAGTAATTGTTTGTAAGCACATAGATTAGACCTCCTTAAGAAAACTCTTGGGGAAGACAGGTAAATACATACTACACATGGTTTTCCTTTACTTTCAAAGAACCCGTAGTACGTTTCTTAATGGATCACCCACTAAATAAATAAATAAATAAATAAATAAATAAAGTAGAAAGAAAGAAAAAAAGAAAGGACTAAAATCTTCACAAACAGAACTGTTATACATTTGAATGCCACTGCCATTGATTAAAAGTATAGAATTTCAAACTGCACTTCTCTTGAAAACATGTTGCTACTTTGTTGGCCTAGATTACTAAAATCACAAAATGAAATGTTTAAGAATGTACAAAATCCAGTTCCCTCAAAGCAAATTGAACACTGGAAAATACTATATATATTTGGTGAAAACAGATGACTGTTGAATTAAGTCCACGATGCTCAATTAAGTTCACAGCATAAATAATTTCCAGTGAGCATTTACAATGGACCTTTTCGAATAACAAAAACACGAAGTTAAAAATCAATTAAACAAATAGGAAAATACAACCTTTGTATATAACTGTTTATTCTTTCAAGTGGTTACAGCCCATTAATAATAAAAACATTTGCGAATGGTGCTACAGCACTGGGGCAGAGACTGTGGCTCTTGCCAAAAGGTCAGGAAAGAAGTAAGAATATGACAGTCGCGCAGCAGGACTCACAGAGCTATCTGAAAACACGCGGGCTCCAAAGCAGAGGTCAGTCGGTGGAGGGCTTTAGAACAGAGAGCTGGGCGAGAGCCAGCTTAGCCAGCCAAAGTCTGCTCATGACTAAATGGCAAAATCAGAGAGTGGAAATGTAAGTAGGAATGAAGAGGATCCAAATATTTTAGAACTAAGAAAAGTGGGTAGATTAAAATCTATTAATCAGAAGATGCCATTTAAAGTGCAGTGATGACAGTACAGCAATCAGAACAGATTTGACACGTGGAAAAGGATCACAGGTCTTGATACTTTTTCATTCTAAGTTTGATAATTGGCTGTATTTGGCGTAGGAACCAGATATCCAGGACCTTAAAAGTAGAATAATAACTGGGATCCCCAAGTGGAAGAAGGGAGTGTATGAATAGACAGGGCTTGCTGAGTAATAAGAATTTCAAATTATTTTATCACTCAGTCTTTGTGATTAGGGGTTCTTAAAATATCAGAAGTTGTGTTAGCAGAGAGAGCACCCATCAGCTAAATCATGATACTGAGAACTAATGTGTGAAGATTAGTCCAGCCTCTTCATGTGATGATTATCCACAAATATCCTGGTAATGAATATCAGCAAATGCACTTACATCTTTGTGCTCCATTGAGAATGCATGAAATAGGATAATATTAAATACCAGGGACGTAGAATGAATTTAATAAGTAAAGGGAATAGTGATTATGGCCAATTTCAGCATAAGGAAGGAATGAAGAGTGGCACAATGTCAGTATTTCCCCCAAATTAAAAAAAAAAAAAGGAGCAGCACGTGGAAAGAAGATGGAGGCACAGGTGGGAAAGGAAGTGTTCCTGATTATACAGCTGTGTACTAGGCTATCGGTGTTTTGCATTTCTCATTTGGTATCTCTTCATTTTCATAAGAATCTTATAAAACTGTTCAAAGATAAGGAAACTTGCATGCAGCAAGTATAAATGAGCTTCTTAAGTTAAAACACTGGATAGAGGGACCATCCTTCAAACCCGGGTATGTCTGTCTCCCAAATCCAAGTCCCTCTTTTTTCTTTTTAAAGATTTATTTATTTATTAGACAGAGAGTGGAGGGTGGGAGAGCAGAGAGGGAGAGGGAGAGAGAGAGAGTCTCAAGCAGACTCCCCGCTGGCTGAAGCAGTGTTTGATCAAAGGACCCTGAGGTCACGACCTGAGCTGAAACCAAGAGTCAGATGCTTAACCGACTAGCCACCCAGACGCCCCAAATCCAGGTCCTTTTCATCAGCACGTTGCCACCTAACTTGGCATTTTCAGGCTGTATCAGCCTGAACTTACTCATTTGTAAAGAGAGATTAAGCAGCTCTTGTCATCAGACAGACCCAGTCGGAACTGCCTCATCTGGACAGTCCCCTTGGCTTTGATGCCCTTGTCCCACTTCAACCTTTGTAACAAATCAGAAATTGATTTGACGTCTTAACATTCTTCTGGGTGGAATATTTTCTGTCCCTTCTGAAGGAATCACAATACCTCTGTAATTGGTATATGTGAAACTTGAGAGTTTCTACCAGAATATGGGGTTGAAGCTATATGTACTGAAGTAGAAATAAGAGTCTTAAATGATAACCTTTGTAACCTTCAACGCTGAGAGTGAGTGCCCGTCAGAAAGGGAGGGTGGTCCTGCAGTGAGATTAGCCGTGAGATAGAAGCACCCAGGGGTCAATGGCCGGTGGGGTTTAGGTAGGGACCTCATGCTTGTTGAGTGGAACACACAGTTCAAGGGAATGATCGGAACGCAAAGCAATAGATTTCTAGTTGAGGACCAGGAAATCAAGGCTAAGACAAAGAAGTCCCTTGAACTTGAAATGTGTCCTAGAGAAGACAAGAGACAATTTCTGGAAATTGAAAGAAGTTAGGCACAGAGCCCTCAGGGTTAGAGGATTTCATAATAAGAGGTGGGCTCTGAGGCCAACAACATTCTCAGGCTTTTCCACAGGACACCAGAGAGCTGAGTATAGGGAGGGACAGCTTTGCATACTAAAAGCTACTTTAAGAAACTCCTTTTTTTTTCTAATGCTATATTCTTGCCTGGGATATTTTCTCTTGTAAGAAAACAAAATAAAGCCTTGACTGTGCATGCATGCTGTACTATGTTGGTTAAAATAAAAGGAAGATGGAACCCTGGGCCAAAGAGAAGCCTGATCTTGGGGTCAAGACACAGTCATTAGCATCTTGACCTCTGAGCATTGGTGGGGGCTTCGGGAGATCAGCTTCCAGTAGGAGTGCCTGGTTTCCGGGGGCCCCACTGAATTAGACCTCATCTTGAGACACCCCTTTTTGGCACAAAGTGTTTTCTTCAGAAAACACTCATCGACATAGGAGACACAGTGTCTCCAGAAAAGGGGGTGGGAAATGGCACTGCTGGCTGACTCTATTGTTTTTGTCTGACTAATCAGTTGGCGATTAATATTAAATAATTTATAGCATAATTTACTTCATTTTTTCCACCTTCTGCCCTGTTTTATACTAACACATACACACTTCACTTTGGCAGTACCTATGAAAGATGAGCTCTAATGGACATAATGTAGCTATGGTGTCAAATTAGGCCTTTTATTACACGAAATTTGATTATGGGTCATAAATTATGTATTTACCTTGCATTAAGTGATGAAAGTAACTTGCTAATTAGAAGAAATCAAAGTTATTGACCTATAGTGAAATCTCTTCTACATTTACTGTTGGCATAAAATAGGATATCATGACGTGAATAGAGATGCATAATTTTGTTACAAGACAAGCTTTTTTTTAAAAGTTTATGGGAAAACAAATGTAGACCTCTCCTTTTTGGGAGAATTTATGGAAGATTTATTCATAATTCAGATTTATCATCTTTCAGGTTATGAAATTACGTTGCCTCCCAGCTACCAACCCACTCTTCTATATATGCTAATGGTCTATGATGCTGGGGCATCTTTGTAAACAACATTTCTTCTTGCCAGCTGGATTTCTGATTTGTTGTGCCAAGAGCAGGAGGGAGACTGGAAGGCCAGTTAAAAAAAGAGGGGATTTCCTCTTTCCTAAGAGTGCCCAGCAATGACCTCTACCAACAACAACATTTGGCTTGGTCTCTATTTCTTGTTTCGCTTCTAGAGTAGCCTCGTGTACTTTCGATAAAAATTAGCCAGCTGGGCAGCACTCTTCCTCAAAGGAATGAGTTCTAGGTCCAGGACACTCTTCTCTAAGCTCCTGAGGTACCAGCAGCAGCTGGGCAGGGCTCCCTTCTCAGAGGTCTGAGTTTCAATTCTGAAGAACCAAACTCCTGTGAGATCTGAGGTGCCAGCTTTGCCACACAGCAGACCCTTCCTGTGCCCCCACACCCAAAGTGTGAAGCATAAATCCACGGGGCCCCTCCCCCAGCTTCTAGGTTCTGATAACCCTAATTTTTCGCCTTTATTTCTCCAACCCTAAGGAGTAGTAGCTGCTTCTTGAATGTACTACTGTATTATTTCAGTGCTCCCTCTCACTTTTTATTGCCCCAAACCTTTGTAACCAACTCTCTCTCTCTGTCTCTTTTTTTTTTTAAGATTTATTTTATTTATTTATGAGAGAGAGAGAGAGAGGAAGCACGTGTGTTGGTGGGGGTGAGGGGTGGGGAGGGGATGAGTGATTCCATACCCTGCGCTGAGCCCCAACCGGGTCTCCATCTCACAAACCTGAAGTCATGACCTGAGCTGAAACCAAGACTGGGCTGCTCACTGACTGAGCCACCCAGGTACCCCTAACCAACTCTCTTTTAAATGTTTTCTCTGCTGTAATATCTAGAATTGTTTCTGTTTTCTTTCTGTGGACCCTGACTGAGCATAGTATGGGTATATCAAAAAGCTCCCTCTAACATAATTAGATTAAAAATGTCCCAAATTAACAGCTTTGATCTATCTAATATTTAACAGCTTTGCTGTTCATGTTTTTATTGTTAGTTTAAGTGGAACAGAGCACAGAACTAGGGCTGCCATCTTTGATAATTGGCTTGTTTACATCTGGGAACTCATTTCAATCTTTAACTTCATTTTTATTATTTTTGTGTTGATACATAAGGCAGATATATATGAAATATGCATAGAAAACATTAATCTTAGATTTACAACTGGATTAATTATATCTATAAATCTATATATAATCTCCAGATCTTGATGTAGCTCATTTCTAGCACCAGAGCCTTCAATCTCATAAGAACTCTCAATAGCAGATCTTTCTTAGTAAGGCAAGAACAAAGGAGAACACACTCATGTTAAGGCTCAAGATAGAGCATACAATATTTACTGGTATTAATACAAGGCTAGCAGTTTAACCATTTTATTCCCCCACTGAGCCACCCAGGTGCCCCCCACCTTTTTTTTAGATTTTGTTTATTTATTTGACAAACAGAGATCACAAGTAGGCAGAGAAGCAGGCAGAGAGAGAGGGGGAAGCAGGCTCCCTGCTGAGCAGAGAGCCCGATGTGGGGCTCGATCCAGGACCCTGGGATCATGACCTGAGTTGAAGGCAGGGGCTTAACCCACTGAGCCACCCAGGCACCCCAGTTTAACCATTTTAAATAAAAATTATAACGGATGGGGAGCCTGGGTGGCTTAGTCGGTTAAGCATCTGCCTTTGGCTTAGGTCATGATCTCTGGGTCCTGGGACCCAGGCCTGCATCGGGCTCCCTGCTCAGCAGGGAGTCTGCTTCTCCCTTTCCTCCTCCCCACCACTCTTGCTCTCTTGTTTTCTCTCTCCCTCTCAAATAAATAATACAAAAAATTATAACTGATATGATTGCTCTTCCCTCCCCCACTGTAAGTTAAACAACTTTGTTGATATCTTATGGCCATAGAGTTTAGGTACACTATATTGTGTTATCAATGGAAATCATGAAATATCATCCATTCTTTTACTCAGAAAAAAAAAAACTTAAAACATCTCTATTTTTTTTTAAGATTTTATTTATTTATTTGACAGATCGCAAGTAGGCAGAGAGGCAGGCAGAGAGAGAATGGAGGAAGTAGGCTCCCTGCTGAGCAGAGAGCCCAATGCGGGGCTCGATCCGGGACGCTGGGATCACGACCTGAGCCAAAGGCAGCGGCTTTAACCCACGGAGCCACCCAGGCGCCCCTTAAAACGTCTCTTTTGTGCCAAGCATCTGGTTAAATATTAAGGTTATCCAGATGAATCCAACCTAGTTTTTGTATGTGAGTATACTTCAGTCAAATGGTGAACATATTCACCTAAAGACTGGTACAGATTAAGTTTGACAGGAATAAGAAGAAGAAAAGAAAGAAGGATGTTATGGGGCCATAATTTTGGTGCTTTCCTGGCAAGAAGAATAAGCAACGTGTCTTTTAGAAAAAGCATGTTCAGGAGTAATAAAAAATTTAGAATGGCTAGTGCATCAGGAGGGATGTAGGCTTAGAAGAGAGAGCACTAGGAGGTTTGGACCTGAGGAAATCCATGAAGATTTTTAACCCAGAAGGCTTTCTTTTTTTTCCTTCCTTATTTTATTTTTTAGGATGGTAACAGTGGATGCAGAGTGGATGACAGACTTTAGGGGGCAAAGGACTAAGCAGTTAGGAGATTGATAGATTTTTGTTAGTTTAGGTGAGAGATAAGCCTTAAACCTACTGGGAGTAGCAATAATGAAGAAATAAGGCCAGATTTAAGAGGTTTCTGGAGAATTATGGAACTCAGAGATTTTGGTGATAGAATCAAGGAAACGGAGGAGTTAAGTGTCACTGGGGAGGGCTAACAGCAGAGATGAGAAATTGAAGGAAAGCAACGATTCCTATCTTTTATTTGTTCTCTCTGAAATACCTTCTAAACACACTAGTTGATATATTCAGTGGCAACTGGACGTGCAGTTCTGGTGCTTAGATGGAAGGTCAGAGATCAAAATAATATGTTTAGGAAACAGCATCAGGTAGGAGGATAAAGGAGTTCTTCCTTTATCTTCCCAAGGGAAGAACACTGAGTCAGAAACGTAGAGAACTAGGAGGAAGAACGCCACAATTTAAGACTAAGGAAAAGAATGAGAACCAATAAAAGTCACAGAGAAGGAATATTCATCAAGCTTAGAGAAGAACCATTAAAGTTTTCTGTTAATACTGAGACAGTCTGGCTGGATGATTCAAAGTGTGGATCCCGAAGACAGACAACTTGAGTTTGACTCCATTTGTTGCCGCCTAACCTTGTGCGACCCTGGACGGGTTGTGCTCAGATTCCTTAGTATAAAATGGTATAATGCTAACTATTTCCTAGGGGAATGGGACTACTTTCTGAGGATGCAATACATTAATACATGAAAAACACTCAGAATAGTGTTTGGCACATAGTAACAAGTGCGAATAAGCATTAGCATTTGTTACATACCAGAAGCTCAGTTTTTGCTATTCATCTCAGAAGGTCTTCCTTCTATAGCTTTTCATGCATTATAATATAAATTATGAGATACTATATCAACCCAAAGGGGATTAGACTTAATTTAATTGCACTATATCAAAGTACCATTGTGTGAATGTTTGCTTATTTTGTAGACCATTAAGTTATTTGTCATCTGTTATGCCTCCTTAGTTTTTGTTTATCAAACCATATTGAATTTTTTTAACCTTTAAAAAATAAATCATTTTTAGTGCTGTATCTTATTCTTATAATTCCTTTCTGGATGACTTCTATTCTGTTTACAACCAACTGGTAATAATATACTAATCTGAATAATGGTAAGGGTTTGTACTCACATCACATCCTTTATGAAAGGATTTCCAAAAATTCTCTATGAATTATTTATTTTAACTGCAGGATAGTTAAGAAAGCAAATGCTTAGTATTTCCATTTTACAGATTTTTTTAAAAAACGAGTACAGAGCTGGAAAACGATGCTTTAAAACTCATAGAACAGTCAAGGGCGTCATAAGTTGGCTATCCAGAAATCAACCTTCCAGAGCCATAGAATTTTCAAAGGAATAGTTTTTAAGGGAAACAAAAGTATTCACCACATAGCAGACTACCCATATGATTACAGCTGTGACAGTCAATGGGAAAAACCAACAAGCAAAGGGGAAGAGCCAATAAAAGGAAGCGAGGAAGGCTGATAGGTCAGCAGCAGAGAAAGAGAGAGTTTCTGTTAGCAAACAGGGAGTAAAAGGCAGGTTAAATTAAAAAGCAAACACTTGTTATCTTGGGGCCTTGATGACTCTGGACCAGATTAGATCAGGTTGGAAAAGTTCTAGAGACTCGGTCAACTCATCAGGAGATCCAAATACCAAGCGAGAAAGTCGGTAAGGCAGGCTGGGAGTGGGTAGCAGAGTATGACCATTAATGAAGGAGGGAGCGTGCAGCGTCAGTGCGTCAGTGTGGTCCAGGAAGGGCTGAGCATTGGTCTGGGGAATAACCATCAGCAGTCTGGACTTGGATCAGCCCGGAGGACCTGGGTGCAGTGGCAGGGTGTCTGCGACAGGACCCATCAAATTGTGGATGATAACAGTGTCTCCTAAAGGGTTTTCAGGATTTGATGACTAGAGCTGGTTTACTTCTGAGAGCAAGTCCAGTAGCAAGGCTGGATTGAATATTACCATACCACCTGCTGGGATGAGTAATAAACTCTTTGTTCCTAATGGCAAAGAACCTGGCATTATAAGAGTAAGTGATCTTGTCTTTCAGTATTTGGGGCTGAGAATGTTCATGCCGAGAATGAAGGAGGGGAAAAAACCAAACTTATAATTTGGCGATCAGTGGGGAATGGAAGAACAAAGGGACAGAGCTAACTGCCCTTTGATGCTAGAGTGCTAAAGGCCCCATCTCTCTCTGTGGTGACAAGCTAAGTGACAACACAGTACGGAAGCCTGTTTGTCAGGTATGCAAGGGCTGGGCTGTCACAGGGAAGCCTTCCTGCAGGAGAGGGGAGAAAGAAGTTGCCAAAATTATCCACTTAGAGTGTCAGAGATAGAACCCATTACAGATATTCTCTATCCTAATACACAAAACTACTATAGCCTACACCAGAAAACTCTAATTTTAAAGGGGGAAAAAATGAGTATGTGTCCTTGATTTTAAAGAAAGAAAGTTTGGGTAAAATGTTGACAGAAAAAGAAAACATTGGTTCATGTACTGAGACCCATTTTAGTAAAAGCCTTTGCAGATTCTTAGTATTCTAAAATTATATATATATATATATATGACATATACTAAGTATAATTATAATACATCTACAGGTATGTAATAGTCCAAATTAGAGCTTTGGGTTTTTATTCCTTATGAGTTATTCTTCGTAAATAATTTGAGAATGCTCTTACCTCCAATTTAATGCTTATTTAATATGTTTTCAAAATTAAAGACATAAAAGGGGTATTGATTGTATACTTTCTAACAGGTCATTTGGAGTGTCTAATATAAATGCAGAGTTAGAAGAGTAGATGTAATTATCAAACGTGATGCAGAAGACATAGATTGAAGAATCCTATCTGTTTCTCTGGGAAGAGTTCCCTCCCCCACATTCCAGGTGGTTCCAGTAGCATAACAAGCAAAGGCCCTTCTGGGCCATCCACCCCAGGGATAACCATGGGTTGCAAACCTTTCATTGGGACTGCATTCTTCTGGCAAGTGAGACTGGTTAAAAGTTAGGGAATGAGACTCCAGCAGGACCAATCAGGGTGATTTCCAGGAACTGGTATACTATTGTCGGAGAAAGAATTTCTCCTTCTGCAGGAGTGGCCAAGCTGAGAAGATGTGATCTGGGATTATTGGTCTTCATCTTCTCCTTCATAAAGAGAAAGCATATTTGCAGCTGAGAGAATGAAGCTCACATGAAAAAGAAAGCAGAAAACAGCAAAGAGAGGGACAAGATGGAGGAGGGGCCGGGGCACAGGAATATAAGCTGGACATGAGCGTGGCTCTGACCCACTGCCTGGAAATGAGGCTGTTCAAATAACTAACATGCCTAAGGTTTCTTAATAAAAGTCCGAGAAAGCAAAAGATGTTGACCAAATTACTTATGTTTTGGAAAAATCAAATATTGATGCAGGCATAGTATTAGAAAGCCAGGATTTTCTGGCAAAAAAAAAAAATAGTGACCAAATCGTGATTTTTATTACCACAGAAGACTTATTTTTAGCAACCAAATATGGTGGTACTTTATTAGTAAGTATTTCAAGCGTGGCATATTTACAAACTAGAGTTTAAAATCTTTTAGCTGGATATGTACTTCTGATAGGAACTATATATTAAGGTAAAAAACAAACAAATACTATACATTAAGGAATTGTAAAATTAACCACCATGGAAGACTGTTATTACTCACCAAATAGCATTGTGGTCTCTCGCCCTCCCCAGGCTCCCTTCAGAGAGGGGACAGTATGAGAAGGTCAGACCGCTGATGGGAGCTTACGTGGCATGGATCACTCCTGGGCTGAAGCCTTTGAGAACTAGTGATTGACCCTCCATCTAGCTCCCTCTTCTTCTACCACGCTGACTATGGAGGTTACCCACTGAGACAGGGGATCCACCCAGTGGAGACATTTTTCATTGCTGAGTGACCACGAGGAGGAGAGTGGCTCTCAAAGGTCCCAGAAGCCTTGCATGACTGAGAAATAAATCCCAGCTCTGATAAACCCCTACAGTCTGGGGGTTGTTCTGTTACTACAACATCACGTAGTCTCTCCTCATGAATATTTCCCATTTCATTTTGCTCATGGGGTTTCGTTCGACAATATCTGAGGAAGGCATTTCCAAAAAGAAAAGGACCAAAGTCCCAAAGACTTTTTACAGAAGGGCCATTCTGGAAATACAGATGTGATTTATGAAAATTCCATTTTTGAGGAATCACATATATGCTTATGGTTATCAAATGTTTCATAATTAATTACTGATCAATCTCTGCATATTATATTTTATTTTAAAAAATATTTTATTTATTTATTTGGCAGGGAGAGAGAGAGATCACAAGTAGGCAGAGAGGCAGGCAGAGAGAGAGGGGGAAGCAGGCTCCCTGCTGAGCAGAGAGCCTGATGCGGGGCTTGATTCCAGGACCCTGGGATCATGACCTGAGCTGAAGGCAGAGGCTTAACCCACTGAGCCACCCAGTCGCCCCATGCATATTATATTTTAACAAGACACATCTTATTAAAAGTAAAATGAAAACATTTTTAGCATTCACTGTAAGTTATCTGGTTTCATCTTAATCCAGCTTTTCTTTTGGTAATATAAGTCAAAGTTTTTCCTTCCTTGGGAACATGAACTTTTTTCCTACTGATTTATTTTTTTCCTATTTTCTACATTTATAATGATGATATGTGTATACAACAGGATCAGTGTCCTGATGATTTGGCAGCTAATAACTTTTAATTTTTTATGTCTCAGTAGACACATTAAGCATTATGTTTTTCATCAATCACTTTATCAGTTATTTTCCAATTATTCTGCTAAAATTATATATGTATGTAATAAAAATAAATTAACTGTGGCATCAATTGATTATTCCTGCCTAATTTTTCCCAATAAAATATTTACCAGTGTTTACAAAGGAGATATGAATTTGTGCCTGAAATTTTACAAAGGTAAAAGAGCTTCTTGCTCACCAGTATCCAAAACTAAGGTTTTGTTACTAACTATAGTACAAAAATATCAGATTCACAAGCTGGCAAGTAATAACTGGTAGTAAAGCCAAATTATGGAGGTCTTCATGTGAGGAAGGGAAAAATAAAGGTCTTCACCTGTGTAGCTGGGGTAATTTTTCAGTTTCAAATTTCCAAAGTGGAATAATGAATTGGAGAAGCAACTCTAGTCCCTAGTTAGGTTTTCAGATTGATGGATGTAAGCAAACCCTTACTAAGAGGAAATGGATTTGTGGTATGATCAGACTCACAGACATATAAAAAACAGCCATTCTGCTTTCCTTCCCTCACCACCTAAATTTATTCTAGTGTCTTGTGTAGGCTTACTATTCAACCTAACTGCTTATTAACATAAATATTGACTAGAGTGGCCCCAACTCAGCACCTTCAGTATCTTCTTGAGTAGACTTTCAGATTGCAGATCCTCACATGAAACTCTCTATAGAACGTGTATGTTGACAGGTTTTTTCCCACACACCCCCAATCTAAAGCTGGTTCCTATTCAGTAAAAGCAGTCTGGTATAGTAATGGCCTGGGAACCCTTCCGAGCCTTGGACAAGACCAGTGTTCCCCAAAATAAATGGGGCAAGAAAAGGGCACTTTCTCAAGCTCTGCAAATTATATTGATCTGTAGTTGAAGGTAAGTAGAGTCAAACCAGGAAAAATTAAGGACACAGAGCTTCAGTCTCCATCTGTTTTTTCTGTGCCCTACTTTATGATGCTTCTTTCAGACATGTGCCTTGCAAAACCCTTGCCATGGCAATGAGGATTTTAGATCTTCTGCCTATTCTGACTGGAAGCTCTCAGAAGGGATGCTTCTTTCCCAAGAAGCCCTTTTCCGCCTCTGAAAATCATACGCATCTTTTAAAGCCTCACTAATTTATTTACTGGAAGAACCAGCTCTTTCTGTATGGCCGCTGCTAATAAGGATGAATAAATGAAAGGCAATTCCTCTCTTTAAGGAAATAACAATCGACTGGTGAAGACAGATACAAACCAATATGTGAGATAAAATGCAGGATACTCCAAGGGCAGGACATACAAAAGATATCACTAAAGTGCAAGAAGAGGGAGCTAATCCAACCTGAAGAGGTTCTCAATGAAGTCTTCCAAATCGCTCACCATCAAATATGTGCCTCTCCCTCCTCTACTTTCCCCACATAATTTTCCTTGTGGCAGCATGCCTTGTGATTAAGAAGCTAACTCTGAAGCCAGCCACCATGGCTTCAGACCCTGGCTCTGCCAATTACCTAGCTTTGTAATTTCAGGCAAGTCCCCCCTACCTCTCTACGTGTCAATGTTTCCACCCATCTCATCTATAAAATAGAATAATAACAGCACGTATCTTACTGCAGCAGTGTGAGAATGCATTGGGTTAATACATTTACAACATTTTGTTAGATCATTGACTGGAATTCAGTAAATAATAAATATTGGCTCTAAATATATCATGTTTTCCTCTGCAATTAGAGATTGTTGTTAGTGTAACTATAGTCTTTAATAAATTATTATTTCCTTTGGGGAACCTCTCTGTATTGTCAAAATGCAAATGGCAGGGAGTCGATAGTTGCTTCTTGATCGGGACTTTCTCTGCCTACACTTCTGGATTCTTCTCTTTTGTGAAATCTCCTTTATTTGTATTTTCCCTCCATTCCTGGCAGTATTAAAGTACCAACTTTCCTTTGACCAGGTTCCGAATGATGGCCAGGGCCTGAAGGAAGGATCTGCTCCTGTTATCAGTTCCTCCCATGGTACCATGTCCCATCTTTGCAAGAAACATTACCATGCGTAACCTCCCACTCCCTTTGCTTTGACTCTGCTTTCCTGTGACCCACCCCCAGGCTCTCCAAGTTTATAATTTGTTCCACAATAACCCTAGTTCTATCAGTCCAGACATCTTTTCTGGGCTCTGGGTTCTCCCTCTCCCCCTCCTCACCCTTCAGTAGGAAATTTCGCTCATTTCTACTGTTTTACTCTTTTTTGGAAAGTGTCTGTACTGGCAGTATAGGTATAGGACAGCAACATGTAAGCATGGTTAACAAACCATTATTTCAGAGTAGTTATTAGTTATGATCAAAGAAGTAAACCTTTCTAACTTCAGCTCTTGGCCTGAATGTCATGTTTCATTCTATCTTTGTATATTATACATCTTTTGGAGATTATAAATGATTGAGATTTGTTTTGCTGCCATCAACTAAGAGTTACGAAATTAAGTGGGTTAAAGCAAATGGGTTGCTTCTCAAATAAACGATCTAGCACATGTTTTGAAGAATGGATGACATATATAAGGGAAAATTTAAAGAAATCATGTGACCCTAAAATGACATGGACTGTATGGAATTCTTTTTCCTTGGATAAATCGTGACCAGTAGTAAATAAATATCAGATGATAATTGTGTTTGCAAGCAGCGACATCATAAGAATGAAGGACACCAATGGAAGTGGCTCTGTGTAGACCTGACCAAGGTGCTCTCTATATGGTTGTCTCTCCATAACACAAACCTACAAGGGGACTAAACAAATTAATGAATTGCTACTGACTCCTAATAACCCTGGGGAGGGTGAGATGGGAAGACAAATGATGATTTGAGAATAAAATTGGGAAGCGTATTGGAATTCTGAAAACAGGGGCAGGAAAGTAAATATTTGAGAACAGATGTTATTTTTAATGGTCTTTTCTTACAATTTATGGCTAAAATATTGGAAAATATACATGACTGGTTAAAGAAAGGTTAGCTGCATAGGTAATATGATATGATAGGATTTTGATTTCTGGGATGTTACATAAGCCAGAAAGACAGACCCTTGAGGAGACAGAGTGTATCATTTTTGTGAGATTAAAAAACTGTTTATTTGTCCAGAGAATGCCTGATGTGATCATAAATAATTTAAACTGAACATGGAGGGAGGAGATGACTAAAATCCCACATTATGTTGTGAAATCAATTACACATTGAGCACATTATGAAGTTAAATGCAGTGTAGAAACCACAATATAACCAAGTAATAATAAAAGTAAGTATTATTGCCATTCATTGAGTGCTTAATATTTCCCAGGCACTTGAAAAATATCTAATTCAATGTTCCAATGTCCCTTTGAGATAGGTAATTACTGCCTCCAACACACAAGTTGTTTCAAATGATGCTTAATTGATTTATGTCGCTTACTAAAAGTCTCATTGCTAGTAAATGGTGGAGATAGAATTTGTTTTGAGCTGGGGAAAATCTTGCTCAGAATGAATCAGTGTAGTCCCCATCCTGAAGCTTTGGGTTATGTTCTACATGAGGAACCCTGGCACCAGTCTGTGTAGGTGGTAGAAACAAGAAACACTGCATGGGTGTTTCGTCAAAGACGAACGAAACTCAGAATACCCAAACTCAAAACTTTAACCTCCCATCACTGGCTCTACCTGATTCATTTCCGTTTTAATATTTCTTGAACCAGGACTTGTTCAGGACATTCGGGGGGGGGGGCACCAACAGAATGGAACCATGCAGCTAAGAACAGCTGACTCCCAGGACCCCTTTCCAGTCTGCACCAAAGCGGTCAGCATAATGTTCACTTCAAGTTCCTCTAGCGATACTCTCACGTCACAGCCTGCATTCTCCTTCATCAGCAGCTCTCTTCCCCTCCCCTTACCTTGACCCTTCGACAAATGGATCTGAGCTCAGGCGAAACCTATTTTTCAGGTGATAAAATAAAGCATAGAAACACTGAAAGAGTGGGTAGCGAGAGGAAGGAGGCTTAGAGACCTGTTAGTCTCCAATTAATTCTCAATCAACCTAAATAGACTAAATACTTATCCCAAATCCATCAGTCAGAAGTGTGGATTATGAAATGTACAACTCTCTTCGTAAATGAAAAGTGCCCACATAAAGCTTTTTTCCACATTCTCTTTGGGGGTTTCAAAAACACAATTGCCATGTCAGTTTCTAAAAAGAAACAATGTGGAGAGAATAGAGTTGGCCTTGTTCGTGCACGCATGCACTGGTTCACTCTGTCCACAAAATTACCTGCATACCTACTATGTGTCAAACACAGCGCTGGGTACAGGAAACACAGAGATGAAGAGAAGAGGATCCTAGCCCTCAAGGAGCTCAGTATCTAGTAATTTCAACAGCCAGTGCAGCAGATGCTGGAGTTGTGGTCCCTCTGATTTTGTTTCTCCCATTGACTTGCAGTTGGAAGACCAACAAGCAATAGCATTTCACTCCACGTGGGGTAAGGTATACTTCAGTTTCTGTGTGGTTTTATAGGAGCCCAGTTCAATAATGGTATAGAGAATGCTTAAATGAGAGTACAGTATAGTTTAAACAATTCAGACTTTGGAAACTTTAGGTTTCAAAACCAGTTCTGGATTCCCAGAGTAAGTTCTATGTAGACAAAGGCTTATAAGGATGTACAAAAATCTGGAACATTACTTACTGTTGATGCCAAATGTAATTAGTACCACTAATTTAGAAATCAGCTTGAGAAAAAATATTATGATCCATAAAAATGTCCTATTTTGATTCTATATGATTTAAGGAACTTATCATGAAGTAACAATGAAAATTGTGGAAAATCGTATTTGGATAAGGAATTTATTTCAAGTGTATTTATAGTAGCATAAAGAATTTATAATTCAAAGGAAGTAATGTCTACTATCAGGAATATTTTTAAACAAACCTGGTATGTCACTGGCATCCATAAATAACATACAATCTTTTTCCAAAAGTGGCTAAAACCCACTTTTGGAAGAAAAAATTTTCCCAAACAATAGCAATTGCTTATATGGGTAAGATTATAAGTGCCTTTGTTGTCCTTTTTGTTTTGTTTTCCAGTTTTACTATAAGATGGGTGTTTTAAATTTATAATTAAAATATACACTTTGTTTTTAAAAAGTGGGATTATCACACTAATGAACTTAGAAAATATGGAAGGCAATTCATATTTCATTGCATTTTCTTTTTATTGTTATATAAATTTGTTGAGTAAACACATTTTTTAATTTAGTATTTCTTTACTACTCAAGAAAGTGTGCCAGTAAAGAATATAAGCTAATCTTGTATGTATTACATAATAAAATATTTAAATATGAAAAAGACAGAAAGAATGCAAAGATGAAGCAGCTTCATTCATATGCACATGTGATTAAATGTAAATTAAAATGTTTAATGAATCGCCTATCAGCTTAATATACTATGTTTCAAAGTGTGCATTCCTACACTTTAAAAATATTTTAATATTAAACATATTTAGATAATCATTATCATCATATTATATATTAATATAATTTAAAATATACTTTATTAATATATTATATTATCATTATTATTATAAGAAAACTGATCTTAAGGAATGGTATACCACATCTGAAAATAGTAGAAATCACCCAAAGAGTCACCTAATGTACATAATATTTACCTACTGTATTAGTTTCTTATTGCTGTTGTGACAAATGATCACAAACCCAGTAGTTTAGAACAACATAAATTTATCTTGCAGTTCTAGCAGTCAAAAGATAGAAAGGGGTCTCACGGACTAAAATCAAGATGTCGGTAGGATTGCTGTCTTTCTGGAGGCCTTTTTATACCTTTTCCAGCTTCTAGAGGTTGCCTGCATTCCTTGGCTCAGGGATCCCTTCCATCTTGAAAGCCAGCAATAGTCAAATTTTTGTCCCATCACGTTACTCACGTTACTCTGTCTCGCTCCCCCACATTTGAGGTCCTTTATGGTTACTTGGACCACTTAGAAAATCTAGAATAATCTACCTTTTTTTTTTTAAAGATTTTTATTTATATATTTGACAGACAGATCACAAGTAGTCAGAGAGGCAGGCAGAGAGAGAGAGAGGAGGAAGCAGGCTCCCCGCTGAGCAGAGAGCCCGATGCGGGGCTCGATCCCAGGACCCTGAGATCATGACCTGAGCCGAAGGCAGAGGCTTTAACCCACTGAGCCACCCAGGCGCCCGCCCCTAGAATAATCTACCTATTTTAAAGTCAGTTGACTAGCAACCTTAATTCCATTTGCAACCCTAATTCCCCTTTGCATGTAACATAACACACTCACAGGTTGCAGTGACTTAGAAAGTTCGTGGGAGGCTTTTGTTCTACTCACCACAACTATGAATCATGGAACTTAATGTCATCTATCCAATTAAGAGTGCTTAAGTTTAACTACACATTGATTCATTTTGATATGTCTTTTCTTATAATTTAAACTTATATTTACACTGTTAATGTTTTTGTGTCCTAAATATATACATAAAACTTTACTAAATTCTTACAGCAAATAATTTGAAGATTTTTCACTTTATGTTTATTTACATTTGTTTCATAAATCTAGTCTCAACAACCTAGTAAAGAGTTATCTGACAAATTATAGGACAGCTAACTGAATTTTAATTTTAGATAAACAACAAATATTTTGGGCTGTCACAAATATTGTATAGGACATATTTATACAAGATAATTATTCACTGTTTATCCGAAATTAAATTTAACTGAATATCTGAATTTTTATTTAATGAATCTGGTAAACTTAATGTAATATTTTTAAAGTAAGTTTAGGGGTGCCGGGTGGCTCAGTCAGTTGAGCATCTGATTCTTGATTTTGGCTCAGGTCATGATCTGGGATCTAGCCTTGCGTCAGTCTCCATGCTCAGCAGGGAGTCCGCTTAAATATTCTGTCTCTCCCTCTGCCCCTCCCCGCAACCTTGTAGACTCCCTCTCTCTCAAATAAGTCTTAAATAAATAAATAAATAAATAAAAAGTAAGTTTAGGAAATGATGACTTAATATATACTGAGTTGAGATATAAAATGGAATAGATTTTTTTTTGGTTATCAGCACTCCATACAAAAAAAGAATATTTTAATATTATAAATATTTATAATTTTCCTTCTATACATAAAAACGATTCCATGTTTGCTTTAATATTTGAGGGCATTGAGATTTCAGGATGATAAAATTATATTTTAAAATATAGTTATTATATAGCTCTTCTTTTGATGTTATTATATGTGCAAGTTCATTTCAATAATGGGACAGATCATTTGAAATGGACTGACTCTCCCAAAATAAGGGTAAAGTACTGAAATTGTGGAATAAATATGAAAAGGGGAATTTAAGCTATTGAGAAAAATGTGCAAGAGAGTACCTTTGTAAGCTACTGTTCACCAAAAAGAGCACTAACAAAAGAAACTCTGGACATTGTTCCTCCGAAGGATGGAAAGAGAATTTGTGGAATCATCTGGTAAGACCTCTTATGGGAAACTATCTCCCAAATACGAATGTAACTGAAATATTGGAATGGCTTCAAATAAAAGCTGGAATTTGCTCAGATTTTAAATGACTGAAAATAAATATTTGGTTAACAGGAATCATAAGGAAGCATGCTGCTATGCTGTTCCATGGGACTATGCTGCAGTCCTATTCTGTGGGACTAACGTAACCAAGCCTTGATGACTTCTCAACACAGTAGGAAGCTAGCAGTGAAGTGTCAAGGAAAAGGACCCTTTGGTGAATATCCTATCATACAGAATAGCCTTAAAATATTGTAATATTCTGAAAGAGAGAACGTGAAGCAATTTGAAGATGAAGTCATGCTTTAGGAATTTAAAGGGCTTTAAATTGAAGAGCAGTATGACTTATATATCCTTTACTTTATCTAAGATATGTTCCAGGAATTATATCAAAGTGAGTTTCACTACATAGAAGTGTATTTTCCCATTGATTGACATTAAATTGAGGCTGTTTTCCTCCAGAAAATATATTATTCATGTTTTTTTAAATCATGTATTACGAATATATATATATTTTTAAATTACACAGTTAAAGATTACTTCCTGATAGAATATATTATTAAAGAATGAGGAATAGGAACCCCCCCAAAAAACCTTATAAACAAATTCATAACATCTTCTCTACTCTTCAGTCATGTTGCAGTCATAAAATATTCATAAAAATAATTTTTACTTTAAACACAAAATCATGTAACAATTTATATTAAATAATTAGGTTCTACTTTATTAAGCCAGATAAAAGTCTGAAACATTTCTCTGCTTGGGGCTAGGTCTACACTAAAAGGATAAGGTGCTATAGTTCAGGAAGATTTACATAACAAGAATATAAACTTAAATGTCTTAAGCACCCAAATACATCAGCATTTGGAAAAGGTAGAGATGGATGAAGATGGAGAATGTCAAAGCAAGACTTGTATGTAACCACTACACCATGTTCTCTCCATGCAACTAGACTGAATGCAATTTAATTCTTCAACTTAATTCTTAATATTTAAATTAGTGTACAGTTTATAATTATTACACATTAGAGTCAGTTGGAATTGACCCTAAAATATTTTCTGTGTTAGAACTATGTCCTTTATGTTTCAAAATATATATATTTTTTTCTGTTGGTCTTACAAGGTTCTCCACCACCAGGAAGAAAACTCTTGTCACCACATGGCTTCCATACTCGAATTAAGTCTTAAAATATCATGAATTCTTTTTTAAGACATTAGCTTTTCTTTTTTTCAGTTACCAAAGCACTTGAAAGCATCAGCGTTCTCCCACTGTCCATAGGATGAGTGAAATTAGGGGGAAAAAATCAAATGGGAGAAAAATTCACAGGTATACAAGGAAACTTAACTGGTTCTTGCTACCAATGCTCTAATTTGTCACAAGAGGGCTGCTTAGGAGACATTATCTCCTTCTCTCTTCCTAAGGCACTGTGGCAGAGAGATTTATGATACTGCATTGACTAGAAGTACAAGGAAAATGCAGTAGAAGGGGATAAGGAACTCGCTAATGCGAGGTGAAATCAAAATCAATCTCTAACAAGAGATTACTTTACACGTTAACTTCTCTGGGGTCACATCAAAGTCTTCCAGCCAGTGGCTCCTGTGCTTCTAGCAGGGGAAAGGATCTCAGTGATAAACAAGGAGTAATGATGAGTAGAAAGTGCCAAAGAAGAGCTTAGGTCCGTGCTAAACGAGCAAAATCTGATGAACTAGACGATGTCTACTGTCAGTTATACCTGAGAGCTCACCCTTCATGTTTGTTTTTCCAACTAGAGAGCAAAGAAATTTACAAATTAATGTGGAGTATTGAGTACTGAGTCGTCCTTTTTCGTTTTCCTGCCTCAGATACCTCTGTAAAATCTAAACATATGGTGTGAGTACATGCCCCATAGGGCTTTTTGGAAAAGTAATTCAGATTCTGGATCATACGTTTGTATCATGCTATGTTGATGTGAGTGCACTTGATTAAGGTTTGTGAGACGGATGGCTGCCCCGAGCACATTTGTCTTCTGAAAGGCTTCATGCATTAATCTGCATCCTTCATTATATGTGCATAAAAATCCTCATGCTCATTTGCTTAAACATTAAGTCACTTTTCAGATGGTTGGCCATTTCTTACAGAACTGGCAATTTTCTTTTACAATAAGAGCATCTTAGAATTAGGGCCTTAGAGAAGTGTGAGGAAATCCTGGGCCAGTTATTCCCTAGGTTCAAATAGTCCAGACGAGGCTGGAAGAGAGGTCACCTTCTCAAGCCCTTATTTTATAGGTGAGGAGACTGAGTTTCAGGGAAGATAACTTGTTTCATCAAGGGATGTGAAGGAGACAAGAGCCATTCAGCCCAAACATAATCCCACTTTTGTCTAATGCACTTTCTGGTACATATTGACTCAGAATTGGCTGCAAAAGGCTTACTACTTTCTTGTTCATCTCATTCCACAACAACATTTTAGTTGATGACTATTTGCCACATACTTTGACAGCCACTGGGGGACTAGCAAGAAGTCAGGAAGTCAGGAAGAACACTAAAGAACCATGATTGTTGTCTCCACCTAAAGGGTTTGTGGATGGGGATGTAACCATAGATAAACCATAGATGCATAAGTGCCACCCCCCCCCACCAAAACAACAAACACAACCTTGGAAATGTAAAATAATGGATGTCCAGAGAGAGTCCATATATCCCCAGAATCTGCAATGTTTTCTAAATTAAAGATTTCATGGGTCGGTTGATTTGATAAGAACACTGGTTTCATTGAAGCAAAAGACTGTAGTAGAAAGACAAGATTTGAAAAGTTTAGGTTTGAGCTAATGGTCAACAGGAAATAATTTTAGTTTAAGCATGCTTCATCGTATCTTCAGTAACAACTATAACAATTTCTATTAAGTAACTATTCTATAATTATCAGTTTAAAGCCGGGCTCCCCGACTAGAATTCGAGATGTGAGAAGGCAGGCCACATCTAGATCCCTTGATACTGTTAGTATTAAGCAAAATGAAGGTGTTTCGTAAAAATGGGTGGATTGAGTAAATATTTCTTTTTAAAAGGGACAAAGCAGAAGACGCTTGTGGATTAACTTCACATGGCAGAAATCTGGAAGTCACTCTCAAGGTGCAAGTCCCCGAGGTCAATTTATATCACCAAAGATGCCCAGATTTAGAAGGATTTAACCTTGGAAGTGGAAAGGAAAGAATGGATCTAGGAGCAGTTTCAAATGAGTAATATAATTTGTTGACAGAGTATAAACGGGGGGAAGGGAAGAGGAAGTCTTGTGTTAACTCTCAAGTTTGGGCTCTGAAAAAACAGATAATATTGACAGAGAAGCGGTATTAACCTGAAGATTAAGCGTAATGGAGAGATATAAGCTGTAGCTAAAATCATGAGACCTGTAGTCAAACAGAGCAGGTTCAGCCCCAGGCACACCTCATGGGAGCAGTGTGAATGCAAAAATTCCTAATTTCTCTGCATCTGTGAGAGATGATAGGAGATTATTTATACATAAAGCACTTCGTCTGGTTTTGGCACATAGGCGGCATTCAACAAAGAGTGACTATGTAAAATATGGCAAATTTTGGTTTTAGATATCTTAATTTCACAATTGGGGTTTTGGAGTGCTTTCAGATTCTGGTTCTGGATTGTTTACATCTTTGTTCATGTGGAAGGGCAGGCATGAAGAAAGCAATTCAAAAATAAGAGTGTGTCTTTTATAGCAGAAGCCTCATGAATGATGAGTGCTCCAAGGGAATGGTGCCTGGGAGAAAGGCCAAAATCGGGGCAACGCTGAGCAGAAGGAAGATGAGATGAAGGAGACAAAGAAACAAAGAGATTGAAAACGATGTGGTTTCCCATAATGTCGGGAGGGAAAAAAATTCTAAGATGGGGGTATCATCAGCGAACACAAATGTATGCATCTTCTCTATATCAGATACACTAGAACATATTAAGTGAGGTAGAAATAAGTAATTTGAGGGCTTTTTTTGGAGACAGGTTCCTTATAATCCTACAGTATGGACTGTCTCTACTCATTGCTATTTTTCTTACCACCTTCTACACATATTTTTCTTTTTCATTCCAAGTGTGATTCTTCGTTTCATGCTTGTTATTGTCAGTTCTTAACAATAAGTAGGCGCTATAACCAAATGTTCAATAAATTGCCATTTGATTGGACATTTTAGCATGGGGAAAGTGTTTTGCTGAAGAAAGGACAGTGCTCCAGCGATAAGCTGCCTGCTGACATAAACACTTTATGGTTTTATGACAGGTTCACAATCTACCAATACTATTTTCAATTCAATTTGTGTGGATGAAGATTTTAGAGAAAACAGCTGGCAGGAGAAACACATGACATTTAATTTTGCCTGAGAACATGAAATCTACAAAGCTCTGTGTATATGTGTATGTGAAATGTGTGGGTTTGTATACACTCACAAAGGTTATACTGGGAGTCGTAGTCTACCGGGTTTGGGGCAACAGACAGCAGAAAACATTACATCCCTTGGTAATTTTCTGGAAATACACTTGATTTAACAAATAACTCAGCGCGTCTAAAATTCTGATGAAAACATTCGACTGATTGCAATTTTTGAACTAAAAAGGTTTTTTTCAAAAGGAGAATGACCTCAAGTCGTCCTTAACAAACAAACAAACATACAATCAGTGGTGTAGATTTTGATTGGTTCAAAAATCACTCCCTGTGAACAAGATTGAGAACACTGCCAAAAACGTGGAACCTTGCAGATTACTGCATGGATACACTACACGACGTTTTAGAAATGATTTTAAAGAGAAACAGCAATAAAATTGAAATCTGTCTTGAATTATTCAGATGTTATATGCAAAGTACCCAAAGTTACACAAAAAAGGAGATATATAGTAAAGAAAAACTTATTGCATGAATTTAGTCACAACCATGACAAGCCGAAAAAACCAAAATTACCTAAAATTTGCCCAGGATTACTAGAATATAAAATCCATTTAACACCCAAATTTACGTCATGACAAAGGTGATTATATATTTAAATTGACTCATAATCATTCAAAATGACTTGACTTTTAGTTCTAAAAAGTTTGTCTTTTTATTTCAACGTCAAAATTCATTTGAACAGTACAGCACATTTGTTTACTGAAAATCATAGACCACCAGAGATTCTTTTCCTGGTGTCCTTACCTTTGTTTTTATCCACACAAACTGATTTTACCCAAGATCACTACTTGGGGCCCAAATATCCTTCTGCATACTTAGTTAGATGCAGTCATCAGCAATTGAAAAGAATTGCTTTCTCCCCTTTACCCCAGACCAGAGGGAAATCAACAGACTCTCACTTAAAAAAGTTGTCCCTGTGGCCAGCGCCACCCCTCTCACTCTGCTGTCCTCCATTCCCAATTGGAAATGAGTCTCTTCTTTGTACTCTCCATTGCCACAAGCCAAGTCCCCAGTATTCCTTGCCTAGATTTCTTCAATAATCTTGCTGTTGTCTTTTCTCTCATTCCCTGCACACTACAATTCATCTGACTCACCACTGGCAGCCAAATCCCACAAAATGGAATTGTACTGGGAACACACCGTGCTCAGGTAGAGTCAAATGTCCTCAAGTCCCCAGCAAATGCAGTACAACTCGGCATTACGCCCCACGGCTATCTGACTAGCCGTATTTTGTGCGTAACCCTATGACGCATTGCCCAAAATACTTTTTCGGAGTAAAAGGAGCGGTATTCACAACAGGGTGCACGGGGATCTATAGGTGAGCCACCTCTCCTTGTGACGGTGCTAAACTCAGAACACGTTTTACACACAAATACCTTGACTTGTTCTTCTCTGAAAGTTTAACCCCCCTTCTTTTATTGCCTAGAAGGTGCTTCCATCCGTTTCTCTCCTGTCTTCATGAAATGTTTAATTCCTACCTCCTTCAAGCAGACTTTCTTGATCCCTCAACAGGACAGGCTACTTTCATCCTTTCTCCGTCAACAGGCCTCAGAGTGGGCACTTAGTCTCCATTTATGTTTCTCTGCCTAGTACCGGTCATCCGCGGGCTTGGTTTGGCTCCCTACTTGACCCCAAACAACTGGAGAGCAAAGTTCTTACTCATCTTTGCATTTTCCTAAACACCCAGCAAAGGTCCCTTTATATAGTAAACATTGCACAAATATTTCTCATAAATGCCATCACTGGCTGTAAACCGATACTTAAATTGTGGCCCCTAAAAAAAGATTTATTTAGTAAGGGCATTAACCCTAAATAAGAGGAAATTCACAAACTGTGACAATCAAAGAGTCTGGACTCATTTTACAAATTCAAAATAATTCACCTATTTCTACAACTAAAAGATTGTCACGAAACACATATTATGCACCAAAGCCCCCATAAGAGAATGTATGTGCATGTTGTCTTAGAAAAGTTTTTCCCAAGACTTTCACTTAAATGCTTCTATATGCAGTCATTTCTATTTTTATAATATAAATTTACTTATTCATTAAGTGAAGTAAAATCTAAGTATTTGTGAAATAAAAACCCTCCACCACCCATCTTCCCATATCCTGATGCCAATCTAGAGAATTAACACGTTTGAAGAGTTCTCGTTTTGTTTTGTTTTGGTCGTTGTTGTTGTTTAGCTAATGCACTTATCTGGGGTTATCGACTTTGGATCCTGCCTGCTGACTACTCACAGTGAAAGGTGAATGACTTAACCTGCTTGCTCAATTCCTCTCTCTAATGCCTCTCCTTAGTCACCGCCCACGTTTTTAAAAATTGTGTTACTATTTTTAAATTAATAGGTTTTACAATATTTATATTCACTTCTGTAGACAAATTGACATTTCTGTTTTGTTTCTAGATTCCTTCTAACAACGTAAGACTGATACAAAAAGTGATTTTTGCATATGGCTACTGAGTATTATTCCCTTCAGATTCATCCCAAGTAGCATGACTGGGCTTGCAGATAAAGAATAACCATAATTATTAAAACCCTACCTATTAGACAAGTAGGGTCTAATAGGTCCTTTAATAATTTCCTTTTAAATTTCTTCATTTCTTCTAGTTATAGGTAAGTGCCGCTGTTATTTGTCTCGTATCAGATGTGCTTTTTTTATTTTGTTGGATTACATCTAGAATAATTCAAATGTGAGATATGCAGGCATTCTCTGAGTCCCATACATTTTTTGTCTCACATTGATTGTTTGGCTGGCTATACAGTCATAAGTTTAAAATACTCTCCCTCAGAAAGTCTCTGGCCATTGACATCTAGAAGCTAGGGAGGTGTATGAGGTCTGATTTTCATATGTTATGTGTATCTTTTCTCCCTTCAAAAGTTCTTAGAATTTTCTCTCAATAAGTGCAATTTTACTGAGATGTGTGGGCTTTTCAATTTCAAAAATTGTCTTTCTTCAAATTGTGAAACTTCTGTTATTTTATTTTCTTTTATTTTTACTTTTTGGCCGTTTCTTCCCCTTCTTTATTTCTTCTCAGGGTTTATTAGATATATTTTAGGATGCTGTATCTATGTTCAAAGCATTTTAACTTTCCTCAGATTTCCTTTTCTCATTTTTCTCCTTTTCTTCTTGGTTCTTCCTCTGCTACACATCATCCCTGCACATCATCCCTCCAGTGTTAACCCCGGTCATCCCATATTTATGTTCCTCTGTTCAGCTTTTTATTTTCACATTTGTATTTTAATTTCCAGGATAATTTTCTTTTCTGATTGATCTTTTCCACAACAACCTATGCATGTGTGTCTATTGGATATTTTCTTGATTCTCTCTTGGAATGCTCATTAAAATTCTGTTTTTAAAAATTCTCTTGGAGCACCTGAGCGGCTCAGTTAGTTAAGCCTCTGCCTTCGCCTCAGGTCATGATCCCAGAGTCCTGGGATCTAGCCTGGCACTGGCCTCCGTGCTCAGTGGGGAGCCTGCTTCTCCCTCTCCCTCCCCACCCCCTACCCCCGCCGCCAGCTCATGCTCTCTCTCACAAATAAATAAATAAAATCTTTAAAATAATTCTCTTATATTTCCTGAACTACCTCTGGTTTTGTTTTGTGTATGTGTGTATGTGTCTTTTAAAATAGTGATATTGGTTCTTCAGTTATCATGACATCCTTGGTTGTTGTAGGATTATGATGTAGGGCCAGAGTGGTAGATAAGAATTACTGGTGGGGTCCATTTTCCTTGAATGGGAGGGCAGACTACAGACCTGTGTAGGTTTCTTACTGTTTAACCTGACTGGCTTCTCTCAAAGACACAAGGATGCAAGCACGCAAACAGATTGGGGACCCACCACAGGAGAATACTTTTCTAAGAGTTGAGAAGTCTGTTACATCTCTATCTTGTGTAGATGTAGTTCATACTTCCCACCTGTTTGATGTCTGTCTGAAATAAAGTTACTTCCAATTCTGCTTGGTTTCTCTCTCAGTGCCTTCTACCTACACAAGAAACATAAGATAGTTCTACCCTCAGACAATTCCCATTTTTTTTAAAGATTTTATTTCTTTATTTGACAGGCAGAGATTACAAGTAGGCAGAAAGGCAGACAGAGAGATGGGGAGGCAGGCTCCCCGCTGAGCGGTGAGACCGATTCGGGGCTCGATCCCGGGACCCTGAGATCACGACCGGAGCCAAAGGCAGAGGCTTTAACCCACTGAGCCACCCAGGTGCCCCCCCCCCATTTTTTTTTTTAGAGTAGAATTCTCTAACACCTGTACTCAATCCTTGTTAAGTTAGAACAAAAATGAAAAGTGAGGGGTCCACCTGGCCCAGCTATTTTGAAATGCAGCTGGTCACTCCCACGCCCATATCAGGTCTTTATACTGACCTGAGGTTTAGGAATTATTTGAAACTACCATGGTAAGAACCACCTCTGTTGCTTGGACTGTGCTTTCCTTCTTCTAATTTCTCTATAAATCATACCCATTTGACTTCTATTTTTCTGGAGTTTCTCAAATTGTTCTACCTTATGTTGGCTCTAAAAATATAATGGCCTCGTCTCATTTTTCTCTCCCCTGTCCTCCTTTTCTTCCTTTTTTTTCGTTTTCTTTTCTTTCCTTTTTTTCTTTCTTATATTTTTAAATTTCATTGTTGCCTTCAGGAAAGGTATGTATATATGTTTGTGGCAGCCTCTTTCCTGAACTAGAAGCCAGACTAAATTTCTTTATTTTTTTAATGTTTCTTTTAATGATGTCAGTAAGTCAGCTTGGCATTTATTTTCAATAACCTGGAATTTATACTAATATTTGGTTAAATATATTTCTACACTTTGGGATGGGTGGTACTAACCCATAGGATCCAGCATTTAGAGATTTAAAATTTTTTTTGTAACATAAAAATGTGATATGGTTTCAGCCAAAAGGAACTATTTGCTTGCAATCTGCTCTTCCTGGCACCCTGTGTGCTCCGTAAGATATAAGTGTCTACTGAATCATGGAAAATGCAATTTGAAGTTACACAAGTAAATTAGTCACTGCATTCTGTACTATCCACAGTCTGGGGTGTCATTAAAGTTCTGTCTCTATAGAAGAAAAAGTAAGTCTATTTGTTTAGGCATTCCCCTGAACATTTTTGAAATAAGGTCATGGTCAGTATGATTGAAAAAAGTCACATTTTAGTCTTAATCAAATCCAGTAGTCTAGCATTTTAAACATATTAAGAAAGCTAAACCATTTTAATGAGATGAGTGAGAGGAGGACTTAGCTCCCAGGTTGACTATCTAATTGTATACTTGATTAAATTATTATAATTCGGGCACAGAAAATTCAAACCCTTTGTAAACTCAATTTCAATTAAAAAAAAAAAAGAGGAATGAGTAAATACCACAATCTCACTAACAGCCAAATGTTTAAATTAAACAGCTGTAGGCCTCACAACTTTCTTAGAGACCCCCCCCCCCACCACCAAAAAAAGGAGGATCATGGAATCTAAGCAAGGTTCATTGGGCAAATATTTCTTTATGCTGTCAAATAAAATAGGCATCCCCAAAAGAATTGCCCTAAATGTGTAAGTTGGCAATTTTCTGTGGCGGTAATATGGAGCACAACCAGGAAAAAAAAAAAGTAATAAGCCTGGCTAGGGCAGCATTCCCTAGGAGGGCCACTTAACAAGCTGGCCCCTGCTGTGCCCTAGAATCTCCTGATTTCGTGGACTCCTTCTGCATCTTCCCAAGCAGATCATTTTAACTGAGTGCACAAATGAGATTACATAAATGCTTTCTTTTCGGGTTGCTTTTCCTTTTTTCCTTTTCTATTTGGCTTGCCCCTTCTAGAGTTGACACAGATTTGGTACGACTGTATTGCCCAGACACCTGAGATAGGTGTCCCCATAGACGCCACCGCCCCCGGGGACACCACGAGGCCTTCAAAGGGATCCGCTTCAAATGACAGCAGATTGACAGGGAAAGAAAACACTCTCCTGTTTTCCACTTCCCTCCTGTCTAAGGACATGAAGGACTGCCGGAGAGACAGGTGTGGCTCTGGGCTGGTCTACTCTGAAAATCACGTTCACTGTTGTCTCGAGTGTACTGACAGGTTGCTCAGGCTGTCCTTTTCCCACCGCGACTATTCCTTAAAGCAGGAATTTTCTCATTCTCTTCAGAACTACCTCTCATAACTCTGGTTAGAGTTATGCACTTTTCAAATTTTAACATATTTCAGCAGTTGCTTTCTGACGACACCTCGCTTTCTTCCAGTATTTTCCGCTCAATGTGTGAAGGCAGCGACATGTTGCCTCAGGAACAATTCTCTCTTCTGTTTTTCAGAGTCCTGCAGATGCTGGTTGCCCTCTTTCGGGTACTTAATCTGCATGATGGACACCCTGGGTAAGTCTCTATGTTCGAGAAAACACGTCCAGTTGGGATGCTGCATGGACAGGGTCTCAAGGCTGGAGACATTAAGACAATTATCTGGGTAAATAAGAATGTATTCAGTCATTAAACACTTCTTTTTTCCTTCTTCTTTTTTTTTTTTTTTTTGGAGACTCTGCTGGCCCAGGCCTCTACTCAGTGCTGAGGATATGACAGTGAGCAAAACCTAGTAAGTCCCTGCCCTCATAGATTACAGCAAAATAGTAATAACGGCCAACATTTTAATGATCACTTAGTATATGCTAAACACCTGTCATGACTTAGCTCATGAAATTCTCAGCAAAACTACCATGAGGGATCTATTAGTACAAGAAAACACACCATAGTGAGACAACAGAAGTATCTGGGGTTTGTTGTTGTTGTTTTTTTTTTTTAAGTCACCCATCTTCCTGCCTTTTCCTAGAGGATATGAACTCAAGTCTGTTCTAGTTTGAGAACAGGGCTGGGCGCAGATGGCAAGTGACTGCTTTATGTTGCTTTGTGTGAATTTGCATTCTCTGGGAGAATTTATTATTAGCTTCAGATGTGTCGCCCTTGCCTACATTTCCCCAGCCAGTTTAGCAGAGTCAGGATTGGAACCCAAATCTGCCTTCTCCAGAGCCTATGCTCTTCCTTACCCCCTTATCCATCTCTGCAGCCCCACACTCTTCTGCCCTTTGACAGGCAGATACAGTAAAAGAACAAGGGCAGGGGGCGCCTGGGTGGCTCAGTGGTTTAAGCCTCTGCCTTCGGCTCGGGTCATGATCCCAGCGTCCTGGGATCGAGCCCCACATCGGGCTCTCTGCTCAGTGGGGAGCCTGCTTCCTCCTCTCTCTCTGCCTGCCTCTCTGCCTACTTGTGATCTGTCTGTCAAATAAGTAAATAAAAAAAAAAAAATTTAAAAAAAAAAAAAAAAAAAAAAAAAAAAAAAAAAAAAAAAAAGAACAAGGGCAGGATGACGAGGCAGAACTATCTGATTAATTCCATCAATTTTCCTTTGTTCTGTGCATGCTAGACGGAACTAAGACAATAATCATAATTCCTGTTTGCCTTTCTCTCTACATATTTAGCACCCCATTTTCGAAGAACTGATAATGACAAAAAAATTTTTTTATAAAGAAATGCATATGGTCCATCACTGAAATGAGAAAACTTATTTTTCAGGGAAAAAACCAAAAAGCTGTTATCATGGGGCTCACAATAAGATGAAAATATAAGATTCTCATGACATCACAATCTAACTTAAATCATAAAGAAGGATTTTTTTTAAAAAAGATTTTATTTATTTATTTGACAGAGATAACAAGTAGGCAGAGAGGCAGGCAGAGAGAGAGGAAGGGAAGCAGGCTCCCTGCTGAGCAGGGAGTCCGATGCGGGACTCCATCCCAGGACCCCGGGATCATGACCTGAGCCGAAGGCAGAGGCTTTAACCCACTGAGCCACCCAGGCACCCCATAAAGAAGGATTATGATATTATATTAGATCATGCTTGTGCAAGGCAGTCCATTTCCACGTTGGGTCGGCATTTAGTGAGAAGGTACATGAAAGGCTCTGTGTTAAGAGACATAGTCACTCAGATATACATCTGATGGCTACTGCTTCCCCTCCAGGAATGTTTCAAGGCTGACATTTGCAGGTGAGAGGAAGAAGGGAAGAGTTGGGAGTGTGCAGAGGGAGAAGTCTAGGACAAGGCCCTGGTTTCTGACTTGAGCTCCTGGATGATGTCCTACTGAAGGAAGAATGGCTGCTTTGGGACATACGGGGGTTTTGACATTTTTGAGTTTTGGTTATTTTTTGTTTTGGGTTTTTTTTTTCCCCTGCTCTGAGGGTGTTTTGTTTTGTTTCCACCCAGTGCACTGGTTAAAGCACTGTGCTCCTTGGAGCTTGGCAATGTCATAACCCTTGTCTGATTATCTCAGCTTTATGAATGCAATTAGAGGTGGTAAAATATGTATTCAGGAGATTTCTGCCATCCTAACAGCCCCTCACCATCCCCGAGGATTCTTTCCCTGACGGTTACATTAATTGCATTTTAAGTTTTTTAAGTCTTTTCAGAACCATTAGGAGAGCTTGTGTGAGTCCCTGTCCACACCTCAGTGTGTCCACCCTTCCTTCACACCACTTTTCTATAAGAAAAGGAAAAGTGCATTTATACGATGAGTTAATAGAATGCAGCCGGCACAAAGCTAATAAATGATGCCATTAAATCTATTGGAAAAACATGATTCAACTTGATTTCCAAAATCTGAAAAAAATGCAAAATTAAATGGTATTTTATCATTGAATAAAGACTTACTTTACAGAGCTGTCTGTCTTCATGAGTGCTAAAATGTAACTTTATCATTTGATTTTACCCAAGGGTTTTCCAAAACATCTGTCTAAATTATTCAACTGATTTTACCTTTTATTCCTACTCCTGTTATAATTTCAGAGAAACCTGGATGGTTAGATGACTTTTCTTTTGTAGATTACTCTAAGAAGCATAATTAAATACAGAGTGAAAGAAATTTTGTTGTTCTGCTGCCTTGTGTGTTATAAATTCTATGTCACTGACGTATAGTTACAGGAGGCATAGCTGTTTTGCTTTCTCATCTCAGATCTGACTCCTCACCATCTTCCCCTGCCCTTGAGCCTGATTTGCTCCTGCCTTTGAGCCTGGCACCTCGCTGGTTCCGGCAGGCGTCAGGCAGGCATCGGCTGGGAGCCAGACTGAGCCTTACAAGGAAGCCTCAGGGAAGCAGACTGACATGGGCTCAATAATTAGCACCATACAGGACACAATGCTCAATAAGGATCTTCTGAATTAATGGATTTGTGTACCGCTTAAATGCAATAAACACTTCAAGCTGATAACATGGGCTAATTGGCTGAGCATTATAAATGAGAATGGAAGACTGACCAGCTCTTTGGTCCTCCAAAGTCAATAAAACTTACGTAAAGCCCTCCTTTAGAGATACAGAGTTTTATTCACCTGTGTCAACAATTTTAGCAATGTGAAGAAAAATAGTCTCGTGTATTTTGTGTATTGTTTTGAATGATAAAGATACCCTGACAGAGAATAACAGGTTGCAAATTTTATGGGAAGCCTTAGAATGACATGTAATTGTATTATATAAAGTATTCCAGTAGCCAAATCTCAGCTCCTTAGAATAACTCTCGAAGGAGAGCTGGTCCAGATTTGGCAACTCCAAGACTAACTAAATAATTTGAGGGCTTTACGATGTTCTGAAAATTCCTACAATTAGTGTTTCTTCCTGATTTCTTCAGCTTTTCCACATTCAATCGTATCATGAAAACAAAATAAAGCCAATCAACGTGTTTTGTAATTTTTCTTACAACATGTTTCTTTGATTTCCTTTGATTCCACAAAGAGAGAAAAAAAATTTGTCTAGTATTCAGGCATATCTCTATAGGCGTGGATATATCTATACCTGAAAATATATACATATATACCTAAACTCCAGGTTTTCAGAGGATACATGGCAGTGCCCATGGGCTCAGTGGCATCTCACCGAGCCGCATCTCTCCCACCCCAGTATATTCACCTGTCCATTTTATCCTGAAACTCTTCCTTTCTCCATCACTGCTGCAAGGGGACAGCTGCAACTTAGCAGGGTTTCAGTTCTGAGAGACTCTGGCCATCTTTTTCGACTATGTTTAAAAAGCTTATTAGTATGATGCTTCTTTAAACTGCTGTGATAATACTAGCCAACAGCTAAATGTCGTATCGTGATTTCACTCGTGCTAAAAATCAAGACACTAAAAGACTTATCTAGATAGAAATAACATCTCATTTGTATTTGCCCTCCCCCACTGCCCTTGAAAGTCACAGTATGAGAAGTAAGAATAGAAAGTACTTTATTAAATGTAAAGCAAGAGAAAGAAAAAAGAAAGGGAAGTTAGATGTTAGAACTCAGGAGATTTTGTCTGGGTAAATATTTATTGCCCACAAGAAAACAAAATAAATTACTGATGGCCCTTTTCAGATAAAATGGTATATCAAAAAAAGGCAGTCTTTGGTTCAAATACAATGCAAGTGCCACTTAATGTTATTAAAAATTCACATAATGCAGACATTTCCAGAATCTAAAGAACATTGTTTTGCCCTGACTAGTTCAACTAACCATATCAAAACAGACCCAACAGACTGTGAGAGACTTATTTTCCAGCTCATGCATTCTCTCCTGAGTCATATTTACAAGCTTGATCCCCATAAATTCCTATCTACATATGTCAAAAATATAATGTTTATTAGGTTTAGAGCATCAGACTGCCTTACTTTGCTTTCCTGTCATGTGCTTGGTCCCACATAAAATATTCATGGACTTCTATCAGGCCATCTAAGTCATGAAAGGTCACAGATCTGGAACCCATGGTAAGTTTTTTTCTATTCAGCAGCAAGTTTGCTGAAGTATATTTTTTTGTGTCCAAACATGGTTGAAAGCCACATTGATCTAGTAAGGGATGAATCCTCATACTAATGAGCTCTCTGTGCCCTTGTTGAGTACTTTTTCCTCTGAATTAGTTGGGATTTTAAGAGTCATGCATGACCTCGCTTGGAATGGTAGAGACTAGGGAATGTAATTGTCCCCAGGATGCTTGATTTCCTCACAACTTCTGATGATGGATGATGGAGTAATCTTTAAACCCTCACTCTGAAAGAAAAGCTTTCTCATAGGTGCTGTAAGGCTGAAGGACTATTCATTCAGAACGATAGCATTTGCCTTTGTTTTACAAGCTGGCTTGTCTCCATTAACCTACCCAAACCTGGAATTCATGGAAATATTAGTTTTCTGCTTTTCTGGACAGAAAACTACATGTATCCCATTCAGCATATGCTCCCTTTCTCATATAGATGTCCTTTACTTGCAGTGATTTATGTGGAAAAGGTTAACTGGAAATTAGTGACAAAAGGAAATTATTTTAAGAGATTTAATTGATCTTCACCTTCTGAAAAGTTATAAACTGCTTTATATAACTGCCTGTGGCTGTCTTCTTTAATCCCTCAACATCACCTTGCTCATATGGAAAAGCGATAGCAGTGGGGGCTGAAGAGAAATAATAAGATGGTTCAGATCAGACTCAGCCATTTCAGTTTTTTTGTTATTGTCGCTGTACGATAAACCCTGCTTCCATGACTAAAGCCATCGTAATTGTGAAGGAACATCTTTTTCCCAGAGTCTCATTAGAACCAGAAAAGGAGGCATTTGCCATGCAAGGGGATATCTCTGGGATCAATCATCCCTATGATTCACGTCTGTCTTTTCTCCCACCCTCTTTTAATTAACATTAGGAAAAGAACAGCTTTCGTCACTGATAACAGACCTGGGAAGAGAGACTCAGAAAGTAATGAGATCTGTCAATTTTCAACCTTGCTAAAGAAGACACATTAAAACACTCTTCATGGACAATAAACCTTAGTCAACACATATTCAAAGTTAAGTGACCTTGAGGGAGTCTATATATATATTTCCAAATAAGAATAATACAGACTGAATCAGTTTGAGAGACCATAAGTGAACCGAAAAGAAAGGCGGGGAAGCATCCTAAAGAAAGAAGTTAAATCCAGGGAAGGGTTGGCGTATGCATTTCTTGCACTTACCTTTTCTGCTGACTGCGCTGTACCAAAAAAGATGGGAATGAAAGCTAACCAAATGATGCAGGTGGTGTACATGGTAAATCCAATAGGTTTGGCTTCGTTGAAAGTCTCTGGGACACCTCTCGTTTTAATGGCATAAACAGTACAAGTGACCATCAAGAGGATACTGTACCCCAGCGAGCAAATGAGCGAGAGATCAGAAATGTCACATTTGAGCACTCCCCTGGCGTTCTCTGGGTCTAGAGTCCGCTGCTCTCCATAGTCAATGATGATATGGGGGGGGTCCACAACAAACCAGACACACACTCCCAGGAGCTGGACGGAGATGAGGCTGAAAGTGATCACCAGCTGGGACGCTGGACTAATAAACTTGGGTGCTGTGACCGATTTCTTCCCCTGCTCAAATATTCGGTGGATTCTGTTTGTTTTGGTAAGAAGGGCCGCATAGCTGAAACACATGCCAAGTCCTAGAAAGATTCGGCGGAAGGAACATATGATTGTGTCTGGCGCGGCAATCATTAAAAAGGTGATTGAGTAACAGAGGAAAATCCCTGTGAGGAGCACGTAACTAAGTTCTCGGCCCGAAGCCCTTACAATAGGTGTGTCATTATAGCGGACAAAGGTCACCATCACGAAGGTGGTGGCGATGATTCCCAATATTGCAATGAACACAGGCACCACAGCCCAGGGCGAATGCCATTCTAGTTTGATTATGGGGATGAGCTGGCAGCCTGTGCGGTTGATGTTTGGTCTCTGATCCAGAGGGCAAAGTTCACAGGAGAGCTCATCTACTTGGTAGTTGTAACCTTCACAACGCTCGCAATGCCAGCAGCAAGGGACTCCTTTCACCGTTTTCTTCCTCTCCCCGGGCTTACAGGGCAGGCTGCAGACAGACGCCGGGTGAGTGTGTTCTCGATTAGCCCACTGCATGTCATCCACCTGTGGGGATAAAGAATTAATGAGCCTTCCATTTCCCCCCATTTATAATATCCTAATCCTAGCCACAGGTTTGTAATAAATCACTGAATGCTGACGGAGCAAGTACAGTTTACCATAATAAGAGCCCAGTTTTCTTTCCCCAGTATTGACTTCTTGATGAAAGTGTTAAATGATCTCGTCCAATAAATCATTCATATCATCAGCTTGATGAGTGTCATTGGTTTCCATTTACCTCCTCAATGTTGACCAATCTGTCATTTGTGAAAAGATTTATTGGCCCGAATAGTTTTGAAACTCAAAAAAAAAAAAAACAAAAAAAACAAAACCCCACAGAAATATGCTTAGAGTTAATCACAGATATAAATGTCAGAATACCTGAAACACTGGCTTAGGATATAAACATACACATAAAACAGTGATGCAAAGCTCTTCACCATATTTGGGGAAATTCAAATCACGCTGTGTCAGTTTTCGAAGGAAATGGCAAACCTACTTTAATCGCTGATAGTCATCACATTCCCGAAGTGATAACTGTATTAATGTTTTTGCCTCTCTTTAAGCATGGATATAACTACCCCCCCATTCTTGCATATCCACACTGTACAAAAGACCATGTGAAATGAGATAGCTTGGTGGTAATGTTCTCCATTGAACAAAAGTAGTCTTACAAGTGGCTTACAGCAGCGAAATTGGTGCAAATGAGAGAGCCCCCCTCTAGCGTGCTTAGTATCTACTTCAGAGCCTTAAAGTTCCACCTAAAGCACAGAGTACCTCTACTAATATAAAAATATTATTTTAAGGAGATTCTGCCAATCACTGACCTTTTACCTTGATTGTTTACCAAAGGTTCTGGACACAGTTCCGACATATATGAGGTAGGGAAGAGGTTTCTCATAACACCAAGCAATCTCGGACAGCAGCCAGTTGTCCCATTAAATTACCTCAATTCTGCCACTATCTCTCTGGAAATAGCACCAGCTCCCAGGAGTTAAAGCTCAGGTTGCAAGACTGTCCCCTCCCACCTCCAATGTCAATTGCAAGTCCATGCCTCACATGTGCTTCTGACCCACCTATAGATTGAAGGTTCCAAGAACACTTGCCTTGGGTTCAATTGGTTTGCTAGAGCAGCTCACAAAACTCAGAGAAACACTTACTTACTAGATTACCAGTTTATGATAAAAAGGAAAAGATGTATACGATGAGGTAGTGGGAAGGGCACAATGCTTCCATGCAGAGTTCCAATTATGCCGCTCCCTCCAAATCTCCACCTGTTCACCAGCTCTTAAGCTCTCTGAACTCCCATCTCTTGGGATTTTATGGAGGCTTCATCACATAGGCATGATTAATTAAATCAGTGGCCACTGGCATTAATTGAACCTTTAGTCCCTCTCCCTTCCCAGAAGTCTGGGGTGGGACTAAAAGTTCCAATCCTCCAATCACCTGGCTGGCACCTTGGGGAACCAGCCCCCACACTTAGGTTTCCAAAAGTAACCTCATTAACATAATAAAAGTCACATTTTTTGTTCTTATCACAAAAAATTCCAGAGGTTTTAGGAGCTTTGTGCCAAGAATAAGGTCAAAGATCATATATTTTTGCATTTACCTTATTAGAAACACATTAATTTTAGCAGAATGCTAACAGGACAAACTGGAAATTACAGATCATAAGACACAACTTATTATGAAAAGCAGCTACTATAAAAGTGTGATTTTGGGATGCCTGGGTGGCTCAGTCAGTTAAGTGTCTGCCTTTCGCTCAGGTCACAATCCCAGGGTCCTGGGATGGAGCCCCACATCATCATGCTCCCTGCTCAGTGGGGAGCCTGTTTCTCTGTTTCCTCACTCCCCCTCTTTGCTCCTACTCTCTCACTCTCTCTCTCTCAAGTAAATAAATAAAATCTTTAAAAAAAGAGAGAGAGAATGATTTTGTTTGCTGATGTGTACAGTGACTGACACACAATTTGCCCTCAAATCTTCGCTGAATTTGTAAGAAAGGAAGGACAGTGTTAAAAGGAAAACCAAAGGTCCAAAAATGGCATCACTTAGGTTCTCGCCCCAGCCTCCTTCTTATAAAAACCTTCCATTTTGCACAACTCGTTGGAGTACACTTCTACTTGCTAGATGAGATGCGACCCAATTCATGAATCATGTAATAAAGCTAATTAGATCTTCAAATATGCTCATCTGAATTTTGTTTTTTAACAATGGGAAGGGCACCATGCAGAGCACTGAGGAAGAAGGGATCAACTTGAAATTACTAGGAACTGGTAATAGAAGGTTGCTCAAAGAAACACAGAAATGGGAGCCCAAAGAATTTGGTTAGAAAACAGAACAAAACAGTACACAACATATTTTCCTGAAGACCAGTTCCATTCACAACCCAAAAGAAGAATTACCATATTCTATGGTAGTCTGGCTCCAAAATGGCTCCTTCCAATCTCACCTTCCAGAATTTGTGAACCCATGCAACTGTGAACAGGGTAGATTGTGTAAACAATAGTATATACTAGAAATGATTACATGTGATTTCTGAGACTAGGTCATAAAAAATATTTTGGCTTCTGCCTTGCTCTCTCTTGGATCAGCCACTCCAGGAGAAGAGCGAGCGTTTCACGAGAATGCTCAAGTAGCCTAATGGAAAGGAACCCAGGCCACCTGCCAACAACCGGCACCAACTTGTCATGCATGTGAGTGAATCCCTTAAACAGTGAATTGTCTGGCCTCATTCCAATCTTCAGGTGACCGCAGCCCCCAGTGACACACTAACAACAACATCACGAGAAATCCTACACCAGAGCCCCCCAGCTAATAAGCCACTTCGGAATTTCCGATCTACAGAAACTGTGTGAGATGATAAATGTTCTTTGGTTTTAGGCTGTTCAATGTTGCACTTATTTGTTACCTAGCAATACGAAACTGTACTACAACTCAAAATAAGTTTCTCCACCCATTCTGTGACCACCACCAATGTAGTAGTCTACCGAGAATCTACTCAGAAGGCAGTGACAGCTGTCATTTACCAAAAACTTGCCCCATCGTGGCTCCTGTAGGCAATATGCTTTCATAACCTGAAGGTTGTCTTCCTTTGGGGAAATATGCATTGACACTGTTCTCACGACTAGATCTATTTCTTAAGGGTGTTTTCCTTCCTTGAATGTGGGCTGAATGATTGAGGATAGAGAAGTAGAGTCCCCACGCTCAATAATTGCAGTGGGCTATCAAATCTCCCCAAGGTAGAGTAGAAAATTCGTTCCTGTTTAATTTCAAATATCCTCCCTTGAGAAAATAGGTGATATTTCATGTGTCATAAGGGCACTCAAAACTATTAGCTCTTACCCTGTCTTTTCACCACAAAGGTACAGCAATCTATCATACCCCTGCTAATTTTCTATTAGGTTTTAATGATTTAGGAAAGTTATTTTATGTATGTATAGAATTCCATTAGGAAAGAAAAAAAGTTAGATTGGAAGCGTATAGTGGCTTCTTTTGAAAATATTGAGAAAAATGAAATGCGCTCCTGAGCTGCTAAAGTATTGATTTTATACCCTAATGGACTCTTAAAAGATAATAAAATGCTTCTGTGAAGGTTATGTTTCAAAGCTAATTAATGTAAAACCAAAATTGCATTTTGTTTGGGGTTTCTATAGATTTATGATGTTACTGTAAAAAAAAAAAAAAAAGAAAAAAAGAAAGAAAATGCAGCCAAATATCTCAGAAACATTGGTAGAGGCTTTAAAGGTCAGCTTTCTAACCACATGTGTAATTCTTTAATTCTCAATACATTTCATTTTCCAGAAGGAAATAAGACTTGTTAACAAAGAAATATACCTATACCAGATAAGCCTCATTACACAGGATAAATATTTATCATTATAAGTTGAATATTAAATTTTCCTTGGTCAGTTTTCTATGTACTGAAATTATGGAAAAATATTCTCCATAAATAAAAAATGAAGTTACACAATGAAGGGAAATATCATAATACTTTAAATAGTCAGGTATTTTCTTTAAGAAAAAAATGCAATAGTCAAGCCATACTTGTGACTTTTTTTAATATAATGGGGAAAACATTAAGTATATTTTTGTAAATATGATAAATACATATGACTCCATTTTCATCAAGGAACCTATTTATATATAACTTGATGGTGTTTTGATGCCGTAGTTGAAGTCTGGGAACCAACCAGTATCTACCTCAGGGAAGAACAAATAGCAAATATCTAAATGAGGATGTTGTAAATACATTAATATTTGAGTCAAATAATGTATTTTGCATATGTTGTTAAATAGTGATTAAAAGCAATACTACTTGAGAGTAAATTAAATGACCTAATTTTCACCGCTGCGCTGTAAGTTCATAAACAAGACTCATTCAGCTCTTTTGCACAACTATATTAACAAATTAAACAATCTTTCATATGAGTATCCATGCATTTTTAAAACTTATCTTCCTTGTCTTTCACATTATTCTGATATTAGGATTTCTTTCTAAAATCTATAGTCTAACAAATGGATGATAGTTATATAGACAGACCTTCCAGAGACAAAACCATAGCCTATTCCTGTCTTGATAATGTTCACCAATAGTGATTCATTCTGTAGGCTCCAATCCGGTAGATCTCATAGAATGTGAGCCATCAACTAGTTTCTGCTGTCAAATCCCATTATTACTGCAGACAAATAACCAACAGCCACAAAACCAAAAGTTCCTGTGTGAGTGTGCTTCTCTTTTTAAATCTTTAATCTTTCCAGACCAATCAACCTAGAGTAATTCTTCATAAATTCTTTAAGTAGACATTATTTTTATAGAACAATTTTCTTCCGTATAGTTTTAGTACCTCTTGAAGAAAAGACTACAAGAATATTTCCCAATTCAAGGCCCCATTAGAATTAATCATTTTCAGTTCATTAAAAAATTCTTACTCAATGTAATACCTCGATTACAATATTTTCCCCACATATTAAGTGATATCTTCACTGATGAGATTATCCTACATGTGGCAACATTTTAAATACTAACAGATAACTGATAGCTAATCATAATGACCTCTTTTCATTTTGCTCTATAAATCACAGCATTGATAATCATTTCGGTGACTAGTTTGCCACCCCAGTATTTAAAAACCCAATCCTTCTTCTGACTTACATAATGGCATATTGTATACACAAACATTTCCAGTGAAATTGGGTATTTTAAAAAGCCTTACCCATGAATGTTGACATGATCAACAGATTTAACAAGTGCACTAATTGGCATTAAGTATTTAAAATATCAAAATTTGGGGGTGCCTGAGTGGCTTAGTCAGCTAAGTATCCAACTCTTGATCTCAACTCAGGTCTGGATCTCAGGGTTCTGAGTTCGACCCCCATGTTGGGCTCCACGCTGGGTATGGAGCCTAGTTAAAAAAATAATAATAAATAAATAAAATGTTAAAATTTGGTATATTTTGTCACTCGTGATTCACATACGAGTGAATACATGTAGCACAGTTAATTTGATATGCAGCTCAAAATAGTTTCTCAGTATATTAGTATATATATTCATATATGAGTAAATATTGTTTCCTTAATATTCACACTTTCCTTTGGGTCATACACAGCTTTCTACTCCTATTCAAAGTACTTCTAGTGTTTTTGAAAATCTAATATATGTGTGTGAGATGATCCCCATATTGATGCCCTGGCTTGATCTAATATTACATATCTATATAACTTTAAAAATGCAGACTTCTCCTATTTAGAAGGACAGTTTAAAATAAAGTTAAGAAAATTTTAGCATCAAAAAAGTAAAATACTTAGGGATAAACAAGTGGAAGTGCAATATTTTCTTTCACTAAAATCTACAAAATACCATTTTAAAAAAATGAAAGATCTAAATAAGTGAAAAGAAACCCCATATTCATGGATAAGAAGATGTGTATTGCTAAGATGGAAGCACTCCCTAAATTAAATGACAGATTCAACATAATCCCTATCAAAATCCCACCTGGCTTCTTTGCAGAAATCAACAAGCTGATCCTAAAATCCAGATGGAAATGTCAGGGACCCAGAATAGACAAAACAATCTTGAGAGTGAAAAGTGAAGTTGGAGAATTTACACTTCTGGTTTTATTTTTTATTCTTTTTGTTGTTGTTTATATTCTTTTTTTAAAATTTAATTAATTAACTTTTGGTGTATTATTAGTTTCAGAGTAGAGGTTAGTGATTCATCAGTCTTATATGATACCCATCACATGTCTTCCTTAATGTCCATCACCCAATAACCCCATCCCATCACCCCCTGCCTCAGTTTGTTTCCTATGATTAAGAGTCTCTTACGGTTTGTCTCCCTCTCTGATTTTGTCTTGCTTTCTTTTTCCCCACTTCTGATTTTAAGACTTACTACAAAACTATAGCAATCAAGACAGCATGATACTGGCATAAAGATAGACAAACCAATGAAATAAAATTAAGAGCCCAGAAATAACCTCTTACATGTATGGTCAATTGATTTTTGACAAGGATTCCAAGCAAACTCAAAGAAGAAAAAATAATCTTTTCAACAAGTGGTGCTGGGACAAGACATGACACCAAAAACATAAGAAACAAAATAAAAATAGATGAATTGGACTTCATTAATATTAAGTCCTTTTGTGATTCAACAGTTGGCATTAGGAGAATGAAAAGACAACCCACAGAGTGGGAAAAATGATTTCCACATAATGTATCTGATAAGGAATTTATATCCAGAATAAATAAGTGTGTGTATGTGTGTGTGTGTGTGTGTGTGTGTGTGGTGTGCATGCATAATATACATATAACATACATAAAATATACATATATATTAGAGATGAGGTGACATTTAAATTTTTTATTTTTTGAAGGCATTTGAGTATTTATTGAATATTTTGGGTTTTTTTCAAGTTTTTATTTAAATTTTATTTGAATTCTAGTTAGTTAGCATAAGTGTAATATTGGTGGAGTAGGATTTAGTGATTCATTACTTACATATAACACCCAGTGCTTATCACAACATCCTTAGTACCCATAACCCATATGTTTTTATAAACTATATATATATAATTTTTTAAAAAACTCTTAGAACTAAACAGTTAAAAGGCAAATAATCCAAATAAAAATGAGTTAAAGAATTGAAGAGACATTTGTCCAAAGAAGATGTATGAATGGCCAATATGAAAAGTGCCCAACATCATTAGTTATCAGGGAAATGCAAATAAAAACACAGTTTCCACTAGGATGGTTATAATAAAAAATATAGACAATATCAAGTGTTATTAAAGATGTGAAAAAATTATAACTTTTTACATTTCTGGTGGGAATATAAAATGGTACAGTTATTTTAGAAAATACTTTGGCAGTTCCTCAAAAAGTTAAACATAGAGTTGCCATATGACCTAGCAGTTTCTACTTCTAAATAATTCCAATCCAAGAAAACTGAAGACATATGTTCACACAAAAATCTTTATATCAGTGTTCACAGTAAGATTATTCATAATAGCCAAAAAGCAGAAAGAACCCAAATGTCCATTTACTGATGAATGGGTAAAGAGAACGTGCTGTATCTACACAACCAATTAAAAATATATAAAAAGGACTAAAGTACTAAAAATAAATAAAAAAGAATTAAGTATTAGTATATGCTCTAAAATGGACAAACCTTGAAAATATGCAAAGTAAGAAAAGTTAGTCCCAAAGACCATGTATTGTGAGATTTTATTTTATATGAAATGTCCAGAACAGGCAAACCCATAAACAGACAATAGATTGGTGACTTGCCAGGGGCTACAGGGAGAAGGGAACATAGTGAATGCTCAAGGGAACAGGAGTTCTTAGGCAATGGCTTAAAATTGGATGGTGGAGATGGATAGACAACTCTGTGAATACACTGAAAAATACTGAATTACCCCTTTAAAAGGGCGAATTTTATGGGCAAATGTGAATTATCTCAATAAAGCTGTCCTTTTTAAAATATGCAAATGATTTAACTTGATACATTCAAGAAGTATTAATACTCAGTATTATCTGGCATATAAAAAACATGTGGCATACTCACTCTATTCAAGACAAGGTTCAATGTGGGGATTCACCGGTGACCAAGACATGTTTCTTGACCCCCAGAGACAGTGGAGGTGGGGACAGAGATATGCAAAGAGGCTGTCACAGCTCAGTATGAGACTCCCTACAAAAGAATAAGGAAATGGTGTTGCTAGAGGAACATCTCGCAGGGCCATCCAGCCTGGGCTTCACGGATATGTGGACAGCAGTCTGATGGATGTGGGAGATAACCCAGGAGAGAGGATTGCAAGAGGTCACCAGGCAAAGAAGGAAGGAAGGAAGGAAGGAAGAGGGAGGGAGGAAGGGAGAGGACATTAAGACCAAGGGGCAAGAAGCCATGATAAACTGGAGAAACTAAAAGTATAAAGAATACCAGGAATGTAGATTAAAGCATGGGATGGAGTGGCAAGAGATAAAGAGGTAAGGGCTATGGAATAGATGATATATGAGATCATGAAGGACATTATGAGGCACTGAGAGGAGTTTGGATGCTATCTTACATGTGGCCAAGGAGATCCTCTGAAGGATTACGACAAGGACAGGGGTGGTGAGTTTCATTATTTAGAAGAATCCTTGGGCTGCAGAGTAGAGAGAAGACTGACATAGCTCAGGACTCCAGACAGGCCAGTCACACCGATGCTGCTGGAGAATTCCAGATGAAAGGTGAGGGCAATGGAAATCTGAGCATGTAGTGGCCAGGAAGGACTCTATAAACAGCACCAGGTTTTCAGACTTTACTCTCCAGGCCACAGATATATATCGTGTGTGTGTGTGTGTGTGTGTGTGTGTGTGTATGATATATTATAAAAATTATATATAAATTTTATAATATTATATATATGTGTGTATGTATATATGTATATATTGATTTATTTAGGAGACCACTGTGGGGACAGATGAGGGAAGAGGGTGATATAGAAGCAGGGATAAGAGTTAGGGAGGAAATGTTGCAAATCCAGACAAAACAAGAGCCTGTGAATTCTGTTAGGAACAGTGATGATGAAGAAGATGGGATAGACTTGAGATAGATATTAAAGAAAATAGAGAGAAAGAGAGGAATCAAAGAATGACATCCAGACTTCTGACTTGAGAGCCATTCTCAGCATTCACAGACTTCCACTGCTCACATCTAACTGATCACCAGCTACATGGCCGTGCCCTTGCATTCTCTGACTCCCAGGGAATGGCTGACCATTGAGTATCAACCCTCCCCAGTCCCCTATGAGACAGCCACACAGCACCTTGTAGCCTCCTTCAGTGGCGTTTTAAAGTACATAATTATGTATTCATTTGTTTGTTTTTATTTTTTTTTAATAAGTGGTTTCATAAAGTTTGGGTAATGCTCCTCAGAAGTACTTCAGGGGGTTACTTAAAATATAGATCCCTGGAACCCAGCTCTTTTTTTGTTTCTTTTTTTCTTTTTTAAAAAATTTTATTTATTTATTTGACAGACAAGAGATCACAAGTAGGCAGAGAGAGAGAGGAGGAAGCAGGCTTCCTGCTGAGCAGAGAGCCGGATGTGGGGCTCAATCCCAGGACCCTGGGATTATGACCTGAGTTGAAGGCAAAGGCTTTAACTCACTGAGCTACCCAGGCGCCCCATGAAACCCAGTTTTTAAAGATTATAATTCAATAAGTCTCAGAAGGAACCTCAGGTTGAGATTTTTAAAAGAACTTCTTCCTGTGATTCTGATAGATGTAATTAGTAAACCATACTTTACTAGGCAACAATTTAAAATTTATTTCCCTCGTAAAAGTAGGAGCCAGGTCTGTTTTTCTGCTGTTTTATCCCAGAGCCAACTGGGGCGACTAACCCCCAGTAGGTATTAATAAATATTTGTTGAATGAAGGAAGAAGGAACAAAAGCACACGTGAACAGGTGATAGTGTCTTTCATTGAATAGAGGCACCCAAGGGAATGACTGGTTTTAAAAGGTGAATGATGACTTGGTTGTCTCTGAGCTCAAAGTCCCAGTGAGTCTTCCAAGCCAAGAAACTCACAACTCAGATGAACACTTGAGCTGTATTCATGAGTCAGGTTTGCAGGAAGTGAAGATTTCAAAAGCACAGTCATATTCAAGGCGGGTGAGACCATGAATATTTATTAGCAAATTCTCATCCACAAAAATGGAGATAGTGTGAAGGAAAGATGGCACAAATGAGGCCCTAGAAAGAGCAAATTTTAAGGAGCAGACTCAGCAAGATCAGTAAAGGAGGATGAAAAAACACGTCCAGGTGGAGAGTAGGGAATACAGTCCCTGAAACCAAAGAGATAATTTAAGGAATGAGGAAATGGTCAGTGATGTCCAAAGATATAAATTTTATGACAATAGGATTTGAAAAGTGAGAGTCCCTGGTTACTCTCATGAGAGAAAATTCAGCTTTTCTGAGAAGTCTCCTCTGATCTACCCTATGCCAGGCAGGTAGGTATGTTTCTCCCTTATATTTCATTGTATTTCATTATGTATTTTATCATAACTCTTTGGCATTATATTGTGATTACCTATTCATGTGTCCATTTTCCAAGTAGACTGAGGGCACAGTAATCTCAGGGACATATTATTTTGTTACCTCCCATTACCTGTTTTAAGACCCAGGATTCAGAAAAAGTCAATATTTGACAAATAAATAAACTGATTAATAAATGAATGTATGATGAACACATCTATGATTATCATTACTCACTGTTTAGTGTTTTGAGTAATCATGGCTTTAGGCAGTGGGCAGATGTGAGTAGTACACTTATTCCTTCCTCAGTCTGTGTGGTGTCTATATTCTTTCATCTATACCCCTAGAGAAGCTAATTTGTGGGAATTCTATGCTCTGACACCACACCTCACAGAGATATTGAAAGGATCTAACAAGTTAATATCTGCAAAAGAGTTTCGTGAACAGAAAATGTAAAAGACAGGGGGAAACTCCACATACAATTTGATTTAGGACCGAGAGGCAGCACTGGGAGGAAGGCCCCCACTCTCTTCTTATAATTAAATACTTATAATTAAATACTTATAATTAAATATAACTACTGTCCAAAAATTACAACAGAAGCAACAAGCAAAAAGCCACCATCTCTGGATTTCACCCAGATCTGCTACTTCTTGCTTTTATTTTCCCACAACCTCACTTCTTCATGTCAGCGCCTGGTAACTGCCATATGAGATGATCATTCTTCACCCGCTCTATGCAGAGACAACCATCCAGAAGAGTGCCTTCTGCCCTTGGCTCTAAGCTTGGAGATGGTAGCATCTTTAGGAGTGCATGATGCTGTGTGTGTTGTGGGATGGGTGGTTTCAGAATAGGAAGTCAGACCCACAAACCTTTGGATGAGCACTAACGCTGTGATAGAGTTTCACCCCAACACAGTGCATATGTGTGGTATTTCTGGCAATAGTGTTGGACAATTTTTTTCTTAATTTTGAATTTGTGATAAAAGTTTTAATAGGAATTCTATGAAGAGTGGTTATTTTTAATTATAAACCATTGAGCTACAAGTGTGTAACTAAATGTATTATATTCCAGATAACCAAAATTAGTTTCAAATAATTTCCTTAGGTTTCTTCTCATGTAGGGTTAATTCATTTGAATGTTTACTATAAATGACTATTTTAACTGCTCAAGATGATTTGGTATGTTAGCTCTTTTCTGAATATTATTTAAAAGCATGCATAATGTTAATTTAGAAGTTAGCAAAATCTTAAAATATGACTTGCATGTCATATGTAAATAGCTACATTAAATACATTATGCCAGTACTTTATGATGGCTAAATTCTATTAAGCAGATCTTTCATTGCTAATAATAAGTAGAAGTAAATAATATGAAAGTCGGCTCAGGACTAAAACTCTCTATGGGCAATTTTGTAAACTTGTAGAAATTCCTTTTAATTATTTACATTTCTTCTTTTTCCTACACTAGGCTGATTATTAATGCATGCAGAAACTAAGATAATTCATTATAAATCATTTTGTGATATTTTGAACAACATAATAGATATTCAGTGCAAAACACTTTTCCATTTCAGTCTTGGCCCATAACAGTCAGTGTACATTTAACTCCATCCATGGAAAGTTAGGAAGGAAATGCCTTCAGTATGTGAAAAGATAGACAAAAGGGTGTGAAATGAATATTTTCAGTGCTGAGCCACTTTATATTATTCAGTGAACGAAACATAAAAGTAAGGCTGATGGCAGGGCACCTGGGTGGCTCAGTTGGTTAAGCATCTGACTCTTGATTTTGACTCAGGTCATGATCTCAGGGTCATGGGATTGAGTCCTACATTGGGCTCTTCACCAGGCATGGAGCCTGCTTGAGATTCTCTCTCTTCCTCTCCCTCTGCTCCTCGTGCTCATGCTCTCTCTCTCTAAAATAACTAAACCTTTAAAAAAATATATGATGATGATAATGATGGTGACAATGATCATTAACATTTATTGAAGGCACACTATAGGTCAGAACCATCCTAAGCAATTAACATTAAATGTTTAAGTGATGCTGAGTTAGGCATCCCATTTTGTTTAAGGAGTCACAGAGTGATAGGTAACTGACCCCATGTTAGAGTATTAAATGATGGAGGCCTGAAGCCTCACGCTCAATCACAGTATTTTATTACCTCCACAATTTTACCTTCCAGGGCACTGCATAACACATGATAGTTTAAAAAAATACATAAATGGAATGAACATCAAGAATAGGAAGCAGAGGAGATAGGAGATTAGGGGGTGGGGTGGGCATAAGGCATTTGAAGTAAAAGTCTGGGTAGAAGGACCATGGCCCCTAGACAAGAGAGGACCTAGACAAGAACAGGAGATAAGTGAATGAGACCAGGGTCGTCCATCTACTGGAAATGGAAAAGAAAAGGTGAGTCTAAACCAGATTGAGAAAGAGGAGTCAAAATAACTCAGTGATAATTTAAAGGATTTGTTCACACCAAGACCAAGGCAAAGACCTTAGGATAAGATAAACATTTGTTTCCTGGTTTGGCTATCTGCTTCATGCTACTGATTCCTGTCCCCTCAGAATCATTCCAGGAACATGTCATCTTCAGCTAAGATTCTTCTAGCTACTTTATTCCAAAGAAGAGCATCATAAAGTTTACTTTATCAGTGTAGCATACTTCATTCAAATTACCAAGAAGGTAATCTTCCCGCCTGCAAGTGTATATAAATTAGTCCCAAATGAATATATGCAAAATTCAAGACTGTATTTGAATGAAAAACAGAAGACACCAGTTCAGAAAAAAAAAAAAAAATCCCAATTCCATATTGAATTCATGACTCTTTCTATAGTCTACCCTCCCAGAGATAGACGTGAAACTGCTAAACACCAACAAAAAAGGCTCCTGCAGCAGGAGAGGAATAGAGCTATCACAACCAAGACACACTATAAAAATAAATGACTTCTGAAAAATGGAGAGAACCCGATGTTGCCATTCAGCCCCAAACCTAGAGGTGAAATGCTCTTTCCAAAGAGTGCTGTATAGAACAGGAAGACTGAGAGAGATTAAGACAGAGCTCACTTGGACTCAGAATGAGCAAAGTGACCAAGCAGAAAGGAACAGAAACAAAAGAGAAATTGAATGGTAGAATAAGAGACTATAGATGGCATCTGGGGGGACTATGACTCACAAAGACACACTTTAATGTTTTCCAGAATTGTTTGTATCTGCGCTGCAGTATAAGTAGGACAAAGCGGTAACTCAGGCTAGTGAGATACAATGTAAAGACTCGTTGAAGAATGTGAACTCTGAGCAACAGCAGACATAAAAACGAATTGTTTGAAACTTTCAGGAATAGCCTACAGGATGTAAAGATATGGTTATTCTGATAGAGAAGTGACGAACAGTATATCTGAATTAAGGCAACAATATAAGAAAAGGAGCTCAATGACATCAGAAAAGAAACATTTCTAACCGGCCATATCTAGCTAAGAGTTTCCTCAATTTATAAAGTAATCATTTATTTATTTATTCAAAAATATGAGCTGCAGTAACAGTATAATCAACAGGGTAGGTGATAGGAATATAAAAATGAATGAAGCAACATTTATGCACACAAAGAGCTGATTTAGAAGGGATTAGAATTCAACACTAAAATCACATGATCAAATATTTGGTGTTTCTGAAGCTGGGCTACTTTCTTTCCCCCAACCTGGTAGTAGACTAGAGATTTGCTCCCTGAAGAAGGTGAAACATAGTCTCTTAATTGCAAGACACCTGGCACAGTGGATCAGGTACCACATTAAAAGTAGTCATAGCAAGTGAAAGCAGGAACATTGAATTGTGAGTTCTCAGGTCCTCTTCCCCTACGTGGCTCACAGAATACTACCAGCCGAGCTTACATCCTCCAAGCAGAGGATTAAAAGAATCATCTTTGGGAGACTTTTAGATCGATCAGCCTAAAAGAAAAGATCTAAGCATTCTGACCCTAGGTGATTTCCCTAGTGATGTCCACCATCAACAAACACATCCACATTCAGAGAGTTTTCAATCAGCTTTCTGATGTTCCCTTAATGATGAGTGGAATCCAAGGATAACTGGGTATGAAAATTTTTCTACCATGCAAAATAGACATTAAATCAAACAAATAGGAAAAAAAACCAATTTGAGTAAATATAGGTGATGCTTGAAAAGAAAGCCATTGAAAAATGAATAGCTTTGGCAATTTTTTTAAATACATGCCTTAAACAAGGAGTTGTTTCTGTAGATAAAGGAATATTCAGAGAGCACAAAAGAACTCTTATACATTAATTATAGTAATTATCATAAAATATATTAATCACAATTGATAATTATTTTATTAATAAATTATTTATTTATAAAATATTTCTTTATTAATAAAATAATTATCATTTGTAAATAAATTATAATTATAAATAAAATAAATAAAATCATTTGTTATTAATAAAAAATAATAAATAAGTATTTATAAATAAATACAATTAGGGATAATAGAATTAATTATAATTCTGAGTTATGATTTCAGAAATGGAAGCCAATAGAAGAATTAGAAGGTTGACGTAATCTCCAAGAAAGTGATCAAAAAGACATAGAGAAAGAAATCGGAGAGAATTAAAGGATCAGTCCAGGAGGCCCAAGATCTAAATAAGAATTCCAGGAAGAGAACACAGGGAGTTGGGATTATCAAACAAAACATTTTCCCAGAAGGAAATGATATGAAATCCTAGATTAAAAGGTCCTACTGAGTTCCCAGCACAATAAATAAAACATACACATATTAGGGTATATTCCTGTTGAGTTCCAGAATAAAGAGGACAAATAGGAAATCTCAAAAGATTCTAGAGATGGAAAAATAAATAAATAAATAAATAAATAAAAAGGAAAAGGAAAAAGTTACAAAGAATCAAGGGATCGGAATGGCCTGAGAGCCAAGGAAAAGTGAAGTAGCACCTTCAAATTCTAAAGTAAAATGATTTCCAACCTAGATTTTGGCAACATGTTGTTTAGGCATAATGTCAAAATGAAGATATTTTTATATACACAAATTCTCTAAAATATATACTTCATTTTTAGCCTTAAGAAGCTATGGGTTGGGGATGCCTGGGTGGCTCAGTGGATTGAGTGTCTGCTTTTGACTCAGGTCATGATTTCAGTGTCCGGGGACAGAGCCCATGCCTGGCTCCCTGCTCAGCGGGGAATCTGCTTCTCCTCCTCCGTCTCTTTCTGCCCCTCCCCTTGTTTGTGCATGTGCTCTCTCTCGCCCTCTCTATCTCAAAGAAATAAATAAAATCTTTTTTTTTAAGATTTTATTTATTTATTAGTCAGAGAGAGAGTGAAAGAGAGAGTGAGTGAGCACAGGCAGACAGAGAGAAATAAATTTAAAAAAAAAAAAAAAAGAAGCTATAGGTTGACGTGCTATACCCAAACAAGATAATAAATGATGGAGGGAAAGTTGGGTTACAGAAAACAGGAGATGTAACACAAAAGAGATGTGTAGAAAATGCCCAGAACTATGGCAAAGGCATATTCTAGGATGCAAGCTATGCTGTACACTTAGACACCAATCTAAATTACAGAAGCTGGAGGGATGTCTCTAAGAACTCAAATATAGCTAACCAGATGTCCTCTGGGAAAAGTTTGGGAGTGAATTTGTCTTCGGTATATAAAAAACAACACATACCAAAACAAAACAAAACAAAACAAAACAAAAAAACCCAAACCAAACTAAACCAAATCAATAAAAGCCCAAGACACTAAGCCAAACAATTTTAAAATGATTATTAGCTATAATGAGAACAAAAAAATTTTCCAGGAAAGCAAGAGGACTCAAGGCTTATGGATAGCACATAACTCACATATATGTTATGGTGCATCTATATTGGACAGATGGGAGGAAAGGGAGTGTAAATGGCAGAAGACAAGTATAAAGGAGATAATTTCTCACATCCCATAGCAGGAAGTCAATAAACTGACATAACAGAAAAATAGGAAGTAGAAGTTAAACGTAAGCAAGTTATTTAGAAATACAAAGCAAAACATATCAAGGAACAGTGAAGTCATTGAATGTAGTCACCTTTGATCATCTGAAAATAGGGGTGGTCTATTGGGGGGATGTTGTTTTCCAAATAACCTTGTAGGCATAATGGACTTTTAAAAGGACTTTTAAAGATCCTGTGTACCAAGAAAGAAAGAAAGAAAAAAAAAAGTGGATAGGAAACAGAGAAGTAGAGAGCTAAGAATGAAACACCAACTGAAAATCCATATAGGAAATATTGAAGTAAAAGGGGACAGTTAATGCACAAAATCAAATTATTGACATAGAGACCAACCTGTAAAATTTCTCAAACCATCAAGGAAAAAAAAAATACAGAGAGGAAAACTATGCTAGAAAATGTAGGAGGCAATAGAAGGCAAAGAGTATGAGAAAAATTATAGATAACTAACATATCTACAGGAGAAACCAAAAAAATTGTTATGCTAAAATACAATCAAAGGAATGAGGAAGGAAAACATTTCTCTGCTCAAGAGATTGAATGTAGAGATTGGAAGGGAAATTAATGCAAGGGACGCTGATAAAACATAAAATCTTTTGGGAAGGAGGTACAGGATGAAAGAAAAGCCTTATTTACAAATCAAACAAGACTGAAAAAAAGCTTATCCAGTAAAAAATAAAAGCGAGAATGGTCTCAAACATTTCTACCACAACACAAATACAGAATAAAGGGAAGCATATTTTTTAGGAGAAACTCTTATGATCACATAATTAAAAACCTGCGAAATTTTCTTTCACATTTGAGAACTAGAGGAAAATTTTGTTAGATATATCATCACTGAGAAAACATAACATTTTAAAATATACTTTATTGGAAAACATTTTTTGAATATGTAATTCAGTCTGCTGAAAATTAAAGCAAACTTGAGAAGTTCAGAGAGGGAAGCATAAAGGACGTCACCCTATTGAAGCATCTGAGAAATGTGAGTAAATCAGGTTATAACCCTGGATACAACTATTAAGCTTAAAAGGACATGCAGTGTAAGCCAAAAAAAATACAATTATAATAATCTAGATCCCAAGACCCCATGTTTCAATGAAAACATAACTTGCTCATGTTATTATAGGCAAAAAAGCAAGCAACGACAAGAAAAAGACATGTTAGAAAAATGATAAATTGATCAATTCTAGAGCTTAGAGAACATGTATTTAGAAATGAACCATCAATTGTTCTCTATAGTGAAGAGTCTCTTTCTTGGTTTGTCTCCTTTCTTTTCCGTGTTTTCCCTTGTTTTATTTATTGCTTTGCTTCCTAAATTCCACATATGAGTGAAATCATACGGTATGTGTCTTTCTCTGACTGACTTATTTCAGTTAACATAATATTCTCTAGCTTCATCCATGTTGTTGCAAATGGCCAAATTTCATTCTTTTTGATGGCTGAGTAATACTCCATTTTGTATATTTACCACATCTTCTTTGGCCATTTATCTATTGATGGACATTTGGGCTCCTTCCATACAAATGGATGGTTACCAGGGGGATGGGTGAAATAGATGACGGGGATTAAGGAGTGTACTTGTGATGAGCACTGAATGTTGTAAGGAAGTGCTGAAGCACTATATTACACACCTGAAACTAATATGTTAACTAGAATTTAAATAAAAACTTTTAAAAAAGGAATCATAAATAAGTTCCTCATAGATTATGATAAAACAAGATGACCTTTTTAGATCACATTTTTTTAAAAAGATTTTATTTATTTATTTGACAGACAGAGATCACAAGTAGACAGAGAGGCAGGCAGAGAGAGAGAGAAGGGAAGCAGGCTCCCTGCTGATCAGAGCCCGATGTGGGGCTCGATCCCAGGACCCTGGGATCATGACCTGAGCCAAAAGCACAGGCTTTAACCCACGAGCCACCCAGGCACCCCTAGATCACATTTTTGATGACAGTTTCTAGTGTAACTAGAAATAAAGTCATAAACATAAAGGAACTACTTAGAAATTAAACAATAACTTTCAAAAAGTCAAGTCAAAACTGCAATTAGAGCCACTTAGAAATAAAAGATAATGAGAATGTTGTGTACAGTGTTCGGTATTTAAAACAAAAATTTGTATTGTTTAATGCTTTCATTATAAAATAAAAAATAATAAAATTAAACAAACTCAGTATTCAACTGTAAAAGCTAGGCAAAAATAATATCATAAAACTAAGAAAAGTTGAAGGGAAATTAATAACAATAAAAGTATACATTAAAGACCTAAAAGACAGAATAATGGTGAATTAATTAAAACCAACATCCAAGAACAGTTTTTTTTATGGAATAGCCAATAAAATTTATAGATAGCTGGCAAGCCTAAATTGTGAGGGAAAACAAAAGGAAAAAAACCTTAAATACACAGATTTTCTGATATTACAGAGGTAAGCATAGATACCAAAAGAGGGGGGGATAAGAAAATACTAAATTTAATATATAATATAATGAAATGTAGTATAATACTATATTGCTTTATAAACATACTCTGTTCTCCCAGACCTTGAAAATAGTCTACGACATAGTTGGATTCTTTAGCTGCTGTGGCTCTTTTCTCCTTTCTTTCTTGACTAATCTTGCACAAACATTATTTTATTCCCTCTGGACCATCATCCCCATGCAAACCAGCCTTCACAATGTACTCATCTTAAACACTGTGTGAGAAAACACCAGCGTTCAACTCCAATGACCTCTCTTCAGCCCATCTCTTTTTTGAAACCCTCTTTTCTTGACATCTTCAACACAATCACCATTGCTTCTCTTAGTGGCATAAATGTTGGTTCTCTTTCTTCATTGCTTCCCTTTACTCGGTTCTATCTTTTATATTTCCTGATTTCATGCTCTCTGTTAGAAGCACTCCCCCCCACCCCCCACCCCCACCAATCCTTCCCTTGGCTTCAAACATCTCCTTGCTCTACCTCAATCCTGAATTTGTTCCTTGCCAACTAGTGCATTTCCAATGGTCTGCTGACCAAGTGCTGTGAGACAGAGACAAAGCATGGGAAATAAAGCATACCATGTCTAAAATTGTATTCCTTATCTGGCTTAAGGAATTTTCTTCTTGATTTCCTTAATTTTGTCCAATTTTGAATTTCATATACAATATCAGCCACTGTGTAATTTTTTCATTTATTCATCCATTATCTTATCTAGACCTACACAGTCATTAATCATAATGCCATTTCTTGACCACCATAAAAGGCTTGCAACTAGCCATCCTTTCTCTTCAGATCAATCTTCCACATATACATCAGGGCCAAATAAAAATATCCTACACATCCTCTTTTACTTGTTTCCTTCCTTGATAGAAACTTACAATGACTTCTCAGTGACACAAAGCAAAAACAAAAATTGGTAACCTAACGTTAAGCCCTCAAACCTTCTCCAGGCTTTTGAGTGTTACATAAAAAGCCCATTCAGGAATTACATGCCTCATTCAATTTTTGTATTCATTTCTCTTGAATATATATTTTGGCTTTCTTTCTCTATTTACTCCTGTTTTGTCTCTGCCTAGAATACCATCTTTCCATTTTTGGTCATCAAAATACTACTCTTCAGTTCTACATGTAAGGATCTTGGAAGTCACTACTCCATCCTGATAACATGTGAAAAACTGAGCAGACTGAGAAATCAAAAATGCTTCTAAGACAGATGAGGACACAGAGGGTATCCCTGTTCCTAAGCCTAGAGCAACAAAAAAGGCAAAGAGAGAAAATTACAGCTTACAGGACCAGAGACTCCTTCACAGAAACCACCTTGGGAAGCAATGTTGGGGTAGGGAACTCTGATCTGTAACTGCTATAGGCTTAGGGTAGACAACTCTGAGTTCAAACTCAGTGACTCCCAGTCTTAGGGAACCCCACAATTTTGTGAGATTTATTTCCAGGAGCTCAATTAGGTTCTCACAGTAAATATCAGAGAAAAATCTCATGCTTCTCACACGAGAGTACTCTGGGTTTTGTTTGTTTTCTTTTGGTTCGTTTTGTTTTTAAGTAGGCTTCATGCCCAGTGTGGGGCCCAATGTGGGACTTAAACTTACCACCCTGAGATCAAGACCCAAGCTGAGATCAAGAATCAGATACTTCACCTAACTGAGCCACCCAGACTAGACTAGTTACCTAACTAGTCTAACCTGCTGTGGTATTAGCAGAGCCCAACTGACCTCAAGGAAGGGGAATACCCACTGGCCCACTCTAGCCATTTTGTCACCCTGAAGGGGTGAAGGTCACAGACCAGAGGCACAGGCTCATTAGAAGACCGAGTACTAACTCTGAAACCATACATCGCTTCCCCTCCCCACACCTTACCACCACGTTGTTAAAGCCTATTTACAGCAGCAACTTTTACCCAACACACTTTGTCTAGCTATCAAGAAAATATTACCAGGCATACTAAAAGGCAACAAAACTTGAAGAGACAGAATGAGTACAAGAACCAGACATGGCAGAGATGCTGAAATGATCAGATTGAATATCAGGATTTGGAATCAGATCAGGATTTAAATCTCTGTTTTATAACTTACTAAACATATTTCTCTGAGCCTCAGTTTCCCCATTGGTGAAAATAGGTCAATAATACCTGACTTCAACTGACCTTAAGTTCATCAACACCACCTCCCAGTTTGGCCACGGATGTTTCCAGACTGCGGAGGAGAGGAAAGCATTCGTGGGCCCACTTACGAAAGACTGAATTGCAAAGGAAGAAGGTGCTTAATGTCAGGACCAGACTGTGCGGTTGGTGGGATATCAATAAAAATTATTTTGTGGTGGAAAAAAATAACAATAATACCTTCCTTCAAGTGGTTTTTTTTTTTCCTTCTTTTTTTAAAGGACTTAATGAATGAATACACACTGAAGTCCTAGAATAGGGTAAGTCTCCTAGGGGGAGTGAGCATCATCTCCAACCACCATCATCAATCCCTCTCTCCACTTTCTATGTGCTCAGCCTGTCCCTGTGGCTGCTGCTAGTCCTCCTCCCAAAATACATCTGAAATCTCCCCTACTTCCTGCTTGAATGAGGTGTTCTATTTTATATTTTCTACTCTGAAATAATTACAATAAACAACAGCTCAATTATTGGGGGAAAAAACTCAAATGTTCCATTCTCTGCATAAAATATTTTTCCAAAAAGTGTATAGTTCTGGTATATCATTGCTATAGTCTCCTTACTGTGTGACTGACATATCTTATGGGCTGTTTTCTTTGTGGTGATATTAATTAAATAAGCACAACAATACTGCTTAATGTCAAACAGCTTCTGTTATCCAGAGAGCTCTGAACACTTGTTATGTTGATGTTGCAACTCTAAAAATAAATCCTTTTTGTCATTTCAAAAATGGATATAGAATATTAAAATGTCAGCTTTGTTACTTTGTGTTCTCTGAAACAATATTTGGTTTGATCAAAAGCAATTCTGAAAGGTGAATTTATCATATAAACCAATGAATCTCAATGTTGATGCAATACTTTGCTTTCTGTGGATTAGAATGTGTGTCTGTCTCCCAGACCACGACATGAACTTTCTGATACATCTGGACCAGCTTAGCAATCTCAACTCAGACTCCCATATTAAGCTCATAGAGCTTAACCCAACTGTATTGATTACAATATGAAATATGACTCCATTGCATTCCAACACACAAGCTTGTTTCACTATCTCCAGAGGTTTGTTAGGTGATAATGTTCCTGAAAATTGCACACATGTAAGTAGGTCTCTAGCTGGAAAGCAAATCAATGACAGCTTATCAATAAAAATATAAGAATACACATAAACTCAAGATAGAGGCTGAATGTATTCTGGATTGCCAATGGCAGGGCAGTCAGTTTCATTACTCACCAGACCACAGATGATGTGAAAAAGGCATTTCTTCGCTGCTCCCAGATCACATGGTACTCTTTGGCTGTTGATTTGTTCTTGTTTTTGTTTTTGTTTTTGTTTTCAATTTCAAAGCTTATCTTGGGCATACACATATAATAATTTGCCAATGTTTATATTTATATAAGCATACATACATCTTTTCTCAAATAAGATTTAAAATGAATTAGATTAAATAGAGCTTTCTCAAAAAAGTTTAACATAATCAGTAGTGTATGTGTGCAGATGTAAGAGTATTAAGAAAAATCTGTAGATAAAAATCAAAACATGTAAAATGAAGTTCTGGAGAGACGACTGAAGAATAAATCAGAAGAGTGACATATGAGAAAATAAGAACAACAAAAAGACAAAGCACATTTGTAAGACACAACCTAGAAATAGTTCCCTGTTTTTAAGAGGAAATCAGAATAGAAAGTAGAGTTAATTAAAATTATTTTCATAAGTCTTCAGAAGTAGTTTTTCGCTTGTTTCCTTTCTGATTTTTTTTCAGTTTTCCTCTTTATCATTATATGTGTTATTTTTCAAGGCACTGAATTATATGATTTTGTTTAGAAAACTGTAAGAGCATCCCACGGTTAATATTTGACTTTCTTAAACAATTCTCTATTTCTGGTTTTGAGAATAATAGAATAAGTACAAAATGAAAAGATTAAATTGGAATTTGAGATTCCAATTTGTTGACACAGACCACTCTTATTTTTAGAGGAGTATCAGGGAAATGAAGAATGTGTGGCCTATAACTCAAAATGAAGGGGTAAGAGCAGTTAGAATAAATTATGATCTCAAAGTTCAAGGAAACACCTAAAGCCCAAACAACTACAACAAACATAAATAAAATTATTTCAAACAGAAACACCAATAGAACAAAACAGATGCAATTTATCTTCTTGATAGATTCATAGGAAGCTTAATCTGGTCCATGTGAATAAAGCAGGGTGAGGTGAAATTTATAGCCTAATCCCACGACACTGAGCCAAGTGGTAAATAGGGTATCCATAGTTAAATGTGAAGAAGCCAAGTATGCAAATAATGAAGGGAGCTTCAGATGAATAGTTCAGGCCAAGAGATGATCTTCATAACCTGGGTTAAGAGCTAGGCTGAATCCAACAGGGGCTGGCTAGACTTACCTTACTTCACTACCATCAGCTTATATAATGCTGGAAACACCTACAGACCAGAATCCCTGCCTTGTCACACATAAACCACTATGTAGAACTAAGACCATTATTAGAAATGAATAATTATCACAAACACCAGCATTTACTGTACTTGCTATGTTCCATGTTCTTGTCAGTTGTTCAAATTATCAATTTATTGCTTATAATTTTTCTAATTATTATAATTGATTATTACATTAACTTGAAGGCAAATAATTTATTCTGAGGGTTCTGGTATTTGATATGTCAGATCATTAAATGACTCCCTACCAGCAATCTGCTACCATTGTTCAGCTTCTGTAGTTTGCTTTGTTTTTATGTTGGGAGTTTGTTTACTTATTTGTATAGCTGTAAATGCCTGATACTTTAGTCCTCTTTGAGTAAAATAAGGTTGGAATACAAATGCTCTCAAGAAATGCACTCCACTCTGAATTCTACATTTGAATCCTCTCTGCTTAAAATTTGGGAATGCCCATGAAAAGCAATTTGATTTGCTGTAAAAGGACATGCCAAGGAAAAGTCATATCTCAGAATACTAAAATAAAATACAATGGCTCTGTCTATAAGGAACCAAACACATCCACTTGAAAAGTGAACATAGTCTCATCTTGGAAATGCCAAAAAAAAAAAACCCAGCTTGAGTGCTTTCTTATCCTTCCTTCTCCAAGTAATAAATTACTTTTGGGTTAGATACATAGAGCTGGAGAAATAACCCCCTTTGTCTAAAGTCACTTGAATGAGAAATAAAACACTTTGTATCCATGAAACAAAATTATTCATGAGAGCAGATGCATGTTTGAATAATTTCAGTTCTCAAAGTGAGGCAAGCAGTTAAAAACAAAGTTATTGTTTTGTGGTATTCAGATTGGCACCTGGATTGTAAAGCTTCAGAACAGGTCACGGGGAGGACAGTACAGCTAGAGTTACAGTAGAGAAGCAGTCTTCTTAAAAAAAGAAAATGTGTACATGCTTTTATAAATTTTAGCTAGAAACTAGCTAAAGGAGGAGGAGGAGGAGGGGGAGGGGGAGGAGGAGAAGGAAGGGGGAGGGGGAGGAGGAGAAGGAAGGGGGAGGGGGAGAGGGAAGAAGAAGAAGAAAAGAAAGATACAAAGACTCTAAATGTAACATGTTTTTTGTTCCAAAAAAGTACTTTGCCTCTGAAGAGAACTTCAGTTCCCTTGCATTGCCCTTAGTTTCTTTCTCTAATTTGGTATAAATGCCAAGGTTTCTTCACTAGGGTCTTTAGTTTTATTTAGAACCCATAAAAAATACATGACCAAAAAATGGGTATAATAATAGGTTTTGTTTCGAAGAGAGGGGTTAGGGGAGAGCATAAAGAAAAAATACTGAGAGAAAACCAAAATAGAGCCCTGTTTTTGCCCTGATGAATGAGCTGCCTGCAGGGAGGCTGCTACCTGAAGAAGGAATCGCACATCTTTTCCTGTGACATTCACTATCTCTAGACAGACTGGCAAGCGTGACAGACTAGACAGCAATGCCTCACTGGTGATTTCCTCGTTAGGATGTTTGGAAGACGAAAACTTTGAAATCTTAAGGCAGAGCCAAGGCAGCTGTATCATGGTGAGACTGGGTAATGGTCAGGGTCAAGTGCCCCAAGGACAGCAAATATTAAAAAATCTAACACATGTGACAAAGCCAGGCTCAGATGCCCTGTTGCCACCTTAGTAAAGAGGGATCGGTACTGATGCAAGGCAGTTACTATGCATTTTGCCAGAGCATATCATTTTGTATAAATAGTGGAATGAGTAATGTGCCCAGGGAACGGGCTGCAGATAGTTGGAAAGGCAAAATAAGTCTAGTACTGATCTTGAAGCAAGTGTCGGCTACTAGTTATTTCAACACCGGTTGAAGAGTTTCAACTTCAAAGAGACTCAACCCCCACCTCAATTACTGACATACTGGATAATTCCTGAAGGGATCAAATTGTCTGGTTGGGCCTCGGTTCCCTCTAAAATAGCACTTAAATGGCTTAACAATCTATAACGAGACAAGAGTTGGGGGGAAATGTGTTGAGAATCAGAACTAAAAAATGCTCAACTGCTCTGTGAATTCTTCCAATTGTACAGGAATATTTGAGGATATTTTTCAGGGCTCCACGTGGTTATGAGTCTAAACCATGATTCTATATGGGAACTGCAAATTCCAGTCTCGCTTTTCTCGTTGCATAGCCTCAGTGTAAGAATAATGAGTTGAATGCCCCTGAAAGTCACATGTGCCTCCATTTGCAATTGGATACACTGTTTCCTTCTTTGAAATTCCAGATAGTCTTGAATAGCAACACCTGTAATCACGTCAACAGACATGATCATTTTATGATCCAAGAAAGCTAGAGCAACAAATGTATTGCTCCTTGAAATCTAACCCAAAGATAGAAAGCAGCCTTGTTGGAGGGAAAGCCTAATCTGCACGTATGTATCAGCAGTAGCACTTACATCCTGCTCTGCCTTTGTTTCGTTTTTTTTTTTTTTAAGGCATGACTGAACTTCTATTTCAGATGAAAGAACATAAAAATGTTGGGCAGTGAAGTTTTCAAACCCATATAATTTTCAGTCTATATTAGTGATTATGTAAGTCGTTGATTTTTAACTAGGAGTCAAGTTAGTAGCAAAGCTTCTAATTATAATGAATTGCTAATATTCCATCTGGTTTAAAAGCCCCCAAATAACATTGATCTATTTAATGGAAAGGTAGAAAGTAATAGAGAAAAAAAATTATATGAAACTATTGCATTCTTGATTCATAAATTTTAGAAAGATGTTTGCTTATATCTCAAGATCTCATATAACAGGAGCAGTACATACAGTCAGCTTCTATTGTTACTCATAAATGAGTCAATCAAGAAATTGAAATCTCTGCATAGAGATGAAATGAACCAGCAAAATACCAAGAGTACAATGTAAACAAACAAACAAACAAACAAACAAAAAACCCCCACAAATACCACAGACACGATTTATCGGTCCAAATATGTCCTTTTTGGATAAAAACACAGCATGGTGAGTAGGTAGGTCTTCTATAGGAAATAGATTACTGTCTCACAGGTTTCTTCAAGAAAATCAAAAGCACTATCAATAAACACTGAAATAATTCTCTAAGTACCATTCTGAAAGAAGAACATTCCAGCTTTGAAGATAATACTAAACAATTCTGAGATTGGTGGTTTTTAGGAATAGGATGAAAGTAGTGTGATATTCAATGAGGATGGATAAAATGTCTATCTACCAAATTTGTTAAATAAAAATCTTAACAAAATACATCAATAAATCACAATCCTGTGTTTAATTTAATTATCATGGTGGCCCATGAAGTTATGGGAGCTTCCCCAACTTCTCCCCCCCCCTTTTTAAGGTTTTAATTTATTTATTTGTCAGAGAGAGAGAGAACACAAGCAGGGGGAGTGGCAGACAGAGGGAGAAGCAGGCTCCCCGCTGAGCAAGGAGCCTGATGTGGGACTTGATCCCAGAACCCTGGGATCATGACCTGAGCTGAAGGCAGATGTTTAATCAACTGAGCCATCCAGGCACCCCTCAACTCCTTTCCTTATTGTGAGTTTCAATACTAGAGATCAGCTCCATTTAAATCTTTATTAGTCAACTTCCCTCCCTCTGACAGATTCATTATACCATCTACTAATCCACCAACTGCCCACACTGGACTATATATTCCATTATTTCACCTGGTCCACCATAATTACTATGATTGGTATCTTCCATCTTGTACCTCCTTAAGAAAAACAAACAAACAAACAATAAAAGTAGTAAAATAAAATCCAACTCAGGACGTTATGCTATATTACTAGCAAAATGATAATATAAATACTCTGGTCTATAGCAACAGTTGATAAATTCTCAAACATCCATGGGTTTTCTCTCATTGTTCCTTAAAATGGGTGTATGATGTATAAGACATTTTCTCTTACACTTTCAAATAATATAGGAAATTGATTTAGATTTACAAAAATATTTCCCAAAGCCCTGAAACTTGGCAATATGATCCAAAAGGTGCATATTAAAGAGTTAGGGGTAGCAAAATCATGAAATGCCAAGCTGGATGGGCCATTAAAAGGACTAAACCAAGGTTAAGAGGTAAAGAGTCTTGCTGTCCAAAGCTTTATAAGGAAGTGTTTGGGGTGAAATTATTGATAAAGAGTAATGAGAAAAGATTCTATTTGTGTCGAAGGCATCACTAAGACTTTGTCATTTTTTTAAGTGTTCACTTCCAATTCATCCCAAACTACTTACCATGGGTTGCTGGTAATGGCTGATTAGCTTTCTAATCAATATTTTAGTCTTAATGGACCAGAGAGTCCTGGCATGAGGGATGTTGACTGCACTGAGTTTCATTCAAAGTAATGCAATACCAGTGTTTATTGTTGAAGAAATGCTCAAAGTAAACTAAATAAGAAGTTTCAGTGTGGCATAAAACTTGAGAATCTAAGTTAGGAAATGAAGTTTATGTATAACTGATTTTAAGAATAAGGAAAGGCTTTAACTAAATGAGCTAAATGTCAAAAAGATGTCTAAAACAAAGAATTACTAAAGAAATGCTTGGTTAGGTAAATGGCTAGCAATATTCAAAATGTTGCAGCACTTCCCAGGGTATAATAGGTGGGCATGATGTTTTTAGGCTTAAAGTCCTTCATAATGAATGTGGCAATCCTACAGCCCTTTGGGTACTTATATATGCTTTTCCTGGTATAATGCAGTTAATAAGGCATTTGGCTCTGTAGACTACATAGGCATTTCCCTCTACCCTCAGTTAATGATGACATCAATGGTATTTTTAAATTCTTGATATTTTGAACTCTTAAGTCCCCCATTTATAATATCAGAATTTCTGCTTTCCCTGTTTAGCCCAGCAACATTCATTGCCTCTCATGCCACCAGTGAAAACCTAAGAAATCATAGCATAACAGAATGTTGGATGGGATTTTTCTTTACCCCAGAAATCTAAGTAAGACCCAAAGCTCCAAAAAGAGTTGCACCCAAGTTGCCTTGGATTTACATTCAGAAGAGTCAGTGAACTATCTTGAAGGCCAACCAAGATGATCCAGAAGCACCCCACTTTTTTTATGGATGCCTCTACCTCACCCTAACCATAACTTCTTATCTACATAGGGAACGAACTGGTAGGGAGGCCATCCATCTGAGGCTCACCAGCCTCCAGAGAAAAGCAATATTCACGGTAGAGGCTACTGGCTCCCCTCTTCAGAATGAAGGTTTGTCAACCAAACCACCTATAGAGACTGCTGGTGTCCTGGGTGGAGGTTTGCTGAGCAACAGATCCTGCAGGTACACCTGGGGCTACCACTAGACAGACGGGTGGTGAGAGAGTGTTTTAGAATCTCTTGATCTATGTCCCAGCATGTGTGAGGTGTATGTCAACTGAGAGAGTGCTTATTGTTAGAGATCTCTAAAGGCTGGAGGCTTGCTGGAGGAGCCTGAACAAATGGGATAAAAATGATAATAACAGAGTATCTCACCCAGTTCAGAGTAAAAAGTTAGGGTGATGATTATGGTTATGCTTAAGGCTAGTGGGTGGTTTCTAGGACCTTGGAGATGGGGGAAAAGACTTAGTAGTTCACATGGCTTCACTTTTATGTGAAAAAAATATATATAGAAGTTAGATAATAGGCCAGAACCATAGGCTTTTCCAGCAGCCTCTGAGTCACAAAATGAGTCCAAGTCACATCTCTCCTGGTCAAAGAGTTTTGATTGGACATTTTGATCAACAGCAAGGAAGGAGGGATCACATGGCTGCTGTTTTCTAAAGGGTTCCCATCAAAGAAGATATGAGGTTGAAGCTGAACTCAGGAAAATCACACATACGACTGATTTGGAAACTCCCTGTCAGCCAAGATCACTAGCAGATGGAATCAAACTGAATCAGAGCGAGAAAAAAGGTATTTCCCCACACCACTGACAAGCCTCTAGTTAGATAACATGAACTTAGTCTCCCCTATTGCTCCTCCCTGCCCCCACTCAGCTGTAGAGAGAAGGAAGTAAGATGTCCAAAGAGCAAACACCAACCCTGGACACACACACTGCTGCTCCAATCCCTGCCCACAAGCCGTCACTCACACTTCAGTTGGCCAAAATAACAGCGCTATTCTACACTGGAAAAGTGAGGGGTACAGCTTGGAGTAGGATATGAGATTGCATTCCAAATGATGCTGGGTTTGTTTTGGTAGCCAAAAATGATCAGAAAGCTATGGAATTGGTACTCAACTTTTCTAAAGGATGGAAAAAAAATAAACAAGGTTTTATTTATACCACTATAAATCAAAATTATTTAGTAATAATTTAGTAATATTTAATAACAAGAAAGGAAGACATTTGGCTGCTGTTTTCTATCAGTGTGAGGATCTCAAAATTAGAACGAAGAACAGAATAGAGATGGCTGAGAAAGCAAAAAAGGAGGGGAACTTCCAAACACTATTACCTTCTTTTGACTCAGACATTTCCAACATGAATTTACCACTCGGTTTAAGATTTTGTGGATTTTCACGACATCAAACACATTATTCACACTTACACTGATATAATGATGACAAAAAAGATGCATTCCAAGAAATAAAATATTTCTAAATGATTTCATTTTTTAAATAAAAAAAAATTCTGTTAACGTAGGTGATTCAGTGCTGATGTCAGTTTTAAAATATAAACCGTTTAGGGTTATCTGATCAGCATACAGAACGTACAGTTCTCTGCTTTACATTTCTCCATGAAAACTACGTGGCTTTTCTCTCTCTTCCCTTTGTGGATTGCTATTTTAACTTCATATAATTACAAATTATTGAAGATTTTTTTTTAAAGTTTCACTTATTTATTTGAGAGAGAGAGAGAGAGAGAGTGGGGCAGGAGGGGCAGGGGGAGAGGGAAAGGGAAACTCAGGCAGACTCTTCCTTGAGAGCAGAGCCCAACGCAGGGCTCTATCCCATGACCCTGATATTATGACTTGAGCCAAAACCAAGAGTCAGTCACTCAATTGACTACACCACCCAGGCACCCCAAATTTTTGAAAATTTTTTAAAAAGTTTGACTTTGGGCTAAATAATTACTCCCCTAAATTCATATGCAGATCATTAATCTGTTGCCTACTAAAAAATATTATAAAAGGGTACAATGCTTTCCCTCATTTCAGTTAATAATGTCTACCTTGAAGTCAAAAGTGTTGATCAAGTTAAAAACTAAACAGAATGATTCCAAAATTAAAACTTAAAAAAAGGTGATACTAGAGCCTACCTGGTGACTTCAGTATCATGAATATTGTTTGTAGCTCTTTCATCAGTGGGAAATCATGAAAGGGATTTGGATCAAGCTCGGGTGAAACATGCTAAGTAAATGTAAAATCTCTGTCAAGGTTGACGGGATTCAAAGGGAAATCAGAGAGAAGAGCAAATCAAGATATGTAATCCCTGAAAATAAACCAAAGAATAATGCTTTTGCAAATTAATTGCTAAACAGCAATGATTCAGCCCCGCTCTCATGATTCCACAACACACCACTCTATGATACTTCTCAAAATTCTTTTTTTTTTTAAATTTATGCCTCAAATGTTAACATCTCCAAATGAACACACAAAAGCTTCACAAGTACCTAATAAGGAAAATGTTGTTTCCTCTCTCAAAACAGTGGGCCATCTAAAGCCTGAGTAGTTTCTTAATCTAGTTTTATTTTTTGTTTTACATAATGTAGCCACAAGCCAATGTTTCCCTAATTTGCTTCCTACAATGAAGCTGGCAAAAATACTAAGTAACTATTGTTTGCAAAGAGGTGCTCTCCAATTGAAGTATTTAACAATCCTGACAGCCTCCCTATAATGAAACTTTTGTTCTCCCAAGACACGCTGAAGTTGTTCAAAAAGAAACAAAAATGCTGAAACTGAATTTTATTTTTAATTTTATTCTATTGCAAGAAGAAAGGGACACTTCATACTCAGCTCAGAGCTGCCAGTCAAATACGGACAGAATAATACTTCTCAGGTAGTGTTAACATTCTGGCAACAAAACTGGTATGAAATCAGGTGGAGAACTTTCAGGGAGGAAGTTTCCTTAAGCTGGTGTCAGTCTGTTCTGCTGTGACCAATGGTAGAGGCCAAGTGGTTTCTCCCACTAATATGTGGTAATAAAGCATATCTTCTTCTACACTCCTCTGACAACCTAAGTTAGCCCACAATACATCCTATCCATTTAGAAAGGAATGTCTAGGGTCCCTAGATGGCTCAGTTGGTTGGGCGACTGCTTTTGGCTCAGGTCATGAACCCAGAGTCCCAGAATCGAGTCCCGCTTCGAGCTCCCAGTTCCATAGGGAGTCTGCTTCTCCCTCTGACCTTCTCCCCTCTCATGCTCTCTCTCACTATCTCTCTCTCAAATAAATAAATAAATAAATAAAATCTTAAAAAAAAAAAAAAAAGAAAAGAAAGAAAGGAATATTTCTTATTGGCTGCAAAGTGTTAGGACTGTCAGCTGAATACAGAAAGGCAAATTATAGACACCCAAGGCAGTCCCAGGTCTGCCAGGTTTTCAGATCTAAACATCAACCCTGGAAATTATCCTTTCTTCTTCTTCTTCTTCTTTTTCTCCTTCTCCTTCTTTTTTTAAAGTTCCAGATCTTAAAAATGCTCAAGAGTTTTTAATCAGGGCTCCAGGAACAACTTAGCCCACATGATAAAATGTTCTCTCTCTAGTTACCTGAAATGTGAGTTAATTGCTTATTCACTAGGATTTCAAGACCAGAACATTCTGATTTTCTTTTTAACATTTCTCTAACTCTAGACTGCATCATCCTTCTCCAATCTCCTTGATTCCTGAAGTTAACTTGATATTTTCTTTTGGTTCCTATTGGCCACCCACTTACTTGCACCACCACTCCCCCACCCCCCACCACCCACTGCTTTTTTCCCATCTCATTTCTTTTCAATCAGCACTTCGCCTCATGCCTACTCTCTACATCACATATTCATATTTTCTGGCCTTTAGACATTTTATATTTGATTTCAGTTCACCTGCACTCCCCCAGTGGAGACAGTATAGAATAATGTTGGATGAAAAATCCTTGCATCAGTGAGCATGGAGTGGGATATGGGTCCTAAACATCTGTCAGGTAGGATATTTCTTGAATTATAACTTTAGGGCTCAAAGCATTAAGCCACTCCAGCTGCAATAGCCATATTCATTGTATGAATATAAAATAAACCAGAAATTAGAAATTCAAAATATCTTCTATATTCCAGGAAGCAACTTGCCCAATGACAAGTCCTAGAAGTCTCTAAAGAAGTTTTTTTTAGGTGGTAATGAATAATTTAGTTTCTAACTACTCCTATTACCCATTTATTAGAAGTTTAAAGACTCCTTGAAAAACACCTTCTTTTCCCTGAATGCCACTGCTGTCAAATTATAAAGCTATTTAAAAAGTTCAGGAGCATTCTTTGATATTCACCCCAACACCCCCACCCATAAATTACCACTTCTTCTGGCTACCCCATCCTCGGAAAACCAGGCAAGTGGAAGAACAAAAACAGATTCCAGAACTCCTTCTGGAAAGTGGGCATCTAGTTAGTTCATACATTCATTCCCGAGTATCCCAACAAAATCTTGCCTTAAGAACATATATTTAGAATGTTGGCAGCTTTAAATATCACTCCTATGATGTCTGTCATTTCTTTTCCAAATCTAATAGCTATACAACTAATAGACAATTACCCTCTTCCTAAGTAAGACAACATTTCATGAGGTTACTTTCAAAACCGCATTGACACTGCTGGACTAGGATAAGGGGACGGCTTCTAAATTTGCTGTCCATCATGCCAGGACCCTTCTGCAGTAAAATCCTAGATATGCAAGAAAGAATAAAGTTGTTAAGAGACTATGTAATCCCATAAAATGTAAAGGGAGTGGTCACCGACAGAGGACATCATTTATTTGTTTGTTTGCTTTTGTTTTCTAAACTGGGAGGGGGCACCTCTCTCTAGCAGAGGGCTCTCCTTAAACTGAACACATAAATGGAATACTAAGACCTCTAGTGTCTACACTACACTGCTAGCCCTCCTCAGGAGAAAAAACCTTCTTCACCTGCTAATAGATATGCCCCACCCTCCTCTCACCTGCACAGAATTCCTGGCTTGACTTCTTCAGATCAGAGATTTGAGAGGGGAAAAGTCAATCCTTTTTCACAGCAACAGAGGAAACCCATTCCAATTATCCAGGAATTTCTTAAACCAACTCTCACCAAACAGGAGGAAGGGAAAAAGAGAACAGAACATGAACAAACTGAAAAGTCTCTAATCTTGGAGGAAATGGAGGTATTCCACAGAGTGGAAAAGAATTGTAGGGGTACCTGGGTGGCCAATTGTTTAAGCATCGGACTCTTGGTTTTGACTCAGGTGGTAACATCAAAGTCGTGAGATTGAGCCCCGCCTTGGGGTCCATGCTCAGCCCAGAGTCTGCATGTCCCTCTCCCTTGCTCCTTTCCCCTCTAATGTACTCTCTCTCTCTCTCTCTAAAATAAATAGATAGAATCTTAAAAAAACAAAAAAACCTCTAAAAACCTGTAAATAATTATTTATAGAGATTCAAATACAAAATAAGATGCCATTAAAAGAGAACACCAGGGTTCAAAACTGCTACTGTTAAAGATAATAGCATGGGACCCCTGGGTGGCTCAGTCGGTTGAGCATCTGCCTTCAGCACAGGTCATGATCTCAGGGTTCTGGGATTGAGTCCTGCATCGAGCTTCTTGCTCAGAAGGGAGCCTGCTTCTCCCTCTGCCTGCCACTCCCCCTGCTTGTGTTTTCTCTCTCTCTGAAAAATAAATTAATAAAATCTTAAAAATAAAGATAATAGTATAATTGTTGAAATTAAAATTTGGCAAGAGGGGAAGATAAAATTGAGAACATGTAGAGCTTATAATGCAAAAAGACAAATATGAGAGAAAAATGTAAGAGAGATAAAGAATCATCCCACAGGGTATGAAGTTTGGTTAACAGAATTCCAAAAAGAAAAATCAGAGAAGATTGAGGGGTGCTATAATATCTAATAAATAATACAAAGGAATGTTCTAGTGCTGATGACATTCGTCTTCACACTGAAAGCCCCCCTCCCAAGTCTCCTGTACAAGGAGTAACAGAAGATACCAAATCACCTCCAGTTTCATACAAAGGTATTTCTTATTAGCAATATTGGATATTAGAAACAACCAAGTAATTCCTTCAAAATTCTATTGGAAGATAATTTTCCCTCAATGCTTCCAGATCCAATCAAACCATCAACTAAGTATAAGCCAGAATAAAGCTCTTTTTGGACATTTACTGAGCTAGTTTTCTTCTCTTGTAGCCTGGCATGGGAGTTTATATGAAGATATATGCCAAAAACATAGAAAGTAAACTATGAAAGAGGAATACATGAAACTCATGAGATGATAATCCATCCCAGAATGTGAATTCAGGGGAGGGAAGTTATACAGCACACTTAGAAATTGTTCCCACCAGTAAAGCTGGGAACAGAGAGCCAGAGAGGTCCACAAGGGAAGTTTTCAAGGTGATTGAAGGAAGACCCATGAGGATAATGGAAAGAGAGGGAAAGAAGGAGGGAAAGAGAGAGAGAGAGAGAGAGAACAAAACATAGAAAGTAAACTATGAAAGAGGAATACATGAAACTCATGAGATGATAATCCATCCCAGAATGTGAATTCAGGGGAGGGAAGTTATACAGCACACTTAGAAATTGTTCCCACCAGTAAAGCTGGGAACAGAGAGCCAGAGAGGTCCACAAGGGAAGTTTTCAAGGTAACTGAAGGAAGACCCATGAGGATAATGGAAAGAGAGGGAAAGAAGGAGGGAAAGAGAGAGAGAGAGAGAGAGAACAATGATAAATGTGCAAGAGAAAAAAAGGAGAATGGTGATTGGAAAATCAGGACAAATATTTTTTATGTCTAAATATCAAGCCAAGAAAAATGTCAAATAAGAAAAACACTGAGTATAAGAAAAGAAGACCCATCTGACCTTGATGCCAGTGACATTCTGCTTTGGATGGCCCAAGTTTATGGCATCAGATGTTTTGGAGGAGGAAATAGTCTTAGCCTAGACCTTAAATAATGTTTACACAGTCATAATAATGTAAATGTTTATTCATTTTCTACTTTTGTAGTCAAACTAGGGACAAAGAAAGAGAAGCACAGGACAGAATGTCAATGTTAACAACTTAATGATGTCAAAGTGACAGTCTGGCTCCAGAAACAATGGGATGTATGCATGAGAAGAAAGAACAGAACAAAGTGTGTATGTTTTAATATGTTTTTCCTATGAAGCAGAAAGTTGAGATTTATGTCATAAGATATATGTCTAAAGGTGGAGTCAGAAATAGAGGCTTAAGCATAGCTTTCCATGGCCACAAAATTTACCAGAAGAAGAATCAGAATCTCAACAGGATACCATAAAAACAAACACAGGGAGAAGAGGAGAGAGTGAAGGGTAGCAAAAGTGAACCAAGTCATCACCTTTTTTATCATAATGTGTAAATAACTTGGTAAATGAAGGATTCCAGCTATAAAAATAATATTTGGCATTGTCACCAGAAAAACAAGAACAAAAACAAAGGACTGAAAAACAACGAAAAGAGACGGCCTCTCAACACTGGGCCCAAGGCCTGGAGAGGTAACATCAGGTAATTTTACATTCTATTTCAAGCAGTTTCCTAAAATGAACACTTCAGAATAAATTTAAAAGTCAAACTTAAAACGCCATTTTAAATGGCCCCACTATCATCGCCAAGCAACCTGGGAACTAAATTCAAAATTCTGGGTTCAGTCAGTGATGCTGTTCAGTGCACTAACACCAAAAAGTAACTATTGGTTTAATAAATGAACCATGACATCATAAATACTACTAGAGTTTCTGGCAGAATATTAAACTTGTCATCATTGCTGGATATAATAAGCAAAGTCACTGATGAAAGCTGCATTAGAGAACTCTGTAACACACAGCCATGGGGTTTATCGTGATTAAGTGAGGCTTTGCAAGTAGTCAAGGGAGTGCAAGCACAGACAGCAGTGTTGTAAGAAAAGGAAGTGATGAATTCGGAAAGCCACACACTCACCATTAATATATTCTGATGTAAGATGTGAACGTGCCTTTTCTCAGGCACTAAGGATTTTTCCACCTCTCACATGGTCAGTGATGAAGCTGTACCGTCAGGACCGGCTTTTGTTTGATAGCTTAACTACCTGAATCTCCAGATGTGTTTTCCAACTCTGTGTTCACCTTTCTTTTCTACAAATAAGCATGTCATGACCTGAAATCCCTCAGGATGACTACAACTCCATTTTTTTTTTTCATTTTCTTTCTTCCTTTTTTTTTTTTTTTAATTAGATATTCACAAAATGCAGTGCATTATTATTATTATTTTTTAACAGACTCCTTTTTGTGAACTGTTTTGCTGGCTGGTCCAGAGACTACATCTATTGTCTGATGCTGTTGATTGTCCTGGTTGTTAACGCGTAGAATTGATACTTTCCATGCAGAGGTTCCCTGATGAATTCTGACTCGATTAGGCCAGGAGAGCATAACATGACTCACTGTCCAAGCTGTCTCAGAACCAGCTTACTTGCTATCCTCTTAAATTCTCCAGGGATTCTTTTCCCCCTAGTTGGCTTTGAGTTACCATGGACTGTGAGGGTAGACAACCTTTAGAGAGTGAAACCAAATCGGCTACTTAACCCATGGGTCTTGTTTTCAAAGCTGAGGAAAGAAAGAAAAATGTTAACCAAACCACTATAATTGTATAACCAAATATCAACGTGGGACTCCAGAACATTACATTTGTTTAAATACACACACCAGAAATTTTCTTTTTTACTGATACTCTTATATTTTTTCACTATGATACTGTACATTTATGAGGCACCAACCCCTTCAAAGACCATTCTATGTCCTAAGGCATTAATGTGAATTTTACTTTCTTTCCTTGTATTTGTGTCTCTCTTATCCTGGCACCTTAATTTCCGAGTGGAATTTTAGGTCTTGCACCAAATATATTTCTCTCATCACCCAACCATTAGCTCTCCATCCCCAGGCCTCCACCCACACTTTACCTAGAGTGGTTAGTAACAAGAAATGGATGGAGGCCAATGGAGGTAGCCATTATACAGTAGAAGCAGCTGGAGTCTTTCTTGGTCAAATGCTTTTGGTGAAGACTCATGAATAAGCCATTTCTCTTTCCTGAGCCTTGGTTTCCTCCATTGTAAATATCCTTAACACTTGCAAAGCCAATGCATCCTGTGAATTGGGTCCAGTATTATGTAATATTTAAAAACCAAATTCATACCAAAATAATGAAAACTGATTCCAATGTGTATTGATGTTACCACAAGTACTAAAAGAGGACGGAATTCAAAATATAGAGCATAATTTATGAGGTCATCTTTCCCTAGTTTTCCCAACTGTCTCTAAGTCTCTTCCTTCTTTTAAAACTTGATAGAAATTCCTCAAAAATCAGCTCACACTATTTTTTTCCCCTCTTTTTCTCTCCTCCCACCTTTTTTGATATATTTTTAAATTTTTTATTCCTTAAAAACTCAGAAGATTCTGATGGCGCAGGCCTAGGGCATAAATTCCCTCCAGTCTGAATTCATAGTAGACACTTCTTGCCTTGTATCAAAGCCTAATTATAAGCTAAACTTACACCCTCAGTCCCCACTGACTCTGTGGCTCCCTTTCTAGGTCAGTGAGGCAGTCTTCTTTAGAAGCATAGGTTTTATGGTCTTTGAATCCAGGAAACTATCTTAGAGCCAAATCCTGAAGTTGCTGACTCTATGGCCTCCATGGCTTACCAGAGCCATTCTATTTCAGTAGGAGCCCCTCTCCACAACTCAGAGCCCTATTTTTCTGTCCTTGGCCATTGATTCTTTACATTCCTAGTATCGCTGTTGGTATCCAAGTCTAATTCCTCAGAGTAAAGCCTCAGTTAGTGGCACAGGACTTAGGCCATAAACCAATCCACGCTTATGTGCCACACCTCCTATGTCCATTCTGAATAGTCTCTCATATCTTAAGATATTTAATATCTTAAGAAGTAAGGTTAAAAGGCTAATTTCCAATCTGGAATTACCTAAAGGAACTTCTTAGGCTGTCTTAATTTAGTGAATTTACTTAATACTGAGTCAAGAAACAAAACAAAACAAAAAACAAAAAACCCAAAACAAAAACAAGTAATCCATACAGTAATCCAAAGCCAAAGAGTAGATTATTATCCCAAATCATTATTCTAATATCAGAGAATGAGCTAAAGTTTCCCGCCACCTCTGGTATAGTATTCCAGAGACAACCACAGATGACATCGAATAATTTGGAAATTTCCAAGCTGTAAAACACTGAAATTCCATTCCAGTCTACATTCTAGGTGATGATTTACCCCAAAAAACACCAGGCAAGACACTTTACCTTCAAATGCTGTCACCACAGAAAACTCAGTTGCCTCATAATGTAGTGACTAAATAACAAAGCAATAATCTGGAAGCAAGTTAAATATTTATTAAAGTTTCTCATCAATTCCAAAAGCTGAATCTCTATGTAACTCATCTAACCAAGCACAATTTCTTAAAATCCTTTTGTACCCCCTTCAAGCATGCTTTCATCTACAGAAGTTTTCTTGATCTCAAGCATTCATTTTTCTCTCTCTCTCTCTCTCCTTCTCTCTCTCTCTTCTTCCCTCCCTTCTCTATCTCTCTGTATATGTACCTTTCCACTTAGTGGCTACTTGAAAAACTCTTCTTTTTTAACTTTTAAATCTCCCACCAAACCAACCCATGTTCTTTTCTTTATTCCTCTACCTCTCATCTGCCTGATATATTCATTTCTTTCTCTGATCTTCTTGATATAAATCAAACAAGCATATTTCAGTGATTCCTGATACTCCCCTCCCACACAGACTTGATTGTGGACAGCAAAAGTGATTCTCCTTAAAGAGATTAGAGTGAAAAACTCTTAATATCCTATATCCATATTGTTCCTATTACATATAAACAGTGATATCATCATAAAGGATCGATTTGAAGCCAAATAAAATGATGTATTTACATACATGTCTGACCTGAGAGGAATTTTTGGTTAAGAAATAAAAGTAGCAAGATGGAGAGCAGAATACGGTTTGGCCAGAATCCCATACCCTCTGGGTACAGTCTCTCAGTCTCCTGACCACATTCCCATTTAGCATCCTGAAGAAGGAATGGGAATAAGAAAGAGGAGATGGCCCAAGATATAGATGTAGTGAAAAGAAGGGGTATGTGTATCCCAATGTTCATAGCAGCAATGTCCACAATAGCCAAACTGTGGAAGGAGACAAGATGTCTTTCAACAGATGAATGGATACATATACACAATGGAATATTACTCAGCCATCAGAAACGATGAATACCCACCATTTGCATCGATAAGGATGGAACTGGAGGGGATTACGTTAAGTGAAGTAAGTCAAGCAGAGAAAGACAACTATCGTATGGTTTCACGCATATGTGGAACATAAGCAGTAGCACGGGGGACCATAGGGGAAGGGAGGGAAATCCAAAGGGGGAGAAATCAGAGAGGGAGATGAATCATGAGAGACTATGGACCCCCAGAAACAATCTGGGGGTTTTAGAGGGGAGGAAGTAGGAGGAGGGGGTAATAGGGTGATGGGTATTGAGGAGGCACGTGCTGTGATAAGGACTGGGTGTTAAACTTAACTAATGAATTGTTGAACGTTACACCAAAAACTAATGTACTATACAGTGGCTAACTGAACATAATAATAAAAAAAAAATCATCACATTATATAACTTAAACTTACACAATATTATATGTCAATTTGTCTCAATAAAGCTGAGGGGAAATTTGAGAGACTTGCAGTTTGTGTGAGGAATGAGCAACTAGCTGGTGTGGAGAGGACTACAGCTTGCCTTAGTGAGTCTCCTGTTCCATGAGTTGCGCTGAGTATTTGCTAGGTGATGAGGAGGGCAGAGGCAGCCACAGAGCTCCAGAACAGCTGCTCCTTTCTCTTCTTCCACTCAACATTTAGACAATCTGGGCAGTTTGGGGGCAGCCACTAGGGAGCAGCAGCAGATGGCTGCCAGGCTCCAGAGGCGTTCTCCTGAACGGTGAGTGCTCCTGTTATGAAAAGCAGCTATCTTTTTTATGCCAATAAATATGATCTCCTGAAAGGCTGCAAAAGGGCACATTCATGAAACATTACCATTTTTTTCATTTTAGTCTTTAGTTCTCTAATTTTACAAGTACTTTATTTTCTATATAAGCTAAAGAATGATCAGGAATTAAAAGGAAAAGAAAATTAAAAGAAATAAACAAACAAACAGATTTTCTTTTCCCAGCTGGACCTCCCCATATGAACTAAGGGAGAAAAGGTCAAGTGACAAACCTACAATGAAATTTTTCAGATTCAACCCACATTTACTGAGAACCTACTCTGTGTGTCAATTACAGTACCAGAATTTTCCATGGGCATTATCTTATATGAAGTAGGGATGAAAAGTTCTTTTTCTAAGTAGGGGTAAAAGACAGAACTTCACACACACACACACACCCCACACCAAAAAAGGACACAAAAATCGAAAGAAACTAAATATTAGAAGTTCAGTTTTGTCGGAATATATGCAAACCCAATTCTGACTAAATTCATGCGTACCTCAACATATATCAAAAATCCTCCGAAAGGAGAAAACGAAAAAGTTGATTTTTTTTTTAATGTAACTTTGTGTGACTATTATCCTCTATACAAAATGACAGTGGCCTTCACACGTAAGAAGCAACAATTCTACAGGATTTTGAGGTTTACAGAGTATTTTCACAAAAGAAACCTTTTTGACCTTTAAAGAGATTCAATCAAAGAGGAACTAGTTAGTGTATAATAGGAACCTCCACTTCCTAGATGAGGAAAGATGTCAGAGCCCTAGTGTGGTGACCAGGTCGACCTCTATTCTGGAGCAGGGACCGTTCAATAAGCTTATGGTGGGCAATGCACATCCCAACAAAGCTTTGCTCTTATGCTGATAGAATGTATCATCATTGGCCAACCAGTTTTCTGGAGATTTTATGGAAAGGCCGAAAGCAGTTGGTATTCTAGCAAAAGAAGTTTTACTTTGGTCTGTCTTCTGGGGTACACCAAGAGGGTCTATAATTTGTCAGCTGAACTAAAAACTCCACTGCAATGTTTCTTGAGTTTGTTCACTCAATTGTTCACTTACATATGCAAAAATAAGGGGGAATTAGTAAAAATGAATTTGAACCACAAGGCATCTGCTTAGTACCCTGTTACTAACCAATTATAGAAATAATTGTTAAATAAATTTTAAATTGTTATCTCTACCTTAAAATTCCCTAAATTCCTTAAAACGAGATCAAGTCAATACAAAGTTCGAGAAAATACTAGAGAAGAGAACTGAGGTGTTTTGTAAAAAGAGAACCTGCTTGTTCCACTTGAAAAACTAAGAAAAAAAAGTTGCAGTTAGAATAAAGGATAATTTTCTTTTTGTAGCAAATAAGCTCTAAGTCAAAAGCAGACCTATTTTCGAATAATGTAAATGGTCAGGTGGCACTGGTAAATTTTAGCTGTCTCTGAAAGCCACCTTTTTGTAGGCGGATGGCATTTACTTCTCCTAACACCCAGTGGTGATCCGGTCATTTCTTTATAATGACTGATGCCAGTTACAGGGTGATATCCACACGCAAAGCTCAGATCCAAATTGAAAATTCACTTTTTAGATAGATCTTTACGACTCCCCTTCCCATTCCCTCTGGTCTTCATGAAAATTCCTAGTCTGCCCCCCTCTGCCCCAGTGCAGTTTGCTCCCTACTAGCCTTGGCAGGCCTTCCCCTCATGTCCCTTGTCCAAAACACTCAAGCTCCCTCTGGCTTCAGTGTGACTTCCTCCTTAGAGCTCTGTCCTATGGCACCCTTTTCCCTGAAATCTTTCTCCTGCATTCTCATCTACCTCAGGGTCATCACAAGCTCCTCCTTTTCCTGTTTCCCGTATCTGATCATTTCACCACTTCTTCCTGATTCTACTTCAGAATACCTAGAAGCCTGTACACCGGAGTGGGCCGTGTGCACCCGTGCATTTCACTTATGTTTCCTCTAGCTGAGTGAATTTGAATAAAGCAACTTATTGTTAACCTTACTTTCCTCGTCTAATAAGGGTCATTCTACCAGTATCTAAGTCACAGGGTTATGATAAAGATTAAATGAGTTAATAAATGTAAAATTCAGCTTAGGTGGAAAATTCATCCTAAGCCAACATTTCTCAAAATGAGCTTCAAGGAATATTAGTTCCACAAAATGTTCTTCAAATAAAAAAGGGATTCATGGTTCAATCAATTTCTTAAACAGGACATCCGATGCCTACTTCTCAGTCAGTCACAATGTGCATTAGCATGTTAAAGGCTTCACAAGTATTGCAGAAAAACAAAACAAAACAAAAACAGTTGTTCTGACACCCCCTAAACTTGACCAGGGAGCCTTTGTGTGCCCAAACTGCAGTTATTTAAAATCCTGCAGACCTGGTGTTCTGAGGAAGGCATTGGAGAAAATGCTGACTTGGACAAGACCCACAGTCATCATTCTGCAAGGTGCTTCAGCCTCAAGTTTCCATACAGTTTTAAAAACATATATTTTTTTCTTTTCTTTCTTTCTTTCTTTTTTCTTTTTCTTTTCTTTTCTTTTTTTTTTTTGTAAGAGAGGAAATCTCCTAATTTTCAGAGCCACCACAAACTCTGGGGAAAAAAAAAAAAAAAAAGAGCCAATTGCCCTGTGGGAGGCTGTGTCATAAGGGTATGGTATTAACTTTCTCAGGCAATTATTTCTTCAGACTCTCTTAAAGGATATGAAAAAATTCTGTTTTTCATGCAATGCCCAGTAATTGCTTACCCGGCTTGTAACAGATGCGAAACTTCATCTCAGGAGAGAAGTTTAACACACAAATATGTGAAAAGCTGAGAAAGAGTGGGAAGAACTCTGGAGAGATTCAGGAACCAGATAAGCGGGCATGAAGGCAGAATCAAGACGTGACCGCTGTGCCTGAGCCCCCATTCGTCTACCTCTAAACGTAAAGCTACTTACTGTGAGGGAGGTGAAAGGGCAAAAATAAATGCTTGTGCACTGATAGGCTCAATGTCACAAGCTGAATGCAACCAAATCTGAGAAGGCACAGTGGGAATTCTGAAATCATTTTATTTTTCCTTTTTTATGTGAGCAAAAATAAGCCTAGCTCCCATTTATTGCTCAGATGTGGGCTGTTCTTCTCCACCATGACATACCCTAATTCTTCACACGGAACTTAGCTCTCTTTTATCTTTTCTGCAAAAGTGCTTTCCAAATAAACTAGCATTTCTCAAATCACATTAGTTATTTCTACTTAGCCCTGCTTGATTTCAGTCCATCTAACAGAATAAACTGAGCTTCCCTATAGCATAGTCCTATTTTTAAAGCAGATTATAAAAATGCCTGTCTGCAAAATCAAAAGAGAACTAATAGCATAGCCGTTGTTAATAATTTATACATCCTTATTAAAACAAAAGTGGGGCATCTGGGTGGCTCAGTGGGTTAGAGCCTCTGCCTCCGGCTGAGGTCATGATCCCAGGGTCCTGGGATCGAGCCCCACATTGGGCTCTCTGCTCAGCAGGGAGTCTGCTTCCCTTCCTCTCTCTCAGCCTGCTTCTCTGCCTACTTGTGATCACTCTCTCTGTCAAATAAATAAATAAAATCTTTAAAAATAAATAAATAAAATAAAACAAAAGTAACTTCTCTAATTTTCCGTTTTAATTTTCATTGGCTGTACGCAGCCATGCTCCTTTAAATAAGTACCCTGAATTGAAAATAATCACATAAGACCTCTAACCAATGAGGTTTACACTGGAGCATTACTTCTATATAGATGAATGAATGAAGTCTTACACTTTTTAGGGTACATTTTTCAGCTAAAAAACAGTATGTAAATAAATAAGAAAACACTCATTACATTACTCTGCTATCTAAGTATCAAATTAGAAAATAATAGATCTGGAAGAAATTTTAGTGAAAAGCTATGTTTGGTTCCTAATTTTATAAACATGGAAACTGAGGCCCCACATATTAAGTTGTAAAGCACAGCTCTATCTCAAGATTCGTGAGAGTTCAGGCAGAGAACCCGTCTCCTGATTTCCAGCGACATGTTCTGCATCATCACAGAGCTTCCTAGGGTCTGTCTTTTAAGTCCATTTGTGCCTTGAACGACATGAAATCACGTCTCTATCACACATTTTATGGATATCATGTATAAAAATTGACTGGTTCTTGGATAAGCTAACTTTAGGGATAGAGTTATGAGTTGTACAAGTTTAAAAAATTTAATTCACAGATCCCAAGCTCAAAGTATGTTCTTACTAGGAGAGTTCCATGGTCATCTGTCCCTTTGGGTTCCCTTTAAACATTTTTACAAAGAGTTTCAATCAGTAGTCTCAAAGATCATACAGCGGCTTAATCTAAAAGTCATGTCTGATTTTTGGAATCTAAAATCATGGCCTGAATGCAGAAAAAAAAAAAAAAAAAACGCATGTACCGATGGATCTGACAGCTACAAAGCAGTCAAATGAGAACGAATACAGCAAAGCCTACCAGTGTGTTAGAAAAAGTTAAGAAACAGTGCAGGGGCAACTTTGAGGAAGGCTTGGAAACTCAGTCACAGTTTCTTTTTGGTGCCATAGACAGCAACTTCAGTGCAGTATTGATAGAAGGGATGGAAAGGGAAAGCACAAGAGGCAAGAATGCAAGTCTGTTTTCACAGACTATGATGTTCAAAGGAGCTAGACCTAGGTGGTGTTACTTTTAAGTGAGAACATTTTCTCCTTAGGTACATTTGCTGCAATTGTAGTAGGTATCATTCAAGGTGGGGCTATGCCAGCTATAAGTTTAGGGCACATGCTGCAGCAATAATGTTCCCTTTCTTATTTTCTAAAGACATTCCATATTAAAGGGTTAACTATTACTCTAACACTGTCATATAAAAATGAATTAGTTCAGTTCTGAGATAAGACATCAGTCTTCCCAGTTTCTCTCTACATGAAACTCAACAAATATTCATAGCGACTTTATTCATAATTACTTTGCTGGTGTCCTTCAAAGGGTGAATGCTTAAACAAACTTGATACATCCATACCATGGAATAATACTGAGCAAATAAAAGGGACACACTACTTCGATAAATTTTGAGAGAATTACACTGAGTGAAAAAAGCTAAACTCAAAGGATTATACACAGTATAATTCCATTTACACAGCTCTTGAAATGACACATTTGTAGAAATACAGAACACATCAGCTATTGCCGGGTACTGGGGGAGGCCAAAGGGAGGGATGTGGATCTGGCAATAAAAGGGCAACACGGGGATTCTTTTGGTGATGAAAATGTTCTGTATTCTGACTAGTATGCTTCTGGTAGAAGAATGGACCAATGCAGGTAATAAAATTGCACAGAACTAACCCCCCCCCCACACACACACACTAGTATAAGTAAAACTGGGGAGATTTAACCAAAATTGGTGAATGGTATAAATGTTAACTTCCTGGTTGTGGTATCATACTATAGTTTTCAAGATAATGGGCAAATAGGACATGAGATCTTTATTATTTGTTACAGCTGCATGTGAATCTGTAATTATCTCAAAGTAAGTTTAATTAAAAATGACTTCAGAACAAAAAAAGCAAATAAGCAATAATAAAATTTAGTACTTTTATGTGTCCTTGTTATATCCCTCTATGTATTTGTGGATTTATGTCTCAATCCCCCCCAAGATATACACAACTGCAGATTTCTAGAACTTCATTTGGAGATAAGGATCCATAACCTCAGTAAAATGGCATAGGGGCTTGGGCAAGGATCCAGCTTCTGGCTCTATTTTCTTTCCTTAAATAGTGAAATTTTGAGGAGAGATGTCATGTTAAACTTTTGATTCAGTCAACAGACACGGTAACTTTATTCTTTTTAGTTTCATGCCCTTACCAACAACTGACCTCTATCTATAGCTGGGGGGCGATATATTTTATTCATATATAATACTTTGCAGTTCTTACTTGTAATTCTCTAGTATGTTGTAGATTTTAAATAACATTGATGTGTCCATTGAGCTTTTTAAAAGTACCCTGGCATACAGGGTTCACATATATTTTAGTAAATCTACCATAAGAAAATGACTTTTTTTTTTTACCAGTTATTCCTCTATTCTACATTATCATTTTATGTTTATAACCTTATTTTAACCTTTCCTATTCTACTCATCACATTAAAATTGTTCTTACTTTACTCCTCCCAAGGTTAGAATAAGGATTAAAATACCACATATAATAATTTTTATTACTTTATTATTCCCATAAAAGTCTAGAATCACCATATTCCTTTGCCCTTCTTTGGTATTGGTATAAAGAGGCATTTTGTATTTTATGCTACGTCCTTCTTTGAGCTGCAATATATTCTTTGATTTGCTTTTTCTAATTTGACCTCTAGGGGCGCCTGGGTGGCTCAGTTGGTTGAGCAAATGCCTTCAGCTCAGGGCATGATCCTGGAGTGCTGGGACTGAGTCCCGAATCAGGCTCCCTGCTCAGCAGGGGGGTCTGCTTCTCAGTCTGTCCTTTCCCCTCTCATGCTCTCTCACTGTCTCTCCAAAAAAAAAAAAAAAAAACCTAATTTGATCTCTATCATATTTTCAGCTTTCATTTCCCTTTCTTTGTCACTGTCACAATTACTTATTAAAATAACTAAGCACCTGTGTCTTCACCTATTTTTCAGCAGTAATAATAGACTTTTTAATGCTCTACTTACATTTTCCCTGACTACCTACTAGATTCCCTGGATACTATTAGATTACTCTAGGAATCTGCCTTCAACGAGATGGAGGTAACCGAATCCAGCATCTCAATTCTTAATCATATTAAAGCATACTTCCTATGGCATGAATCTATATTTCTTAAAATATCACAGCAATAGCACATTGGAGGCAATTTATTCTGGAAACAATATTTTTATATGGCATGATTTTGTATGTTCTTAAAATATCAGCATGATTCTTACTCAACTGAATAGCCTAGATGAATCTATTGGTTATAATTGCTGACGAAGAAACCAAACTTGACTACTAACTAAAATTTATTAACTCTCTCTATTCTGTCTTTCTAATTCACTGGTTTGCTTGTTTATCCTGCTATGAAAAATGGATCTTATTAAATCCTTTTAAATGTCTTAGGGAACAAGGCTCAAACCAAGTAGTTGGACAGACAAGGCAGAGAGAATCTATCAGACAGGAAGCAATGAATATTGCTCCTTGAAGGTTTGCATCAAAAGCCACTAAGCAACTCTGAGGTCCCACAGGGTCTAGGAAGCTCTGCAAATGGCATGACAGGAATAAAAGCCAGTGGTAATAGTAAAAGTTAAGTCCTGAAGAATCTTATGTGGGTCTCCTACATGTACTCTCCTGTATGTGACTTTGGATTTTCCCTTGGCTTTTATAGGGCTTGATTAGATGGATCCTAAACTAGATTCTCTATTCTGGCTTTTATATCTGAGTTCATCCTTGATTACTGTTATGACTCTGAGCTCTGCCCTTACCCCATATACTCCTGGGTTATACTTTATCTCCAGGTTAGTATTTTAGTGTCAGCTCACCTTTATGGCCTTGTAAAGATAACATTACTTTCATTTTTTAGTCCATTAATTTATTCAATGAATATTTAGTGAGACCCACATTATGCTGTTAAAGATTTAAAGACAAGTAGAATAGGTTCTTTGCCCCAAATTATCAGTGCTGAGAACAAATGGTAGGGGTCTTCTAGATGTTAGGGTTCTCCTATCAAGCCATCCAATATTAGAGTCTTCCCAACTTATTTCCATGGGGATATCACAAACTAGTTGCATCAAGACAGTTCCCAATTCCGTCTGCAGACCAAGATAGAATATGCTTCTTTGTGAACACTAGTCCTACTTTTCTAATAAGAATGTGTGTTAAAAGAGACAAGAATAAAGGAAAATGGATGGATGCACTGTGAACTCATGAAAGAGACATATCCTTGGATTCTGTTCCTGCTTAGTGTTACTAGTTTAGGTGTGACCCTAGGGACTGAATCTGAAATACTTCTATATCATTACAGCACCCAACATGGCAGTGGCACATTGGAGGCACTTTATTCTGGCATGGATGGATGGGTGGATGCTTTTTCCATAGCCTGTATACTCTTGCAAACATTTCTGGCCACTAAAGTAACTGAAGAGTCAATCTGAATCTCATTAATCAAGAAACTTTATCCAGTCCCCCTAGCTGGAGGTAATCATTACACCTTCTGAATTCATAGTTTGTTCTTTAATCTGTACCTAATTATGCTTTTATTGTAGTTATTCAAGTATATAGTTTCCTTTAATGAATTGCAAATCTTTTTTTTTAAGGTTTTATTTATTTATTTGAGAGAGAGAGCAAACAATGCGGGGGAGGAGCAGGGAGCAGGATAGAGGGCTTGAACCCAGGACCCCAGGATCATGATCTGAACCAAAGGTAGACGCTTAACCGACTGAGCCACCCAGACGCCCCAAATTGCAAATCTTTCAGTATTTGGAAGTTTATCTTATTGAACCTTGCACTCTCCAACAGCTTAGCATTCTGCTTGGCAGCGAGAGGTCATTGAATAAATAACCTGTGCACAAGTCCACTTCTCAATCAATAACCTTGGATCATTGTTCTACATTTAATTAGTATTTAGAAAATATCAGCATATTATTCATGACATTCAACAAATACTTACTGAGTACCTACTCTGGGCTAGCAAGAACATAGTTAAAATTTAATCACCTTGATATTTGCTCAACATGTCAAAAACATGAATTTACCAAATGCTTATTTTCTCATAAACAGAGATACAACTACTGACCCCAAAATGGCTTTTTAAAAAGGAATAAATTTACACCTAATAAACCAAAATATAGTTCTGACAATTAGTCATCTTGTTATAAGAAAAGGAAGCAGAAGAGTCTTTTCAGAATGGTGTAGAAGGGCAGGAACTACAGTGACATTTAAAGTTCTGTCAGACTGTGAAAGTTTTCAGAGAACCGACTTCACATTCATGGTTAGTGGGAAAGGGAGAGCTTATATATGCTGGCCTCGTAGGGTGAACTCTCTTTCATAAGAACTGACCATGATATGAAAGAGTGTTTCCAAACACAGGCAACTTCACAAATGAGGAAATCGAGGCAGAGGGAAAAGGTCAAGTCTCCCCGCAAACACTGTTCCAACTCCATTCAACCATCCTTACTTCAAGACTATTTCAACATCCTTCATTATGGAAACGCTGCTACACGTAGAAAGAACAGCAAACCCACGAGGTAAATGCGGGCACTGAGGAATTCTCCCTTTCTGTATTCCAAGCAAACTGAGGAACCCCTAGTACAGCATATACCTGGCTGACCATCTACAGTTAAATACATACAGTTTTTAACATTAAATTATACATAAAATATTAAATTATATATAAATAAAATTTACATATATATTTAATTAAAATATCATATCATAAGTACTATACCACATGGACATAGGAAAGATAGATTCAATTAAAAAATTTTTTGCTCAAATTTCTGGTGCTCCCCAAAGCCTGTAGCCCTTTTTAAATATCAAAATAAACATTTTGGGTGTACTGCATAGGCACAGATAAATTATTATAGCACATGTACCTCTTTTTAAGGTTAATTCCTACCCAAAATATCAAATAAAGGCAGAAAAGACTTTGCATATATGGAATTTACATTGAAATTATAGGTCCTCAGTAATAGGTTGGTTACAGTGGCAAGATAAAGTGAAACAAATTATTATTATCATATCCATTTAACCCTGCATATGTGGCAAGCAATGTTCTAGGATCTTTGTGTATGTGATTTCCTTTAATTATCTCATGAATTCTGTGAAGTAGTCTTAACTGTTTCCACGCAGATGAAGGATCTGAGACTAAAAGAGGTAAAATGGCATGCCCATGGCCATAAGACTCACAAATGGAAGGATAGAATTTAAACATCTTTCTTTCTGACTTTGAGGTCATATATATTGTTTTAAAGATTTTATTTATTTATTTTGACAGAGAGAGAGAGCACAAGTAGGCAGAGCAGCTGGCAAGGGAGAAGGGAGAAGCAGGCTCTCTGCTGAGCTGGGAGCCCGACATGGGGCTCGATCCCAGGACCCTCGGATCATGACCTGAGCTGAAGGCAGTTGCTTAACCAACTGAGCCACCCAGGTGCCCCAAGGTCATATATTTTTTAAAGATTTTATTTATTTATTTGAGAGAGAGAACACAGAGGGAGAGTAAGAGAGAGAAGCAGACTCCCCACTGAGCAGGGAGCCTGACACGGGATTCTATCCCAGGACACTGGAATCATGACCTGAGCTGAAGGAAGGCAGACACCCAACCGACTAAGCCACCCAGGCACCTCTGAGGTCTCATGCTTGACCACTATATCCTAATGTGTTCAGTCTTTGTAATGAGCCTATTTATTATCCCCACTTAACAGATGAGAAAACTGAGGCTCTGGATTTAGTACCTGGTCAAGAGTAACTCTCTTTTATGGAGTAACCCACACAAAATTAAATCAGGGTCAGTGAAGCCCTTTTCCTTCAAATCACCCTTCCCAACTGATACTGTGACACTAATAACTATGGTTGAGACACTCTAATGAAACCACTGCCTTTACTACATTTATTTATCTCCAAATTATTAACTTGAATAAAAAGAGAAGAAAACAAAACAATAAGACAAGCAAAACCATATGCCTCATTCCTACCATAAAACAAAACAAAACAACCACCACCACCACCCCCGTAGCTCTGGTTGGAAGTATAAAAAAGTGAACCCTGCATTATTTTAGGCACATCCAGTAACCTCCATATACCTTCTCCCTGTGGACTTCAAGCAGCATATGGCTGTTCTTCTCACAATTCGGGCTCGGCTGTTTACTCTGAACCTCTAGGTTACAAAATGTTTTATAATCACCAATCAGGACCACCTGCCTCTTGAGAGATTCAGCCTAACAAAATGGAGAGACCTAATTGTTCAAATTCACTCTCAAGTAGATAACATGCCCTTCATGCATGGACTGAGATGACTGAATAGAAAACCTAAATCAAACTAAACAATTTACACTAATGGATTCTAATTGCTGAATTAAGAACATATGTTAGTCCCATATTAAAGAAAAAGAAACAATAATATTTGAAAGAATAAAGACAATGCTTTCGAGGAAATAAAACACCTCATAATTTTCCAGGAAAAAAGAAAAAAAAAACTACTCACTTTAAAAATTCTTTCACTACAAAAAAAAAAAAAATTCTTTCACTACAGTAAAGGTACATTCAGGGCAAATTCGTCACACTCATATATGCTTAACTGTATACTCTCTGTGTACAGAATAGTCCTATGGTTGAGTTCGGCCAGAAAAACTGGCTTTTTGAAAGTACACAGAATTCAGTCTGAAGACTGGCTGTTAAATGCTTACCCCTCAGAGTGTAAAATCTATTGTAAATGGTTTAATAGATTAAGGAGAGATGGAGCTCATGGGGGAGGTTATCGTCCCCTGTCAACACTGCTCTCCTCAGCAGTCAGGCCAGATCCTGACCTCTCTCTGGGCTGCCGCTGCGAAACCGCACACACCCCTTTCTCAGTGCACCTGCCTCACTGCACTAGTGTGTATGATCTGAGTGCCATTCTATCCTTCCATTCTGTGAGCGTCCTGAGAACCACTGACTCAGCCTTATCTCAAACCTTAGCACCAAGTATGTGCACAGAATGAATTTATCCAATCCATTCAAAAAATAGCTGCCTTGCTGACAATACCTAGCCATATGCTACCATACAAAAAGAAAGTTTGTATTTGTCTTAAAGAAAGGTTACTTTTTAAACATAGATAGATTTTCTAGAGTATTAAAGCCAATATTAAAAATAGGCAGAAAGAGTGGACGATGGAGACAAATGGTCAGCATTTTTTTTTAAATTTTATTTATTTATTTATTTATTTATTTGAAGAGAGAGAGACAGAGAGCACAAGCAGGCAGAGAGGCAGGCAGAGAGAGAGGAGGAAGCAGGATCCCCGCTGAGCAAGGAGCCCGATGCGGGGCTCGATCCCAGGACCCCGAGACCATGACCTGAGCCGAAGGCAGCGGCTCAACCCACTGAGCCATACAGGCGCCCCAATGGTCAGCATTTTAATGAAGAGATACTCTCAGAAGTTTCTAAAGCAAATCCAAGTGCCTCCCTAATAAGTAGTCCTCTGCTCACCATATTGATTATGGGCTCTCCCACTGGCCATATAGAATCATGAGATACTGGATGAATAATAGGTTATTTCTATCCATTTCATATGTGCCAAGTCCTGGACTAAATGCTTTATTGTATTGTTTCATTTCATTCATATTACAACCATATAAGATAAGTGTTACTAATATAAGTATTAGTAACACCTACCTTATTATTATATTATCTAATATAATATAATATTAAGATAGGTGTTACTAATGTTCCATTTTACAGATGATAAAACTGAAGCAAACCATTTGTTCCATGCCTTGACTACTATCTAAGCAGAACTTTAATAAATTGGTCACGTTCCAAACACCTTGTACGCCTTCAAACAGGTGACCTTCAAACAGGTCACTGATCCAAGGAGAAACAATTTGTCCTGCTGGGCTCCAGAAGTCAACTCTTGATGTATAATCTCTGTGCCCAGTCTAATTCACTTACTTTTCTCCTGAGAGATACATTCTCTCTGTTTCAGTAAAAACGGCACTGTTATCTAGTTATAAATGATCATAATCATGCATGAGAAATAATTCTTACAAACTGTTTGGATGTATTTGATGAACAGTAACACAATAATAAACACAAAAACTAATAAAAACATAAAAACTAACAATAATAAACATAAAACTTTCATGCACCGTTAAATGTACATAAAAGAGAAGCTTGAGATTCAATACGAAGTTTTATAATAAATATGTCATACATATAGAGAGACGTGTCTGTGTATACGTACTTGTATGTATAAATATTTTAGGTATCTTAGTGTTATATACTAGTGCCCATGTTTTTCAACCACTGAACTTTGTTAAGTACATCCTTAATCACAAGAATATAATAGGCAGTTTGGCATTAATAAACATCAGATAAAAAGTAGCTTCCCTATTTTAACCCTTACAAATTGTCTTTGTCATGTGTAATTATTTTATTCCACATAGGTCCACTTTCAAAAGGGCTTTTGCCACAAAGCGATTGATTTTCAGATTGGCACTAATAACCTGTAGAGCTATCAAAACAATGCTTTGATAAATGTCAGTTTGGGTTGCAGAACAATAGATAAGATTTCCTCAGGCTGCTACATATAGTAAACTGTAGATTTGTGGTCTTACAAAGCACAACAATAGTTGGAAATATTAGCTGTCTTTGTGCATTATTGAAGGCAGAAGTGTGATAATTATCAGGAAGTCATTTCAAAGACAGTAGATCATAAATATCCCAGTTTCATTATTTTTCCTCATCTGCTTCCTTGTTGAAACCTTTGGTGGTTGATGCTACATAAGCATACCACTATATTTGGAGACACAGAAAGTGGGAAATGTATTCAAAAATACCAAACTGATGTCTTTTGAGTGGGTTCAAACACAAGGAAGCACACGTACAAGTGTTACACACACAGAAATAAAAATGATCTCCACCCTCCTGTATGTCGTAAGCCTTTACCTTCTAGCTAGGATAAGGCACGGCGAGGAAATGAAGTTAACTATTCATTTAGGAAGTAAACTCAATTCTCACAGCATTGTGATGGCTTTGAGAATCAAGAAGAGGAGATGCTTTCATTATAGGAAAGAATGAGATGCACATTAGAACCATAGGACAGTAGACCGATATGTTTCTAGTTTCTTTGAAGCATTTAAAAGCACCTTTCTGCCTACAGAGGAAACAGGCTGTTGCGATGAGAATTCCTCAGCCCCTCAGTTCCTGTAAATAGTCCCATTTCATAATTGTCAAAGATGTGTGCCATGAAAAAACTCCAATCCTTAGCTGAGACTATAGGGCACACTCCTTACTTCTCTATACTGGAAGAAGCCAGTGTGCGCTGATGCCACACCATGGGCTGTTGAAAGGTGAAATCATTCCTTATCTAGTGATAAGCAGATGCTGCTTCAACCACCCCCACACCCTCCCAAATAGCCACTGACAGTCCTGGTCCCTTTCTGGGCATCCGTTGTCCCTCAGGTTCAGGATCAGCTTCCTAACTGGTGGGTGCCAGTACCACACAGCTCTCTCCAATGTCCCCACAGACCCTTTCCCTAGGGGAACCCCCCTGGAGGGCTGCCACCAGCCAGGCACGTCTGATGAGGTTCCTCTACCCCACACCTATGCTGCATGCTTCCCCACTGGGGCCCCAGCAGACCCAGTAGGAGGACACAGAGCCCTCTGTGTCCTTGGTGACACCAAGGCAGGAAATGCCCAGCCACCGTTGGCACCACCCCCAGGCCCTGGGACCCAACTCAGGCTAGGCTTTCCAAGTTCTCCTCACATGGCCACTTATTTCTAGGAACTGCAAGATCCGTGGGTCTTGGGCCTTGATGACACCCCAGGTAGAAAGGGACAGCAGTCAGCCCTAAAGGCTGTCAAATGATCTAAACATCACTTTTGGGTATACTAACTTTCTCTAATGTTGCGATTCAAAGAGGTAATGTAAACACAGATCATGATTCACTTCCATCAATCAGATGTAGGCGTAAGGTCTCAATTTATGAGATGGCAAAGGTGAAATACACTCCCACTGTCATTCCTCCCACACAACACACACACACACGTGTACAGTATACCAACACTTAAACAAGTGAGTCTTTCAGAAAAGGGCAAAATTTCCTTAAATACAATGAAGTCACTTAGAAGGAAATGAGGTCTTTCATTAAGTGCCTCCAGACACCAGATTTCTCTATAGAATTTTGAGATTTTCCATAACATTTTAAAGTTGAAGAAAGGATAAAAACATACATTTTTAAAAAACATAATTACAAGACAATTCTAACAAAACTTGTATTATGAACTTAAAAATGAAGCATTTCTCATCGAGAACTACATACATTACTGTAAATCTATATTGATACTTACTTTTAGGTGAAGCTGGTTGGTCCAGTGCCCAATGATTTTGTATTCTGCACTTTTGTTGGTTATTTGATACTGAAAGATATCATAACGTCCAGGGGCATCTCCGTTTTCATTAAAAGTGACAGGTGTCCCAGCACTACCTATAAATGTTTAGAAAACAATGATAATAAAGTTTTAGTGAGATAGCCTACTGAGCTTATTTTTCCCTACGAAAAAATGGTAGATAAAAATATATTGTATGTAGTAAGAGATATGAAGATAGCAATCCATACAAGGTCATTCTTGATAGCATAATATCTTCTACATGAAAAGAAGCCCAGACGTACATATAGGAAGAAGACATGCTTTATTATGCACATTAGAAAGTAAATGGTGAGTATCCAAGTTAGTCAATGTACATAACAGTTAAATAAATAGAAGTTGATAGGCTGAATATTCCATCCTGGCTACCCAGAGTGACAGTCAATAGAGACGAGCGTAAATGTCTTGAAGCACAGCACCTCCTGCAGAATGTGAACTACACACAGCAACGCAAAACCTGGCAGGAGAACGTCTGAGCCACATTCCCTTGGCTTGACTTTATTCAGACTTGAATTCCACTCGAAAGCAGTTCCCTATTCAATTTCTCTTCTCAGCCCCTGCTTTTGCTACCTCTGCCCATGAGTATATCAATGTAGGCCACTGCTGGGAGCCTCCCAATGGGCAAGACAGCGATCACTGGGAAGTCCTGACTCTGCTCAGATCATAAAGGTTCCCCCAGTTCACCGGGGCACAGCGGCAAGATGCATGAAATTGCAAGCAATGCAGTGTTTTCTAAACTCCCATTTCTCGCTGCATGTAGCCTCACTATCTGAAGAGAACTTCCTGTTTGCTATCATCTCTTAGCTTCTCCCTCCCCCCACTTCATCTTGCTGGACGACTCTGCTATCTTGACAAATTCACCTGACATCAATCCCTTTTCTTTGTATCTATCTTCTCTCTGCAGGCCCTCTCCCCTGAATTTCTTGTCACAGCATACTGGATTTAATTTCCATACCCTGCTAGAAAGTGTCTCCTCCTTGCTCTTTCTTTTCCTATTGTATTCTCCCAAAATGTACACTACAGACTGTTAAACATGTCCATTTTACAATTTTACCTTATAATGAGTTCTTTATTCTACTTGCAGAGTTTTTAACTAATACAAAATTCTAAAGCATTTAAGTTTATCAAACAAAATGGATGAATTAAGACAATAACTTGCAAGTAAATATGATCACAATCACACAGTAGCAATAAGGGTGCTTTCCAAGTATTTAATGCAGAGATGTCTAATTTCCTCTGTTCTCTGGAATCTTTTTAAAATTTGGACACAGTGTGAAGTCTCTGATGAGACCATAGATCCTTGGCATCTGCAAAGACTACTAAAGCCATAAGAAACTGCACAGCCTGAAGGAAAGAGCACTGGTCTGAGAGTCAAGACCCGCATGACCATGCTAACTCCACTTCCCATTTATTTCCATGACTTGTGTGTGTCTCTTTTTATTCACGTGTCATGTAGGGACTTGATGAATATGAACATGTTTTGAAGTCCTAGAAGAGTCATATGCATTTAAATCATTATTATTAAGCCATTTGGGAAGTGACTTTATACATAAATTAAGAAAGAAATGAGGAATTAGGGAATAAAATAAGAGGGCTCTAATCAACCAGTACTATGTTAGCTACTCCGTAGACACTCAAGTGGAAACCCATTTGCCATAGCTGACCAAAACCTAACTCCTAATGACCTTGAGCAGCTTAACCTTTAAATGCTAGTTTCCTCATCTGAAAAATGGAGATAATAATGACACTTTTCTCATAGGGTTGTTATAAGAATTAAATGAACAAATAGCTGTCTAGCACACTGAACAATGCATGGGATAATTAGATATTATTGTGATGATTATTATTTACTCCATAAGTATTTCCAGTACACACCAATGCAGAGTAATAGAGAGGATGCTGGAAATTCTTTAAGTGATATCTAGACAAGGGGTTATGGAAATTCAAATGGGAATGATTCCTGGATAGAAAAAAAAAATACGTATCTATTACGAATCTCATACTAACATCCTCAACAATTCCCGACATTTATATACCACTTGAAAACTTATAATGTCATCTTCTTCATGAATAAAGGAATATTTAATTTCTCTAACTAAAATCCCCAATGTTACATCACTTACTGAATGACCTCTTATCTCCTCTAATAGCAGTCTAAATCTTTTTTAACACCATAATACCCAAGACGGAAGAACACTACTCACGTAACACATTCTCGTGAATGTGCTCTGAGTTACATAGAATTCGTAGTATGCCGGGTATTTCTACATATCTTTTCTCCAACTTGAGAAAGTCTACTGGAAAGCAAGTGAAGGAAAGCTGTATTATTACAAAAATAATAATTCTTCAGTTGAAATACTTCAAAGATCATTATCAACAGCAATTTACACTGAACTTGACATTGTATTAAGAGGCAGTATATTCCAGTGGGTTAGGAACATGGGTTCTGGAGCCAGATCACTGAGTTCAATCCCCCACGCCATCACTTATTAGATGTATGATCTTGGGTCAGTGACTTAACTTCCCTATATTTCACGTGTCTCATTTTTTAAAATGGGCTAAGAGTAGTTCTCACCTAAGATGGATATGTGAAGATTAAATGAATTAAAATATGTAAAACATTTAGTACATAGTAAGCATTATCTAAGTATTAACTATTATTTCCTTTATTGTTTTATGGCAATGCTGCATTTGAAATCCAGTGTCTGCATGAAAATAGAACTTCTCTGTGAGCATCTATGGCTTTCCTCAAGTCACCCTCACTAATCTTCCTTCTCTTTCAATACAATGTCACCTATACCTAAAATCCAGTTCCCTAAATTTGTCATGCTCTTTCTTACCAACCTGTCTTTGCACCTGTTATTATCCATAAATTCCCTTCTACCTTCCTCCAAACCCTTCTTCTCTATGTAATTCCTTTTCTGATGTGACTCAAAGGTCAGACCTAAAGGAGCTTGATCTTCTAAACCTGGAGCAGGAGGCCAAGCACCTCTTTGCATCCTACCCTCCTCTATCACAGCACTCGCTACACTCCACACACTTTTACTCTTCATCCCCATATCTGGTCAAAACATTGATTCAACAGATATTTACCGAGAGTCTACTATGTGTTCACCACTGGGTGGACGCTTTGCCTTCCTCACAAAGGAGGTCTCCTCAGTAAAGGCAGAGTGTATCTCTAATTTTTGTAGGCACTGAACCAAAGACAGAGTTCCACACTGAGGGAATAAATTGCAGTAAAGCATAAATCAGGCGCTCACTAATGATCTCAAGTAAATCCATACTCACTCTCTTCATAACATTGTGAACTGCATTTATGTCACCTCTCATCTTTTTTATTCACAAATGAAGGGAACTTCAGACTCCCTTTCATGTTGTTATCAGTATGATGTTAGAAACCACTCCTGCAGCTTACTTTATTAATCTGATTTCTGCTCCTGGGCTAGGCTTGCAGTTGAATTACTTTAACCCTTTCACTGGGAGAACTGACTCCATTACATACTGGCTCATCTCAGATGATTGCCCTGGTTCTGTGGTCTATGTAACTAAGAACAGCCTTGAATGGCCAGAAGAGGCCATGCTTACTAATGTTTACTAATTTCTACAAGTAAGAAATTTAAATTTAAAATATCCTTTGTATGAATCTGGCCACCCCTGAAAAACGTAATTAAGTGGCATTTTGTCCAGAAAAAAATTTTAAATGACAAATGTCTCAATATGTCCATCACTTTATTATGATTCACTCACAACACAGGTAAGAAATAAATATACATAGCAATAAATAGATATAGATTTAGATATAGATATCTCCTAGACATTATCTCCTGGACTTAGTTATTTCAGAAATTTTGAAGCACATTAATTTCTTATTCTATTGTTTATTTATTTATTTATTTGACAGACAGAATCACAAGTAGGCAGAGAGGCAGGCAGAGAGAGAGAGGAGGAAGCAGACTCCCACAGAGCAGAAAGCCCCATGTGGGGTTCGATCCCAGGACCCTGGGATCATGACCTGAGCCGAAGGCAGAGGCTTTAACCTACTGAGCCACCCAGGCACCCTATTTTTAATTATTATGATTATTTTTAACTTATTTATGAAGTACGTTAAACAAATTTTTTAATTGATGTGCACTAGTGGAGAAATGGAAACAATGTGGGGCTATGACTTAACTTATACTTGTGGTACTGCTCTCAGAGTCTACATATCTTCCTGAATATTTTTTTTTAAGATTTTATTTATTTATTTGACAGACAGAGATCACAAGCAGGCAGAGAGGCAGGCAGAGAGAGAGGAGGAAGCAGGCTCCTTGCTGAGCAGAGAGTCTGATGCAGGGCTCCATCCCAGGACCTCAGGATCATGACCTGAGCCGAAGGCAGAGGCTTTAGCCCACTGAGCCACCCAAGTGCCCTGTCTTCCTGAATATTTTCTGTTCAATGAGAAATCCATTGGGAAAACTGTATTTTTATTCCTAAGCATATCAAGGACTTCAACACGTTTTTGTTGGAAAAAATGATTCAGCCCATGAAGATTTTATTCGCAAATGTTTGGCTCTGTTGAACATTGTTCTGGGGAAGAGTATGGGCTTGGGATTCCGGGACTGAGTTTGATTTCTGGCTCCACCAATTACCTGCACGATCTAGGCAACTCACCTTCACTAAATCTATTTTCTCAGCTATCAGGCGTGCATAAGAACCACAACTTCCCTGGGCTATTCCAAGGGTCACATGAAATGATGTATGTAAAGCACTTAATGCATGGCTGGAACACCATAGGGGTGCAATAAAAGGAAAGCCATCATCGTCATTATCCATTCCTTTGACTACACTTAATGCTCCTGTGATCTACATTACCTTATTTCCACAATGCAAAAAGCAATGCAAGAATAATTCATTTGCTTTTATGAGCAAATATTATAAATATATTTATAAGTGTAAGCCACTCAGTTTATCGTCATGTTTATTACTTTCCTTTTTTCCTCTTGATACAAAACTTTATCCATTTTCTTTCTCATAACGACCTGTACTACTGGGCAAGCGGGAAAAAAATGAGAAAGCTAAAAATGAAATCAGTTGGTATAGCAATCTCTGGCACCCTTAAAAGAATGACTATATCGGACTTCAGTCATTGGCCAAAATGCCACCGGAAATATCAATTTTCAACAGAATCTCAATTATTCATGCTCATCTTTTCCTTACCCAATTTATTTTATCAAGTATTTATTACAATCAATAAGCAGAACTATATCTTTGAATTAGAATTGTATTATAGTTTAATTATTTAGGAATCAGTCAGATGACTCTTAGACATATCAGTCAGCATTTGTTCATGGAAGACTTGAGCATCTGACTCTGTCTTCTTCTTCCTCCCCATTCCTCTATATTCTTCTTCATCCTTATGCTTGGTGGCTTCTTCAACCAACTGGATGATTCAACATCCTGGCCTCTACGTTGGCTGACCTTCTCACTTCCCCTTATCATCCCCCTCATGCAATTCACCACTCACTACCATGAACACACTCGAAAAGCAGTCCTTTCCAGGAACTATATTATCTCTCAAATTTTACACCACCTTCTACCTCCACTGCAAAAGTTCTATGATCCTCTAAATTTATTGATTCATTTGTCACCCCCAGCTGGTCATTATACTTCACCCGCATGATAGTTTCTCTTCCTTCCTGTTCTTGCTCGGGTTCTGCGATCTCTCTCCAACCAATTTTATTCCTCTGCTAAAACATAATCATGATGAACTCAGTTGTATATCTTCATGACCTCAGATATCAAGTGTGTGGTCAACATTGCTCTGGAATCCTTCCATACTTTCCCCGTGGGTCTACCTCCCACTCTGGATGACTGACTGTGTCAAGCCTCACATACCCAATACCTTCCTCCCCCAACACTTCAGCTTATCTCATTGTATCTCACTGAGAAAAAGCAGCAGGCAGACAAAAACTCCCTCATCACTCCACCATAAGCCCTACAAACTCCCTGCATGTACTCTCACATTAATCTCCTCCCTCCTGCAGAGACACACATGCACACATCCCATGTCACAGGCATACTCCTCTCCTGGTTCACGGACCCCACAGACTCACTCACTCTCCAATGCACCTTCAGGTTCACAGTTCTCTTTTCCTCCTTGGACATCAACAAATTTAGACTGTCCGTATTATTCCCTTCAGTTGACAAAAGAATTCTAATCTTATCTTTAAAAATTCTCATCTTAAAAAAAAAGACAAGCAAACAAATCCCATTACTGACCCTATTGTCTCATTTACCTACTTCCTTAAGAGTAAAAACAGAGCTTTTTAAGTGAGCTGTCCTCACTCTCTTATCTCCTGCTACCTCTTCATACCATTTTAATTTGAAATTTAACCTCATATCTCCACTGATGAGTCTCAAATTTTTACATCTAGCCCTGAGTGCAGACTTGTCCAACTACTTGTATCTCCATTTGGTTGTTTGATAATCATCCTAAACTTGATGCATCTAGACACAACATTTGAGGCTTCTTCATTTCCAAATATGTTCCTCGAAGTCTTTCCCCTCTTAGTAGTCAGCTATCAAGTGTCCATTCAATCAAGTCAAAACTCAGTTAAAACACCATATCTAACTGTAAAATGTAAAGAATGAATGTTAGCTACAGACTTAAATAACAATGTATCATTATTAGTTTATTAATTATAACAAATGTACTAAACTAATACAAAAAGTTATTAATTAGAGAAACTGTATATTTGAGGTGGGGGGGAAATAATATGAGAACAATCTGGACTATCTGCCCTGTTCCTGTTTCTGGAACTCTAAAGCTGTTCTTTAAAGTTTAAATATTTATTTATTTATTTAAGAAGAGAGAGTGCCTGGATGGCTCAGTGGGTTAAGCCTCTGCCTTCGGCTCAGGTCATGATCTCAGGGTCCTGGGATCGAGCCCCACATCGGGTTCTCTGCCCAGCAGGGAGCCTGCTTCCTCCCCCACCACCTACCCCCCCCACCCCCCTGCCGCTCTGCCTGCCTCTCTGACTACTTGTGATCTCTCTCTCTGTCAAATAAATAAATAAAATCTTTGGGGAAAAAAAAAAAAAAAAAAAGGAAGAGAGAGAGCACAAGTGGGGGACAGGGAGAGGAGAGAGTAGTTCAAGCTGAGCATGGAGCCTAATACCAGGCTTGATCTCACAACCCTGAGATCAGGACTGAGCCAAAACCAAGAGTCAAATGCTTAACTGACTATACCACTGAGGTGCCCCTAAAGCTTTCTTTAAAGAAGTTTTTAAAAAGTCAAAGAAAAATGATGAAATTTTAGCAATACATTTTAGCAATACATTTTGTGTAACCCAATATATGCAAAACAGTATGACATCAAAATGTAACCAATATAAATAATATTAATGAGGTACTTTACATTTTTCTGCATTCCAAATCATCAAAACTCTGTTTATACCTTATACCTACAAATCATTTCAATGCAGACTAGTATTTCAAGTGCTCAATGTGATCTATATAAAACAGCACGTTCTAAAAGACAAATCATTTCAGCAGTCATTGCTCTAACCCTTCATGCATTGAAGAAGTCCACTGCTGAATCTTTCTGATCTCCATTTCAGTTCCAGCTGGACTTAACTCTTCTGGCCTCCACTTCAACTAAACTGAACCTCTTTCACTAGTTTCTCCCCTAAAAAGGTATGGATCCACCAAAGTCAGACTGTTGGGGGATCATCCAAATCCATTCTCTCTTTTTCTTGGGCAGATGGCTTGGCTACCTTTCCAGTCTTTCCTAGAGTTAGAGGTGGCTAAATGATTAGCGCCAATCAATGGAACGTGAACACAAGTGATACTTCTGGCCACTCATTAAAAGCCTCTTGATTCATTGTCGATGATCATTTTGCCCTCTGACTGGCTAGCATGGAAATACCATGCTGGGGAACCAGAGGAGCTATGTGTTAGAGATGGGGGAGCTTGCATCAGCCTGTTCTGTGTGGGTATTTGGAGAAGGTCTGTGCTAGTAACTAGTTCATCCATCCATTCATATGGTACTATTACCTGAGTGAAAAAAAAATTTCTATCCTTTTTGAGTCATCATAGCTTTGTGAGTCTACTTTTTATAGCAGACAATCATAATAACACCATTTCTAGAAAAGTGGGTTATCAGTAGTTGTTAAATGAATAACTAAAATTATATTAAAAGTGGAAAGAAATGCTTCATTTCATATCACTGTATAAAGCTTTAAGAATAATACAGAGTTTTACAACTGAATATCAAAGCTATTGGCATGGATCAGTAACTGCTTTCAGATTCTCCTTTAGAATTTATATTGATTTTTGCAATCCACATGTGTACTATAAAGGTGGAATCCAGAATGTGTTACCATACTCCAGAATTTCACTGTAACCATACTCCAGAGTTTCACTCATTTATCTAATGTATTTGTTTTTTATGAATTATATTTTTATGAAGATTTTATGAAATATATTTTATGAAATACATTTAGTTTTTATGAATCATTATTTATATCATATTACATATATTTATTATAATATATTGATAGAAATATATTAATATTGTATATTAATATAAATATATTAAATATACATTATAATATATTATATTATAATTCATTATCTTATGAATTACATTTAGTTTTCATAAAAACTAAATACTTTAGTATTTAGTGAGTACTTTAGTACTCACTCAATTGGATGTTTTCATAAAAACTAAATGTAAGAGTATTAAAAATATGTGCCCACTTTCACATTTTTTGTGTTAAAAATGGTCTTCTTTAGCTCGTTGTTTTGGTGTATGAAATAAATAGCACAAGAAATGTGGTTGAATGGCATTTCGAAGTCTCTCAGCCAAACCCACCTTCTTGATTTTTCCATTAAGAAATTAAACTGACAATAGTACTTTCTATTGTAGAAATGTCTTTATGATCCTTGCATTAAAGATGCTTTAAGAACGCAAAGTATAATTATCATTAATGAACACTCTTTCAGAAATAGAAATACTACCTATAATTGCTTTGATAGTATTTAAATAAGCTGATTAAAATTTCAAAATAAGAAAAGATCTATTATTTAGTGAAACTCATCTCAGGGAAGGAGATGAATTAGGAAGTTTAAATAAAATCTCTTATATGAAAAGTGACCAGAGAAACTACTAAAATATGAAATGTTTGATTAAAGAAAAAGAAAGGAAAAGATCATGTAATAATTAGGCAAGATTAATATATCTTAAGACGAATTTGGGAACAAACCCAAGTGTGTTTTGCAATACTCTGAATTCAGTGCATTTTCATTCCCTAGAAGAAAACTTCTTTATCTTGAGCAACCTAAGCCTTTTATTTTTTCTTTTGGGGAGTTTTTAATCAATATCATATATATATTTATTTATTTATTTGTATACATAACTTCCATTATGTTATTAATCATTATGTCTCTAACAGTGATGAATATATTTGTGAAAGATAAGTATGTGAGTACATATATCCTTGCTTTTTCAAATTTGCTATGCTAAGAGGAGGTCTCTGACTCTTTAGTCCAATGTGTTGCTGGAAAAGAAAGACACTTTTGCCATCTGGACTTAAAACTGCCAAATGTATCAATTTTTATAAGAATGTTTGCTAAGAGGGGGGCCTGGGTGGCTCAATCAGTTAAGTGTCTGACTCTTGATTTTGGCTCAGATCACAACCTCAGGGTCCCGAGACCGAGCCCCGTGTTGGGCTCGGTGCTGGGTATGGAGCCTATTTAAGAGTCACTCTGAAAAAAAAAAAAAAAAAAGAGTCACTCTGTCCCCCTTCCTCTGTCCCTCCTCCAGTTCACATGCTTGTTTTCTCTTTCTCTCAAAAAAAAAAGCTTACTATTTAAAAATTTTGTTTTTGTCATTTGCATTTTTAAAAGTTTATTTTTTTGAGAGAAAGAGGGGAAAGACGTGGGGGAAAGGGCAGAGGGAGAGGGAGAGAGGATCTTCAAGCTGACTCCCTGCTGAATGTGGAGCCTGCAGCTCAGCTCTACCTCACAACCTTGAGATCAAAACCAGGAGTCCTACACTTAAACGACTAACCCACCAGGTGCCCCCTAAAGTTTCATAATAAGACTGATACTGGTATGGCAAGTCTGCACTCTCTGTTCTTACTTCTCAGAAGGTCTCTGACTTCTCTCTTCTGTATACAATTCAGAACCATCTTAAGTTCCACAAACAATCCTGTTTAGATTATTGGAAAATATATGGAATCTAGAAATCAATGGGGAAGATTTAACACCTTTATAATATCTTCCTATCTGTGAGCATGAGTTGTGCCTCAGTCATTTAGGTCTTCCTCTGTAAGTTTTATACAGTCTTAGAATTTCCTTTTCATAGCACTTAACCAATTTTTGTAGATTTACTCCTGGGTAATTAATATTCTCTGATACTACATGAATGGTGTCTTAAATTATATTATCTACAACTTTGCTGCCAGCATATAGAATGCAGTTGATTTTTTTCTGTATTAGTCTCATATCTTCCCCAGGGGTAATTCTGTCTCCCAGGAGATATTTGGGAATGTCTGGAGACAATTTTGTTTGTTGCAGTTGGAGGAGAGGCTCCACTGGTGGCTGGTGGAAGAAGTCGGGGGTGCTACTAAGTATCCATCAATGCACAGGACAGCCACCTATGATCAAGAATCATCCAGTTCCAAATGTTCAAAATAGTTTTAAGATTGAAAAACCTCTTGAAAAACTGTGTTTTTATACCTAAGGACTTATATCTAAATTTTTTAAAAAATTTCTATATAAAGAGTCATGTTATCTGCAAATGTTTCTCATTTCTTCCCTGAATGTTTTGAAGAACTCACCTGGAATCATGCCAGACACCCTTAAGAGAGTGAATGAATTGTGGTATAATTAAATCTTCCTATAGTGGAATATTATACTGCAGTCAAATGAATGAACTACAGAGACAGTCATAAATATGGATGGATTTTAGCAAAATAATATTAAGTGGAAAAAGTAAGTACCAAAAATATATTTCACAAAGGTATAAATGATGAAGCTTTTAAAAATTTTGTGGTTTGGGGGACTACATATGCAAGGCAAATCTGTTTTAAATGTAGAAATATACATTGTTCAGAAAGGGCAGGGTGATAGTTTGGTGATGGGAATATATGCCTGAATCAAGCTTTTTGCCAAAGTCCCAGCTTTTGGGAGAAGGGGAGTATTTTCATAGGTGTTTATTACATTCTTTGAAATAACCAAATAACTAATGGACTAAATAAATGAAAGTGGACCTTGCATAGATCAATAATGAGCCCATATCATGAATTAAGGAGCCAAGAGGAAGAAATGGAGAGAGACAAAGAAAGAAGGGAGAGAGGGAGGAAGACAGGAGGTAAGGGAGCAGAAGGAAGGATGGGTAGAAATAATGAAGCAAAGAATGAGAGAAGAAAAAAGGGAAAGATTCACATCCAAAAATATCTTTAAGGAAGGGTGTATGGAAAGACAGTGCTGTAACTGTTGTGTAATTCTGTGAATTAGCTGACTGCTATACTTAGACTTGTTATTATGCCCTTGGAGAATATGAATCCTCCCTGTAGGTTTATGCACCCAAACAAAATGGGTCATATACAGAATTGCCTCTACCCAATTCGCTAAAGCAGCTTTTCTGTATATTTTTAGATTTTATATTAGTGAAACTTCTGTCAGAATTCTCAGTTTATAAGATATAACTGTCTGGGATTAGAATCACAGGTTTTTAAGCCAAAAAGCTTAATTCACTTTTTCATTGTGAAGATTTTTCCGGAGAATAAAATAAGGCTAAAATTCACCTCTTACCAGTTGAGTCATAACTTCATTTCTTGCTGAATGTCAAATTGTTCTCTTATCTCAGGTTTTAGTTTGAAATATCATTAATGGACAGTCTATGTATTTCATAATTAATACTTTGTTAATATGTGAATAATTATGATGAACGAATCAAGTACAGATAACTATAGGAACAGATGCCTAAGTGTTTAAAAAATGGATAAAATGTCAAATTAGGAGAGGTCTACTCATTTT